>NC_035448.2:72365320-72681644 GCF_002127325.2 Helianthus annuus
CGTTTCATCATAGGGTTGCCACGTGTCCAACTAGCTTGTATGAGTCGACGGAATATTAATTTTCAATTTCTACAGTGAGATATGAAGATAATCGTCAATAGGGAATACCCCCCCCCCCCCGAGTTTTAGGGGCCCTGATCCTGATTCTGATTGTTCTGAAAATTTTAGGGTTTGTGCAGAATCACTTGGTGGTCTCAATTAGGGTTTCCTATTGGATAAAATAATTTAATAAATAATAAATTTAATGAGAGTTGTTACATCCTCCCCACCTTGTTTTAAATCTCGTCCTCGAGATTTGGACTATGATATCTTCTTAGGGTTACGTTACTTCTTTTAATATATCATGGTTTCTGTGATGGAATCAAAAGATTAATATCATAAGATAGTTGGAATTCAATGGTTTTAAAACTTTAGTTTCAGGAATTGATGTTGGACCAAATGGGATGAAATAATAATTTTAACAAGTTTGACCAAGTCTCATGAATCAAAAGATATTTGATGGACATGAATTTTGAAATAAAATGACTTTGAAGAAACAATAGAATTCAATGTCAGAAAAGAACTTACTTTGATCAATTGAGGGAGATTTTGAATTGATAAATTTCTATTTGTGAATGGAAGTATGAAAAAATGATTTGTCAATGATCAACCCGAAAATCAATATCGTTTACTTAAATGGTAAGGATACACTGGATAATACAATAGAATTTAGTGTATCATGGTCTGAATACATAACTGTATCAGGACCATTAAAAATGATGAATCAAATGAATGAAGTATGAAGAGGGTTTATTATTAGCACGGTTACAACTTTATACAGACACTACAAGGTGCCTGTAAGAATTCAATAATTATGGTGACCGAATAAATTCACCGTTTTCGAATTTAACTGAGAGTTTTAAGGAAGCGAATCGGAATATTTCAAAAGATGAGGTGTTCCAAATAAATGAGATGAACTGATATTGTTTCCAAGGTGATTAGGTTCAAGCCAAAAGATATATGATCAATGAATGTTTACAAGTTTATAAATGATTTTCAGAAACAATAGATTTTACTGTCAACAGAAAATTCACTTTGATTGTCAACTGATGAAGATTCAGAATCAACAAGCTTGAGTAAAATAGAAGTATGAAAATGATTTGTCAATCATCGAATAGATGAGAAAATCAATGGGTTGAGATGAGTGAATTGCAAGGATACACCGAAATACAACAGAGTTTAGTGTATCATTGTCTTAACACATAGTTGTATTAAGACTATTTTCAAGGATGAGTTAATCGAAAGTCATACGTGGTTTTGAATAATTCGTATGATAATGATTAGCGCAAGCTACAAGTTTATACCGATACCGCAAGGTGTCGTAATGATTGAAATGATTCAATAATTGCGATGACTGAACAATTTTTCACCATTTTTATAATCAACTGAAAGCTTTTTGAAATAAAATTTTGGATATTCCTTTTTCGAATAGGATTTCCAATTGATGATGTTAAGACCAAATGAATATCATAAAATTTTCGATCAATGATGAAAGGAACTTTAGAGATATACAGGAATATGATACAAATTTGTGTACTTTTATCTTAACACATAATTGTATTGTTTAAGATAATGAACTAACAGAAAATAAATAAATAAATCTTTATACCAGATGTGAAAAGGAGATTAGTTCAAGTTTCAAATTAAAGAAAACGCCACCACAAGGTGTCGTAGTGATCGAAATAATAATAGCGATGACCAGACGAGTTCACTGAGTTTGAAATGAAAGTTCAACGAAGTAAATCCGAATGTTTGTTTCAACAATTCTAGTAGGATTTCCGATTGAAAATGAAACAAATGGAATAATGTTTTTCGATCGAAATGATCAACAAATACTCGATCGATGTTGTAGGAACTGTTAAGAGATACACTGAGATATGACATGAATTTGTGTATCATTATCTTAGCACACGATTGTGTTAAGATTGCTTTTATAGGATAAACCAACAAAGCGAATTCAGTACGAATAAATAATTAAATCCGTATATAATGTGGGTAAATGAAAAGCAAAAATAGTTCCGCATGAAACGACTGATAGTAGTTTAGTACAAGTTGCAAGTTCATACCAACACCACAAAGTGATCGTGATCAAAGAAATGATTTGATGAATTCAAAAACCAAACAAGCCTGCTATGGTTCAAAACAAATGAAGTGCTTGTTGGGACTGTTTTGAATATGATAGCTGCAATCCATCATATGGGACTTTGAATGAAATGCGAGCAAGTTCAAACAATTAAACTTGGTTTAAACAAAACGAGTCCAAGAAAGTTCTGACATGGTCGCAACAAAAACCATGTATGCTACTGAAAAGAAAATCGAGTTAATAAATTTATTGATTCGATATCAAAGAATTATTGTTTTGCAAAAATGCGGTTTACAATGCAAAGATCAAGTATAGCAAAACAACATTTGAACTTTTGATAAAACAACAAATTGGAATGAAGCCCTCCTATGGTCTTCATAACTCAAATGAACCACATGCGCAAAAAACAGTGCATGTGTAACGTGTGGATTTACCAATAAATGAAATAGATCGATAATTGCTACTATGAAAGAAATCCTTATGGTATGTAGTACGTGCGCGACTATACATATTTTTACAATGAAATTACACACGAATTGGTTTTAAATTTATAAAAGTGATTATTACTTTTACATCAAAACACACACGAAAGGGCAAGTGTACCCCGTCTTATATGTAGTAAAGTATCGGTAAGAACCAAGTATCGATCCACGGAAATGGGCGGAGAAATAGTACTAGACCTTTGCCACTAAATTACCGATAAAAACATAAGTTGTTTTGGTTTTAACTACACTAAAGTAAGCATAAACAAATACTTATAAAACATAGTAAATTATATATAAATAGCCTTGCTTAATACACAACCAAAGCATGTCAACTAAGTCGGTTTTGGCATTAGAAGCATTCGGTCAATTTTCCATTTTGAGACAATTAGTATCCCTTTCGGGAATCCTAACATGACAATCATTCGGAAAGTTAAAACGATAAATACACTTTAACCACCTAAAATTACTCTTTAACGTGCGATTGATTAATGTCTACAAAAATCTCCTAAAAATAAGTTAGTCATCCGTTAGGAGTTTTCTAACCTCACTTAATCAAGGAAAGCAACACCGATAAACACAATGCAACCACCGAGACAAGCATAAAGTAGATTAAATCACAAACGAGTTCATTTTACAAATCTTACGCATAAATTCACCAAGATAGCAATTTTGGCCGAAACTACTAACTAAGCTAACAAATCATGGCAAGAATTCATAACAACACCATCTAACCCGTTAGAGTCCTTCCGTGAGGGCAAGCTCTCTTGATTAATAATAATTACATTTTATTAAACCACTAACCATTTCTAGTATCATGGTGCCCACATTTTAACCAAGTTAAACTAGTTAACCAAATTAAAAGTTTACTAATACATGATTAATTAAGCTTCATTTTTCAACTATCTTAACTAACCAAGTACCAATCATCCAACACAATTATTTATAATCAGGAAATCAATATCAATAACAAGGTTGCAAACTAATCATCAAAGATAATCATAGAAAATACTTCAAAATGTCATTACAAACAAAGATTAACATACTAATGGCTATAATCAAGCAAGGGATTGTTGTGTTTTTGCCCTAAGGCTACAATAATACATAAATATTAATCTAAATGCTTGAAACATCAACAAAATTCTGGAAAGATTAGAAATCCAAACCATAAACAAGCACAAGATTAAGAATCCGATAGTAACCGAGCAAAACAGGGCAATGTAGCTTGAATACAAGTGAAAGCAGAAGCCTTCGGAGCCTCAAAATCGCCTGCAAAGCTCTCCAAAATTCCAGAGTTACGAACAGAATGTTTCGGTTCTGTTTTTATGTTTTTTTGATGTCGCACGGTCATTCTCCGATCGCACGACCGTGCACTTTAAGCAATTATTGGTGGTGGTCCACCATGCTGCGTGACATCAGCAGATCGTTGACCAGATTCGATATCGCACGACCGTTCTTCATGTGGCACGGTCGTTCTGTTCCGAGTCCTTGTTGCACGCCTGGTTGCATAGGTCGTTCAGTTCCGAGGTTTTGTTGGATCGTCGGAACCGCACGGGGTGCAAGATATGGAACGACCGTGCGTTTCCGGGTTGGCCTTCAATGCCTTGCACGCGGAGTTGCACCTTCGTTCACTGCCGGGCTATTCATGAATCATCGGAGACGCACGGTCGTGCATCAGGTGGCACGACCGTTCCACACGCCCAGGTCAATTTTCTAACAGAAGTTTCGCAGCTTCGTCGTTTTGTCCGGAAAGTCTTCGTTTTAGCTATCATCTTGTCTGGTATGCTGTTTTAGGCCTGTAAACAAAAATGTAGATAATTAACTATCCGAATGACGATTTCACGGCCGAAAACGCATAAAATAGGGGTAAAGCGGGGGACTAAAATATGTGTAAATTAGCGAATATCAAATCTCCCCACACTTGAACCTTGCTTGTCCTCAAGCAAGCTGAACTAAAAAGTAATAAAAGACAGAAACAAACAAGAACGATAATTTACACACTATTTTATTGAAAACTACTATAAACGGTTAGCCGGTTTGTCGAAAGACAACATCAAAAGACTCAAACCCAACAAGCATATGCAATTATAATGGCGACAACCAAAAAGCCGTGACTTCACATTTAATTGACTCAACATGTTAATCTTCACACGACTCACAATGTTCACACACACTCTGTTTTATTTATGAAACATACATAAAATGTGTATGTGCAAACACTCAATGCCTCGTCAATGAAATATGCAATATCATAAGCTTGTCATAAGATCTCGTCTCCACCAACTAACATGCAAATAAGTGTAAATCAAGAGGTCTTTACGGGTTGTAACGTTAGGCTTGGGCGAAGGGTATGGAAGTGGACATATAAAGTGGCAAAAATGGTTAAAACTCGGTAGTAGCGTTTAACTAGCAACAAAATAAACAACTTTACATACAAATGCCTTAAAAAGGCGACTATTGTGCAATCGAGCTTATCAACGAAATTTTAACATTTAAGCATTCAAAATTGCTCGATTTTTATCAATTTCACCCTATTTTAGGGTGTTTTTTTTTTTTTTTGCAAACTAATTATACAATAAACTGAAATCAATGTTAGTTAAATGATTATTTTGTCCGAGTTTCAACACTAAAAGGTTTAAAACATATAAAGGCTAAATTTGGCTAAGTGGGCGATAATGTGGGTAAACAAAGGTAAACGGGAAGGCTCGACATGGTTAATCCTAAAGGGTAATATAAGGTGAACGGGAAGCACAACACAAAGAACAAGGTTTACAACAAAGGGGTAATCTAAGTGCCTCTATCACTTTTACACAAATCCACAAGTTCATGGTCTTAACAAGCATACTAGTGAAAAATTCTAAATTACACATAACATCCGGCTCACTCCTATATCCGAAATGAACAAATATATAACAATAGGCTCAAATATGCTCACATAACGGATGGAATGGTTAAAAGTGTAAAAACTATCATGTAAGTCTTTCTTTGTTTATCACGCTTTCCGGTTTCCTTTTTCAAAAATATTTTGCTTGTCGAGTTTTTATCAAGTCCGAAGCTTTCTAAAACACAACAACCGGTTTTTTATATTGAGGACAAACAAAGTTAACAAAGTTAACCCCCTCCCCACACTTGAACTTCGCATTGTCCCCAATGCGAGACCCGAAATATAGAGAAAAGGATAACAATACTCCCCTCAAGATGATATTGATGCAACGAGACTTCCGAAGCTGTATCTGTCACGTGCTCCGGTCCACAATCCAATAGCCCAAAACCTGCAAGTATGTCACATGTGCACCAAAATAGAACAGAAACAGAAAAATCACAAATCAACCATAATATACATAAATACTATCAATCCAAACAAAGACATAATGTAAAGTAAAATGTTTTGAAAATAAAATACAATCCGAGGGTGTTTGAAATACTAAGCAAAAAGAACACTCGAAATGACAAGTACTGAAATAATAAAAACAACTAACGAACATCACCACCATCTCCTACTCGTCATCACCATCATCGTCTCTCATGAAGGATGGGCCCGTATCGCCATAACCAGGTGGGTTCCATGGTGGGAACTATGGAGGGTGCTGAAAGTAGTCGGGATATGCATGGTGCATCTCTTCGAATAGGTATGAAAATCCGGCACTCACCCCCTGGTATAAGCTCTCCTGGCTATGCCTAAGCTGATCCTGAGTGGCCCTGAGCTGATCCTAACTAGCCCGGATCTGGTCCTGGCTAGTCCTAATCTGGTCGATGTACATACCATGTTGTTCCTGCGTAACACGCATCTGCTGGAACTGCTGATAAAACTCAGGCCAATCCTGATGCTGGTGGTACTCATGGTGCTGCGGCTCATGTGGCGGTGTCTGGTGTGGAGGTGTGTGCGGTCCGTGCTGCTAAACTGCGTGTTGCTCCTGCATTTCTACATCCTCTTCGTCTGATGGAAGTGGGGGTAACGGGTCCCAGACCTCGTTATTCAGCCCCCTCAACCTATCCCCCCTATCTAACTCTACAATCACCCCCATGGCCTTGAGTGACCTGATGTCGACATGAACCCCCTTGGTTATCAGAGTGAGACCCTGAAGCACCTCCTCAGTCATATAGCGTTCGTTGTACGCTATTTCGGTCACATACTGACCGCCATGTATCTGACTGCTCGGAGTCCGCCCCGAGCACTTGACGAAGTATTCAGCCATTCGCGCGGCCAGGTTGATAGGTGCTTTCTCCACCAATGCATATTAAAAAATCAAATCTGGTGTTGGGCAGTTACCGAGACTGTCCATGCGACCGCATATCGTATGGCTAAAAACATGGTGCATCACTCGCACCAAAGGGTCTTTGAGTCGCGAAGCCTTTGACATCCTTGGGTTGTAGGGATCCCCAACAGCATTTGCAGCCCAAAATGCATCCCGTGCTGCATCAGAAGGGAAAGTGAACTGATCTGTGAAGACATTGGGATCATCCATATCTTCCCTAGTATAAATCCCGAGCCTTCTACCCAAACGACCAACCGACTACCTATGCCATCGACCACATAACCTGAAAGTTACCCGCTCCTTGTGGCGGAATTTGGGTCTTCGAGCAGCAACCGGCTTTTAGTAGGCATAAGATGCGTAGAACTCTATGGTCAGCTCCCGGTAAACGGGTCGGTTGCAAACGACCAGATTTGTAAGTGGGCGACTCATCATGTTGTCTAGTCGGTCATACTGATTGAGTTCCTGCATGACTTCCCAATCCAACCATCGGGGGACTCCGAACTGTCCCCGCCGTGCCCATAATGCGTCACGTTTCAGGATGCACAAAGCCTCTCGCTCATCGTTGGGATCGAATTGAAGGAAAGGATGGTTCATCTGTATGAGAAATATCATTAGAGAGATGGAAACATGAAAATTTTGAATCAAAAACAGCCGAGCAGCCACTTATGAAGAAGCTGTGAATTCTGATCTGGGCATATGGCACGGTCGTGCGACGAGATGCACGGTCGTGCGTCGCCGATGACATGCACCATCTGCCCAGAGATGTCGGAACTGCACGGCGTGCGACCAACGGCACAACCGTGCAATACCGGACAACAAGCTGACATCGTGCATCATCCGGAATGGCACGACCGTTCCATCCAAGGAACGACCGTGCGACAAGTGACCTGCAGATTTCAAACCCCTGAACTTTGAATAGCCTGATTTTCCCAAAATCAACAACTTTTTTGTACAAACAGGGGTCGGAAACTCAACCGGGTGTTCACGATAAGCAAGATTCAAACAAGGGTTAGGGTTTCGATTTGTTTATGAAGAGAACCCTAACAAATCCCTTGAAGAATGGGAGGAAATCTAACCTAGAAAGCAAGGAAACAAGAAATCTACCACTAGGAACGTACCGTGCGAAGAAGGGTGTGAGATCGTGCGAAAAATCGTGCGATTTGATGGAGTATCGCTCTGGAACGGCCTGGTGCTGGTAGGGTTTCGCGAATTGTGAATAGGGGTTGCAGATGAGGGTATTTATAGTGCCAAATGACAAAACTGCCCTCAGCCTAACGCACGGTCGTTCGACATCTGGCACGGTCGTGCGTCACCGACATCGTTCAAGCCCATTCACTGTTCTCGGTGATGCACCGAGGGTGCGATCCACCGTGCCGGCCCTCGGGAACGCACGGTCGTGCGAATCCTGGCACGGTCGTGCATCAGCTGCAGATCAGAATTTTCTGCAGAAGCCATTTCCAGCAACTGTTTTGGCCGTTTTTCGCCATTTTTTCAACACGCCTGCTGTTTTAACAATATTGCAACGTAGAACCTTCGCTCGGCCCGATTAAAAACCGTACAAACTAAAGGAAACTACCTAACTAACCTAAATTACGCTATAACTACAAAAACACAAAAAGGACAATTTTACCCTTATAGCGCCAAAGACGCTCCTGCTACATTTTTGTCGGCGAGTCAGTAGCGTAGACTCATGCTAAATTTTTGTCGACGAGTCGATAGCAAGACTCCAAGCTAAAACTAGAAAAATAAATGCTAAAATGACGATACTACCCCTAAAGCGCAAAATACGCTCTTGCTGCATTTTTGGTCCGCGAGTCAGCAGCGTAGACTCTCTTCTCCCCACACTTATGATGTGTGCGGGGTTTGGAGTTCAATGACCTCCATCACCGACTCTGTCGGCCCGGCAACGTATAACTTCAAGCGATGCCCATTTACTTTGAAAATAACGTCGTCCGCGTTCTCTATTACAACAGTCCCATACGGAAATACCTCTTTAACCGTGTATGGGCCTGTCCAACATGAATGAAGCTTTCCGGGAAATAAGCGCAACCGCGAGTTGTAAAGAAGAACAAGATCGCCCGCTTGGAATTCTTTGTGGTCCTTCAAGCGTTTATCGTGCAATCTCTTCGTGCGCTCTTTGTACAACACGGAGCTTTCATAAGCGCGTTGTCGCAACTCTTCCAATTCATGAATCTGGAGAAACCGGGCTTCACCTCCGGCTTTTAGGTCCAGATTTGCGGTTTTTAGAGCCCACATCGCTTTATGCTCCAACTCAACCGGTAAATGGCATGCCTTTCCGTACACAAGCCTAAAGGGAGTAGTCCCAATAGGCGTCTTGTAAGCCGTACGGAAAGCCCACAACGCTTCATCAAGCTTATCACCAATCCTTGCGGTTTGCACCTACCGACCGCTCAAGGATTCTTTTCAGCCCCCGGTTCGTGACTTCCACCTGCCCGCTTGTCTGTGGATGATAGGGCGTGGATAGACGGTGATGCACACCGTAACGGGACAAAGCTCTCTCGAGCTGAGTATTGCAAAAATGCGTCCCTCTGTCACTGATAAGCGCTTTCGGAGCGCCGAACCGGGCAAACAAGCTTTTCAAAAATCTCACGACCACCCTGGCATCATTGGTGGGTAAGGCTTGTGCCTCCGCCCACTTCGATACATAGTCAACCGCGACCAGGATGTACTTATTACCTCGTGAGGGGGGAAATGGTCCCATGAAGTCTATCCCCCAGATATCAAAGACTTCACAAACCTGAATCCAGTTCTGAGGCATTTCATCACGTGCCGATATATTTGTCGCCCTCTGGCAAGCATCGCACGCTCTAACCCAACTCTGCGCATCACGAAATATAGTCGGCCAATAAAACCCGGAATCCAACACCTTCTTGGCGGTAAAGTTGGCTCCATGGTGGCCTCCGGTAGGTCCCTCGTGACAATGGCGCAGAATATCGGTCGCCTCCTTCCCTGAAACACATCTCCTAATCACCTGATCAGCACCTACCCGAAACAAGTAAGGGTCATCCCAAATGTAGTGCTTGACATCCGAAAAGAGTTTCCTCTTTTGCTGGTGAGTCAACCCTTTAATCAGAATCCCGCAAGCAAGGTAGTTCGCAAGGTCAGTGAACCATGGCGACTCATCGCATATCTCAACACTCATCAAAGACTCGTGTGGGAAGTTGTCATTTATGGAATCCCAACGCGCATCCACGATGTCTCCATGCTCTAACCGAGAAAGATGGTCAGCCGCTACATTCAACGCACCCTTTTTATCTTGAATTTCAATATCAAACTCCTGCAGCAACAAGATCCACCTGATCAGACGTGGTTTAGCGTCCTGTTTGCTGAAGAGATATCGGATGGCAGCGTGATCAGTATATACAACGGTTTTCGAAAGCACCAAGTATGATCTAAATTTGTCAAATGCGAAAACGACCGCCAAGAGCTCTTTTTCTGTCGTGGTATAATGCTCTTGAGCGTCGTGAAGAGTTTTGCTCGCATAATAGATCGGGTGAAAGTGCTTTTCTCTCTTTTGGCCAAGAACGGCCCCTATAGCGTCGCACATAATCTTAAACGGCAGACTCCAGTCGGGTGCAACTAAAATAGGGGCCTCAATCAACTTTTTCTTGAGAAGGTCAAAGGCTCTCAAGCAATCATCTCCAAATATGAACGGGGCGTCTTTCTCCAACAAACGGGTCATGGGTCTGGCGATTTTTGAAAAATCTTTTATGAATCGCCGATAGAACCCGGCATGACCGAGAAAGCTCCGTATAGCTCTAACAGAGGTGGGGGGCGGAAGTCGTGAAATGATGTCGACTTTAGCTGGATCGACTTCCATGCCCGCGTGAGAAATTTTGTGTCCCAGAACTATGCAATCCTTCACCATGAAGCGGCATTTTTCCCAGTTCAGGACCAGATTCGTCTCCTCACACTTCTTCAACATCTTTCTCAAATTTTCCAAGCAGTGATCGAAGGAATCCCCAAATACCGAAAAATCATCCATGAAAACCTCCATGGAATCCTCAATCATGTCATGGAAAATTGCAACCATGCATCTCTGGAAGGTCGCTGGTGCATTACACAACCCGAAAGGCATCCGCCGGTAGGCGAACGCGCCGAAGGGGCAGGTAAAGGTAGTCTTCTCCTGATCCTCAGGAGCGATAGGGATCTGAAAGTACCCAGAGAACCCGTCTAGGAAACAACAATACAACTTCCCCGACAGACGTTCCAACATCTGGTCGATGAATGGAAGCGGGAAGTGATCCTTGCGAGTAGCATCATTGAGTTTGCGGTAGTCAATGCAAACTCGCCACCCAGTGATGGTACGGGTAGGAATTAGTTCATTCCTATCATTCGAGACTACAATCATACCACCTTTCTTAGGTACGACCTGCACTGGACTCACCCACACAGAGTCCGAAATAGGATAAATCATGCCGGCATCCAACAACTTAATCACCTCCTTCTTCACCACGTCCTGCATATTTGGATTTAGTCAATGCAAACTCGCCACCCAGTGATGGTACGGGTAGGAATTAGTTCATTCCTATCATTCGAGACTACAATCATACCACCTTTCTTAGGTACGACCTGCACTGGACTCACCCACACAGAGTCCGAAATAGGATAAATCATGCCGGCATCCAACAACTTAATCACCTCCTTCTTCACCACGTCCTGCATATTTGGATTTAAACGCCTCTGATGCTGTGCACATGGTTTGTACTCGTCTTCCATCAGAATCTTGTGAGTACAAAAAGAAGGATTGATGCCCTTGATATCCATGATTTTCCATGCAATGGCTCTCTTATGAAGTCTCAGAACCTCGAGAAGCTGATTTTTCTCATCCTTTTCCAATGATGCCGAAATTATGACCGGTAAGCGACGCTCCTCGTCAAGAAATGCATACTCGAGATGTAGCGGGAGTTCTTTCAACTCCAAAGGCGTCGGATCTTCAACCGAAGGCTTTGCTTCCTCCTCTTTTACATGGCCAATTTCTAGAAATCTCTCCGGACTCTGGGAACCATCGTCACCAATCTGATAGACTGGCTGCTCGAAATCGTGGCCCTCCTGCGTAATGCCAATCAGGTCCCCACACGACAGTCGTGTGTCCGAATCAATCTCGTTAATAGTACCTTGAAAATGAGAGAACACACATGCATCGACAATGTCGACGTAATAAAGCTTGTCATCGTGACATTGTGGATGCTGCATCGATCTTTTGATATCGAATGTCACGTGCTCATCATTCACTCGGAGCGTGATTTGGCCAGCTGCCACATCAACAATCGTCCTCGCTGTATTGAGGAAAGGACGTCCAAGTATCAAAGGTACCCTTGAATCTTCGTCCATGTCAAGGATAACAAAGTCCACGGGGAAAACAAATTTATCGATTTTTACAAGCATGTTTTCCACAAATCCGCGCGGATACTTTATTAAGCGGTCTGCCAACCGAATGCTCATCCTAGTGGGTGACGGCTCACCCAGATCCAGCTTTGTAAAAACCTTATATGGCATAAGGTTGATACTCGCTCCCAAGTCAGCCAATGCGTGGCTAACAGACATGTTTCCAATCAAACACGGGAGCGTAAAGCTACCAGGATCTCCCATTTTAGTGGGCAGACGGTTTTGCAGAACGGCAGAACAAGTTTCATTCATCACCACACATGATATATCCTCGAGCTTCTGTTTATTCGAGAGGATATCCTTTAGGAATTTCGCATACTTTGGCATCTGGGCCAAGGCTTCAACAAACGGTATATTGATGTGTAGTTGCTTAAACAACTCAAGGAACTTACCGTATTGTTCTTCATTCTTCTGTTTCTTCAGCCTGCCTGGATAAGGTACTGGTGGAGTGTAATCTTTGACCGGCTCCTGGACTTGTGCTGTACTTGCTGGGCGTAGCCTGGCTTGCACCTCGTCCGGTGTGTCAGTCGGGACCGCTTCAGTGATCGGTGCTGAGTCCGATATGACGGGTCCGGTAGTTTTTCCACTCCTGGTCATGATCGCATTCACATGCCCGCCCGGGTTTGGTTCTGTATTACCTGGAAGACCACCTGGGGGCCTTTTGGACATCATCTGCGCCAGCTGACCAACCTGATTCTCGATATTCTGAATCGAGACTTTCTGACTCCTCATTTCTCCCTCGTTAGCTAGAAAACGATCTTCGCTTTGTTGGTATCGTTTTTCAGAGCTAGAGAGAAGCTGAGCCATCATATCCTCCAGCTTGGAACTAGACTGAGGGGCCTGCTGCTGGGAGCTACTCCCAGTGCCCTGATTCTGGTACGAATATGGACGCTGCTGGTATGGTTGGTTGTACTGCTGGTACTGCTGACCCTGCTGAGGCACTGGAGCACGCTGAGTGAACCCCAATGGGTTCTGATTTCCTGTGTTCGCTCGCCACCCAAAATTTGGGTGATTTCTCCAACCGGGATTATAGGTGTTGCTGTACGGGTTGTTCTGCGGCCTTACCTGATTACTCACGAAATCTACTTCTTCGTGGCCCTCATATACGACTCCCTGAAAACATGCCCCAGGCTCGTGTGACACTCCGCACTGGTCACATCCCGAGCCAGCATGCGCAATCATCTGGGACCTGTCGAATCTCGATAAGAGCCGAGATTTGTGCAGTAATGGCCGTGTAGTCGTCTACAGCATGAACTCCTGAGCGAGATGATGATGATGATGATCGACCTCTATCTCCTTCCCGACGCGAGCTGGATTTCAACGCAGCTTTATCTATAATATCATACGCTTCAGTCGGCGTCTTAATTCCAAGATCGCCTCCCGCGTTCACTGTCACACCCCAACCGATGGCGGAAACATCGGGATGAGACGAAGTGTGTATAGATTGCAAGAGACTTCATAACACTATGTGACAATATTTAATTAAATTCAAATTTCATTTCAATACTAAACGTCATACAAGATTCAAATAGAAATAACAACATTGTTTCATAACAAAACATAACAGTAAAAGATGGGTTAATCTAGGTGTGTATCTAGTCCACCCTAAACTTGTTTCATGAATCATCCATACTTCAATAATCAACCTGCAACATGTATTAAAATAGAGTTTCAATGCAAAAGCAAAGAGCGAGCATACAAGTTTGTTTACATAGCATAATAGAATAAAAACTCATATCCAACATGAACATAACAAAATAGTTTCAACGTGCTAGTTTACGTAGTCCAAGTGATAGCCCAAGTTTCCCAATGCGTTTAAAGTACCTAACCCAAAGTGTAACGGGAGGTTGATATGTCTCCTCCTAACAATACCCCAAAGACTAACGGGGAGGTGCATTACTCCTATAGCGCTACTATTGTTAAGGCGGAACTACACACAAGAATTAAACGTTCACATTGCACAAAAAGTCTCAAGATTCACAAGTTTCATGTTTCATGTTTAAATGGATAGAGTAAGTTTCAAATAAGTTTCAAGTGTCGTGTGCGTTTAATATAGAATACATGTTGCACCCAAAGTGTTAAAAGTAGAAATGGGTTCGAGTATACTCACGATTTACAAGTGGTGACTTGAAGTTCCGAGAGCAAGTTTGTAGATGAGTTAGTTTGGAGCACATTGTCCTTCTACACAAGGAAACGTAGGTGTGTGAGTTTGGCGTATACGGAAGATTATAGATTCGGAGTTTTTAAAATATAAAGAAAGTAACATAGGTGAAAATAATCATCTTGTACACATAACTCTTGTTCTTGACACTATTGAAACTCAAAAGAGTTGGTATGATTTCATGGATTCTAAGATCCATTAGAGTCGTAACAAGGGCATGGTCATAGATGATGTAACGTCCACTTAACAAATAACTATTAAGTCATCATCAAGTCTTAGTTACTTAGATGTATACGTATAGAATAACTTAGATATTATATAGTTTTACAAGTCTTAAGATTCAAGCATGAGGTAGGAGATTAATGTCTCCATTTAGGTACCTCTTTGTGTCATAGAATACATACATGAGGTAGGAAGAACAAGCTTCCATTTAGGCACCTCTATTGTTCACCACTACACTTGTTGTTATAAACGACAGGGAGGGTCATGAACATACAAGTATCAAGGTATTAATAACAACTAATCTATAGTAAAACATCAAGTAATGAGTGGATTCTTATGAAGGATAGCCCAAGCTAATCCAACCATCACACATACATCAAGCTTCACACTTGAACACTACTTGTGGGTAAAACCCTAATTAAAACAGAAAGTTTATGAGGTTTTAACCTCTGATTTAGATGTCTCAACCATGTTTTTAAGCTTAACCAACCATGAGAGGGGTTGTAAGCATTAGGACATTGGTTTGAGATGTGTTTCACACAAGTTAGATGAAGTTTGCATAAGTTTGAAACAAAACAGAAAGTTTTAGTCCATTTTAGGGCAAATCCAAGCCTGATTCTTCCAAGGAAAAACCAAGGATTCAAACCCAAGGAAATAACAAAGCAATAGGAAGAAGAACCAAGTGATTTGGTTGAGAAATGAGCAAGTTACACTCACTTTAGTAAAGCTTCACGAATCTGTCCAAAACTCAGATTCTCAGCTGATTAGAGAGCAATTTTGTGAAGATTAGAGAGTTGTGAAAGTCTAAAATGAGTTGGAGAAGGTGAGTATTTATAATGGAAGAGATTAGAGGTGATTGGAGGTGATTAGAGGTGGATTAAAGGTGATTGGGTGAGGTTGGAGAGTTGGATTTCGTGCAAAATTTGAAAGAAAACACAAGTCTGCCGAAACAAGGCGCTCGCGTAGCGCTAGCAACCAGGCCTTACCCGTCGCACTACGCTAGCACATGGGTTCTGAAATAAAGTTTGATATTTTGCATTTAGGCCCCTGAAGTTCATAGTTTAGGGTTTTTAAGAGTTTTAGGGGATGTTCTTGTCATATAAGCATTGTTTAAGGGCAAGACAAGTATGATTATCATAAACCAAGTATAATTGAGTGCATGAATGTCGAAATTAAGTATCGTTCTCGTTCAAAACACGTTCAATGCATAAGTTTAGTTTAATTACAAGTTTCGCACATAGTTTTCAAGAATCACAATTAAACATAGATTGATTCACCAAATCGAACATACGAGTATACATAGAATGCGTTTAACATAGATGTAACAAAATATAAGCTTCGTTAATGATCCAAGTCTCGATTTGATAAAGATTACAAGGAAAGAAACGATTACAAGAATACAAAGTTTCCAAAAATAGAATTACGAATCAAACTTTCTATAAATGGAAAGTACAAAAGAGCCGGGCGTTACATTCACGTCTAATCGCTCTTGCGTATTATAGCTGAGCCCCTGATAGAACGTCAAAACCAGCTGTCACTTGGAGAAGCCATGATGTGGCACATCAATCAACAAATCCTTGAATCTCTCCCAAGCCGCATGCAACGACTCGCCCTCATCCTGGCGAAAGGAGACAATCCGGTTCTGTAGCTTGTTCGTATTCTCAGGTGAAAAATATTTCTGCATAAACTGTTCCACCAACTGATTCAAGGTCTTGATGGACCTGGCAGGAAGTGACATAAGCCAAGCTCTAGCTTTGTCACGTAACGAAAACGGAAACAACCTCAACCGAATCGCATCCTCCGAAACACCTGTAATCGTAAATGTCGAACAGACAGCGAGAAAAGCAGCGATATGCCTCCCAGGGTCATCATGCTCACGTCCGTCAAACTGTACAGAATTTTGCACCATATTAATAATACTATGTCTAATTTCAAAAGTAGGAGTATCTATAGTAGGCTGAAGGATACTCGGCTCCAGGCCTGCCCTTCCGGGCTGATTAGTTTCATTCAGCGGTCAGTCTTCGTTCGCCATGACGACTCTCTCCTCGTCCCCTGAGCTTTCGTCTTCAGAGATAATCACCGGCTCGTCGATTGCATTTGCTATGCGTTGTGCAATGACAAGTGACCTTTCGCGCAGCCTCTTACTTCTTCTAAGATTATGCGCTGGTTCGTCAGTAGGCTCAGCAATAGCGGGCGCGGGAGTTGAGGACATCAACCTGCAAACGAAAAACTGACACAGTGAATATTTTATTAATATAATAATGCTGTTTTTTTTAGCTGAATAGAAACAGAATATGTATAAAAATGGGCTGAAAATTTTATAAAAATCCGAAAATGGGCCGAAATTTTTATAAAAATTAAAGCAATGAAAATAATCGAATCGGCTAGTTTAAAAACGATTTTTAAGAGCCGAAAATTCAACGAATAAATGAATAAATAAATCCGGATTAGAACAAATAAATAGAATAAAAATTTACAAGTATACAAAAGAATCACGAAAATAAATAAATTGAATTAAAAGCAAGAAATATTAACAAATAAATCAAAAAATAAATAATCATGAAAATATACACATATATTAACAAGTATATACACCGATAACACAATGACTCGAGTCGCTCCTAAAACTCGCCATATCCCCGGCAACGGCGCCAAAAAACTTAGTACGTGCGCGACTATACATATTTTTACAATGAAATTACACAAGAATTGGTTTTAAATTTATAAAAGTGATTATTACTTTTACATCAAAACACACACGAAAGGGCAAGTGTACCCCGTCTTATATGTAGTAAAGTATCGGTAAGAACCAAGTATCGATCCACGGAAATGGGCGGAGAAATAGTACTAGACCTTTGCCACTAAATTACCGGTAAAAACATAAGTTGTTTTGGTTTTAGCTACACTAAAGTAAGCATAAACAAATACTTATAAAAGATAGTAAATTATATATAAATAGCCTGGCTTAATACACAACCAAAGCATGTCAACTAAGTCGGTTTTGGCACTAGAAGCATTCAGTCAATTTTCCATTTTGAGACAATTAGTATCCCTTTCGGGAATCCTAACATGACAATCATTCGGAAAGTTAAAACGATAAACACACTTTAACCACCTAAAATTATTCTTTAACGTGCGATTGATTAATGTCTACAAAAATCTCCTAAAAATAAGTTAGTCATCCGTTAGGAGTTTTCTAACCTCACTTAATCAAGGAAAGCAACACCGATAAACACAATGCAACCACCGAGACAAGCATAAACTAGATTAAATCACAACCGAGTTCATTTTACAAATCTTACGCATAAATTCACCAAGATAGCAATTTTGGCCGAAACTACTAACTAAGCAACAAATCATGGCAAGAATTCATAACAACACCATCTAACCCGTTAGAGTCCTTCCGTGAGGGCAAGCTCTCTTGATTAATAATAATTACATTTTATTAAACCACTAACCATTTCTAGTATCATGGTGCCCACATTTTAACCAAGTTAAACTAGTTAACCAAATGAAAAGTTTACTAATACATGATTAATTAAGCTTCATTTTTCAACTATCTTAACTAACCAAGTACCAATCATCCAACACAATTACTTATAATCAAGAAATCAATATCAATAACAAGGTTGCAAACTAATCATCAAAGATAATCATAGAAAATACTTCAAAATGTCATTACAAACAAAGATTAACATACTAATGGCTATAACCAAGCAAGGGATTGTTGTGTTTTTGCCCTAAGGCTACAATAATACATAAATATTAATCTAAATGCTTGAAACATTAACAAAATTCTGGAAAGATTAGAAATCCAAACCATGAACAAGCACAAGATTAAGAATCCGGATAGTAAACGAGCAAAACCGGGCAATGTGGCTTGAATCCAAGTGAAAGCAGAAGCCTTCGGAGCCTCAAAATCGCCTGCAAAGCTCTCCAAAATTCCAGAGTTACGAACAGAATGTTTTTGTTCTGTTTTTATGTTTTTTCGATGTCGCACGGTCGTTCTCCGATCGCACGACCGTGCACTTTAAGCAATTATTGGTGGTGGTCCACCATGCTGCGTGACATCAGCAGATCGTTGACCAGATTCAATATCGCACGACTGTTCTTCATGTGGCACGGTCGTTCTGTTCAGAGTCCTTGTTGCACGCCTGGTT
The DNA here is from genome assembly GCF_002127325.2 of Helianthus annuus. NCBI lineage: Eukaryota > Viridiplantae > Streptophyta > Magnoliopsida > Asterales > Asteraceae > Helianthus > Helianthus annuus. Next base: position 72,384,133 of record NC_035448.2, read on the forward strand.
GCATAGGTCGTTCAGTTCCGAGGTTTTGTTGGATCGTCGAAACCGCACGGGGTGCAAGATATGGAACGACCGTGCATTTCCGGGTTGGCCTTCAATGCCTTGCACGCGGAGTTGCACCTTCGTTCACTGCCGGGCTATTCATGAATCATCGGAGACGCACGGTCGTGCTTCAGGTGGCACGACCGTTCCACACGCCCAGGTCAGTTTTCTAACAGAAGTTTCGCAGCTTCGTCGTTTTGTCCGGAAAGTCTTCGTTTTCGCTATCATCTTGTCTGGTATGCTGTTTTAGGCCTGTAAACAAAAATGTAGATAATTAAGTATCCGAATGACGGTTTTACGGTCGAAAACGCATAAAATAGGGGTAAAACGGGGGACTAAAATATGTGTAAATTAGCGAATACCAGTATGATGACCATTAGGGGAAGTAGAAATGCGAAGGTCAACTCATTATATGCAGAAGTCAGGATTTCAACGAAAGAAATATAAGAACTTTATCTGGAATTTCGTGTGAAAATCGTTGGTAAGTGACATTACTAGGGAATGTCGAATAAAATAAAATAGGGATTGTAAAAGTATGTAATTTCTTTTGCAGCATCAATAATTATGAGTCTGATTAGACTGTGCACCGATAGTTGTGAAAATCTTGTTCCAATGTAACTCAGCGAGATTCATGTCGTTTGTAGGATCACGTGGCAAAGTGCCGCTTTAGTAGTTCTACCACTGACGGGATTGGCATCGTTGTTGTTGTGCCAGCCATGTTTTCCAAAGACCTTGTCTTGAAAGTCGTGTGTGATATACTTCAACGTCTGTGGACGTAAAATTTTAAGTTTCATGTGTTTTCTTGTGCACTAGCACAACTTTACATGTTTCTTACTTGCGTTAAATAGTTTATGGTAACGCATTGGAAATTCTTATACTTTTGATGTTGTCCCAACTTAATGGGTTTCCATTGTTATTATTGTCGCTCGACTTTACGAGATAGATGATCAAACGAAATAATGTTTGATATCGATATATGTAAGAGATTATTGAGAAAGGAATCTAGATTTATTATTGACACATATGCTTGTGCTTTATTTCAAATTGTCAATCCTTATGGTTTTTTGATTTCCTTATATATATATATATATATATATATATATATATATATATATATATATATATATATATATGTATAAAATCAAATATATGTAAGAGATTCTTGAGAAAGGAATCTAGATTTATTATTGACACATATGCTTGTGCTTTATTTCAAATTGTCAATCCTTATGGTTTTTGGATTTCCTTATATATATATATATATATATATATATATATATATATATATATATATATATATATATATATACCCTTAGTAAGGTCAATGTATTTAACAGATTCATATTTCCAAAAACAAGTCAGATATCAGGTCATGATACTATTTAGGGAATTTTGTCACTTGTTTGACATATTATATACCTACTTACCCGGTTCTAGCCAGAGAGGTAACCTTAATATATCCGGACAAACTGGAGAGTCTGCTACACCATACTCAGTCTTGCCGAAGAAGAAATTTATATTTCCCATAAATAGTATTTTTCTTAAATACTGATTTAGAAAGTGCATTATGACTTTCAACAAGGACTAAGCAAATTAGTCTTTACATGACGGATCATGTTCTAGAACAAAGTAAATAAATAAGAAATAACAGTGGTCAAGTGTGTCACACCCCCAAAATCCATACGCGGAGTACCACCGCTTGGAGGCGTGACATGACCAGGATCAAGCCATCAATCATATTGAACATAGCATAATATAAATAAGATCGTTCGTAAAACCCAATTCAATACAATTGATGTTCTAAACCAAACATAGTATCAATAGCGGAAGCGTAATAATGAAAATCCAAAGTATGTAAATGTAAACCCAAAGAAATGTTAAGTTTGATTGTTTAAACGTTTTAACATGGCATCCACGCTCCATGTTCCACAACGACCCGCTCCTTCCTAGTGCAAGCTCCATAAGTACCTAAGGTCCTGGAAGGCATGCAGCAGAGAGTCAACAACTAGTTGAGCGAGTTCACAGTTAATAGTTCAGTAATAACAAGTCGTAATAGTACGTGTATCAGTATGTTCGTTCGTTATTCATGTATTAGTTCGTATCGCGGCCTCCCAGGCAGGTATGCGAAGATTAGGGGAAATTTCCCAAGTATTCTAGACTAGGTTTATTTTGTATCGCGGCCTCCCAGGCAGGTGTGCGAAGATTAGTGAATTTAGTTCGCGGCCTTCCTATGGCAGGTGTGCGAAGTCAGTCATAATATCGCGGCCAACCCTTGGCAGGTGTGCGAAGATCAGTTCAATAAGTGTTACTAGTCTAGTCGTATCTTATCATTAGGTTCTATCATCTAAGTATACACAATAATTCATCAAATCCCATTCCCACCCGGGAACCCCATGCCTTGGCTGTGTGAACTCACCTTGGTTTGCTCGGTATGCTAAGTATGTGCTCGAAGTAAATCAATCACGTCCTAAATACGTACGTATGCATAATCAGTTTATATCCAAGTTGTTCACGTATAGGTATAATCATAGAAGTACTAGCATGTAACCGTTATCACATAAGTCATGCACATCACTTAACAGCAGTTAGCTAATGCAGTTAACTTCTAACAGAGTCTAACTAGGCTACTGTGCAAATTATACAAGTTGGCGAAATACAGATTGGCGAAACACATATTGGCGAAACACATATTGACGAAACACATTCTGTTTCGTCAACTACTCTTGGCGAAACATATTATGTTTCGTCGTTCAACCCTTTGACGAAACACCCCTTTGTTCCGTCAACTGCCCTTGGCGAAACACCCTATCTGTTTCGCCGACACTTCTGTTTCGTAAACCAGTTTCAGTTACGTCAACATCCGTTACATCGATCAGTTACGCAATAACACAGGAAAACCCTAATTGCCGTTAACAATCAAACTGTAATCATCATCTAATCATTTAGCACAGAATTATTGTCTAATCATTCTGAAATCATTGACACAATACAGTAGCCATTCAGTAATTGTTGTTCATACAGAAAACGTTAATCACCTCCTACACTAACATCCAATCTCTAGCATGAACCCTAGATCATGAAACGTCCGTAAATCACAACATGTGCGTACCTGATGGTCATGTTCTTTTAATCGTAATATCACCAAGAATATACAAGCTACATCAACTAGTTACATCAGAATCGTAAAGTATTCAAGAACAATATCATATATATATATAACGACATAAATTCTGGATTCATGTCTTTCACTAACCCTAGTTGCCACATAAGAGCATAAATCAACAGATAGTCATACAATGGAACACATCATAGGATTACACTAACCGATTCGAGAAGAACCACTAAGGATTCGAGAAATAGAGGTGATGGTGGAAGGTAGTTGTCGCCGTCACACAGTGGAGAGCTCTAGGGTTCACAGATTGCTAAAAATGTGAAACTGGAACCGCTTCACGTTATATAACACGAAACAGTGCATTTGGCCCTAACTGGGCTTTCGGAGAAACTGGGCCGGCGAATCAGATCTATTTCGTCGAAACTGAAGTTGACGAAACAAACTTCTGTTTCGTCGGTGGGTTATTTGGCGAATCAACTTCTGTTTCGTCGAGTGATTCAATTTCTAAACAACTTATGCAATTTAAATTTCCAACACATAAACAAGCAAACACAATACATTTCGTTATAGCACCACATATACAGTTACAAGTTAACAAGTCAAATGACTACACAGTCAAAGTCAACGCACATTAAATACAAAAGTCAAAGTCAACGTGTAATAAATGCGAAAGTGAAAGTCGAAAGTTCGAGTTGTCACATTATCCCCAACTTAAAAGAAATTTCGTCCCGAAATTTAGTACGATCCCACTGAGGGAGCTAGATAGGTTGCATCGTTCACTGGTTTTCTTGGGGTGTCACATCCTCCCCCCGTTGATCTGGAATTTCGTCCTGAAATTCCGCGGTAGTAGCTTCAGCCTCAGCAGTGGTTGTATTGGTTTCAAATAACTGGGGATACTTTTCTGTCATCTGGTCTTCGCGTTCCCAGGTGTACTCTGGGCCACGACGGGAGTTCCAACGAACTCGAACAAGAGGGATTCTCTTGTTTTTGAGGACCTTAACATCCCGGTCCGTGATTTCAACTGGCTCCTCGACGAACTGCAACCGCTCGTCGATAGTGAGTTCCTTAAAAGGAACTATGAGGGTCTCATCTGACAGGCACTTCTTCAAATTCGACACGTGAAATACATTGTGAACTGCACCGAGTTCAGCTGGTAGGTTTAGCTTGTAGGCCACTTTGCCTATTTTCTCGACGATTTCGAACGGTCCGACATACCGCGGATTTAGTTTGCCCCGTTTGCCAAAACGAACCACACCCTTCCAGGGTGAGACTTTTAGTAAAACCCGTTCCCCGACCTGAAATTCCAATGGCTTCCTACGCTTATCCGCGTAGGCTTTCTGATGGTCGCGTGCTGCCGCCATGCGTTGTCGTATCTGCACAATCTTTTCCGTGGCGTCGACTACAATCTCTGGACCCGTGATCTGACTATCCCCCACCTCTGCCCAACAGAGAGGTGACCGGCATTTACGCCCGTACAATGCCTCGAATGGAGCGGCTTGTATGCTGGTGTGATAACTGTTATTGTATGAGAACTCCACCAAAGGGAGATGCTTTTCCCAGCCGTTGCCGAAATCAATAACACATGCCCGAAGCATGTCTTCAAGAGTTTGGATCGTTCGCTCAGACTGCCCATCCGTCTGAGGATGATACGCTGTGCTCATGTCTAACCGTGAGCCGAAAGATTTATGCATCGCTTGCCATAGCTCTGACGTGAATCGTGCATCCCGATCCGAAATGATGGAGGTGGCCACCCCGTGCCTCGAAACAACTTCTTTAAGATAGATGTCTGCGAGAGTGGAGAACTAATCCGTTTCCTTTATAGCCAGGAAGTGTGCAGACTTGGTGAGTCGATCCACGATCACCCATATGGTATCATTCCCACGCTGGGATCTGGGTAGGCCTGTAACAAAATCCATGGAAATTTCTTCCCATTTCCATTGCGGTATCTTGGGTTGCTGAAGTAGGCCCGCTGGTTTCTGATACTCCACTTTGACTTTTGCACATGTCAAACACTTGCCGACGTAAGTAGCGATGTGGGCTTTCATGCTAGGCCACCAGTATGTTGTTTTGAGATCGTGGTACATTTTATCCGACCCTGGATATACCGAGTAGCGAGACTTGTGTGCTTCATCCATCACAAGTTCTCGTAAACCGCCATAAAGTGGGACCCAAATACGCCCCGTTACATAGTAGGCGCCGTCCTCCTTTTGTTCCATTCGTTGCCTTGAGCCGCGTAAGGCTTCAGCCTTGACGTTTTCAGGTTTTAATGCTTCTATCTGAGCGGTTTGTATCTGTGCAGGAAGACTGGACTGAATCGTGAGCTGCAAAGCTCGTACGCGTCTAGGTGTGGTGTCTTTCCGACTGAGGGCATCAGCCACAACATTGGCCTTGCCTGGATGGTACTTGATGGCGCATTAGTAATCGTTCAGAAGTTCGACCCATCTTCGTTGACGCATGTTCAAATCCTTTTGCTTAAGGATATGCTCGAGACTCCTGTGATCGGTGTAAATTGTGCACTTGGTACCGTACAGGTAGTGTCGCCATATCTTAAGCGCGAAAACAACAGATCCCAGCTCTAAATCGTGCGTCGTGTAGTTTCGTTCATGAACCTTGAGTTGCCGCGAAGCGTAAGCAATAACTTTATCCCCTTGCATCAATACACACCCAAGCCCCTGTATCGACGCGTCACAGTAGACCACAAAATCTTCCGTGCCCTCTGGCAATGAGAGAATAGGTGCGCTGCAAAGCCTATCCTTTAGGTACTGAAAAGCGGTTTCCTGGGGACCTCCCCAACGGTAGGTGACACCCTTCTGTGTCAGTAGTGTAAGCGGCTGTGCGATCCTCGAGAAGTCTTTGATGAATCATCTGTAATAACCCGCCAAACCCAAGAATTGGCGTATTTCCGTTGGTGTACGCGGTGCAGGCCAGTTCCTGATCGAATCTACCTTGGATGGATCGACATGAATCCCATCCCTGTTCACCACATGGCCTAAGAAGTGGAATTCACGAAGCCAGAAGTCGCATTTGGAAAACTTGGCGTACAGTTGTTCCTTTCGAAGAAGTTCCAAAATCAATCGTAGGTGCTGTTCGTGCTCCTCTTGACTATTGGAGTAAATCAGAATGTCGTCGATGAAGACAATCACAAACTTGTCTAAGTACGGCTTGCACACCCTGTTCATCAGATCCATAAATACGGCAGGCGCATTCGTTAACCCAAATGGCATGACAAGAAACTCGTAGTGACCGTAGCGAGTTCTGAATGCGGTTTTGGAGACGTCCTCATCCCGGACTCTCAGCTGATGATACCCTGACCTCAAGTCTATCTTGGAGTAGTAGCTCGACCCCTGCAACTGGTCGAACAAGTCGTCTATACGCGGAAGAGGATAACGGTTCTTCACCGTCACCTTGTTCAGTTCACGGTAGTCGATGCACATCCTGAAAGTGCCATCCTTCTTTTTCACGAAAAGTACTGGAGCTCCCCAAGGCGATGAGCTTGGACGAATAAAGCCCTTTTCCAAGAGCTCTTGTAGCTGCTTCGACAGTTCTTCCAGTTCGGTTGGAGCTAAACGATACGGTGCGCGGGCTATTGGTGCTGCTCCAGGAGCTAACTCAATCTGAAATTCGACTTGGCGGTGAGGCGGTAAACCGGGTAAATCTTCTGGGAACACCTGAGGAAAGTCACGTACAACTGGAATATCCTCCAGCTTCTTTTCCTTTGCTGATGCATCAGTGACAAGTGCCAGAATTGCAGTGTGCCCCTTTCTTAAACATTTATGCGCCTTTAAGAAAGAGATGATGCCAACCACAGCACCACTCTTGTCGCCTTGAACTTCGAGAGGTTCTTGACTAGAGCGAGGAATACGAATAATCTTTTCCTTGCATAAAATCTCTGCGTGATGTTGGGATAACCAATCCATACCGATGACGACGTCGAAACTACCCAAAACTATGGGTATAAGATCAATCGAGAAGGTCTGACCAGCTAAAGCGATGCTACAACCCTTGATTACATGTGCGGCTTCTACACTTTTACCATTTGCTAACTCTACGACATGTTTGGTGTTTAGGGGTGTTGGTGTACATTTTAACAATTTACTCATTTTCAAGGACATATAACTTGTATCAGCACCCGGATCAAATAAGACAGTAACATAAATATCGTCGAGAAGAAACTTACCCATAACCACATTGGGATCATTCATTGCGTCGCCCCGACCCAGCACAAAAGCACGACCTCGAGCTTCGTTGCCATTGTTGTTGTTGTTTCCCCCGTTGTTGTTGTTCCCGTTGCCCTGGTTATTGTTGTTGTTGCGATTCTGGTTCTGGTTCAATTGAGGACAATCACGTTTGAAGTGGCCTTCAGCCCCACACTGGAAACATCCCCGGTTTCCACGCTGTGGCTGCTGCTGCTGATTCTGTGGAGCTGGCGGTGGGAGTTGCTGGTTCTGATTTGCTGGCCGTGAGCTTCTACAATCCTTAGCCTCATGACCCATCTTGAGGCATCTTTGACAACGTTCCCTGCGACATCTTCCACTGTGGTGTTTGTTGCACCTACTACACCATGGGTGAATTCCCCGATATCCACCCTGTCCCTGACTGCCTGATGATTGCTGATTCGGACTCTGGTAGTCATTTGTCTTGCGCTGCTGTGCTTGAGACTGAACAGAAACTGATCCCTTGCTGGAATCCCCCTCCCATTTTCTCTTGTTGTCACTGGGAGTAGCAGAAGTAGTGACAGCAGTAGTGGTAGCACTGATGCGTTTTGGCAGCTTGTTCTGTTCCACTGCCTGATCGGTGAGTCGATGAGCAAGATGCTGAATGTCTTGGATGTTGTTGAGGTTAGCCGACATCACGTGGCTCTGAATCTCTGGCGCAAGCCCCTTGAGATACAACTCAATGCGCTTAACTGGAGGGTCCACCATCGTTGGACACAAGATGGCCAGTTCGTTTGATCGTTTCGTGTAAGCCTCAATCTCTGACCCCGTCATCTTCAAGTGGTATAACTCATCCTCCAACTTGTGGATGTCGTCTCGTGTGCAGTATTCTTGTTTGATCAGTTCTTTGAAATCTTCCCAAGGTGTGGCGTTAGCAGCTGCCAACCCTAGGATCTGGACTTGCGCGTTCCACCAGGTTAGCGCAATCCCTTCCAACGTGCCAGTGGCGTACTTGACCCTACGAGCCTCAGGGCATTCACACATCTCAAATACCGACTCGAGCTTCTCAAACCAATGGAGGAGTCCCACTGCCCCCTCGGTGCCACTGAAAGTGCTTGGACGACAGTCCATGAAGTTCTTGAGTGTGCAGACAGGTTGTGGAGCGTTTTGACCTATTGTGCATAGAATAGGACAATGTTAAATACAAGGGTTGATTTAGGAATGTAGGATTCAAAGATCCTAGTGTGTATCCCATCCGCAGGGTATACTACCTGCTGGTGCAGCTCCAAGTGCCGCAGCTACTCGTTCATTGATAAGAGCCGTCAACTGGGCTTGAGTCATGTTCACACGTCCAGACATGATCTTCATAGTAAAAGTAGCATAAGTGAGAAAGGTTCGCGAGTAGTGCGATGACAGAAGAGTGTAAGCACATAGGTATTCTCATGTAACGACGTATAGTAGGCAATGTAATCTAGCATACTACGAGCAAAGTTCTATGTAGTTCTAGCAGGCAGGTAATAAACGTAAACCTTATTACCTAAGGTGTTGAGTCTTGCACGTGGAGCGAAGCGTCGTTGTGGATCGTTGAGAGCACTGTTCTGGTTATAGTCTGGTTTTAATAAAAACGTTTTTCCCATATTAAAACCAAGTTCTCTATAACCAATGGCTCTGGTACCAATCTGTCACACCCCCAAAATCCACACGCGGAGTACCACCGCTTGGAGGCGTGACATGACCAGGATCAAGCCATCAATCATATTGAACATAGCATAATATAAATAAGATCGTTCGTAAAACCCAATTCAATACAATTGATGTTCTAAACCAAACATAGTATCAATAGCGGAAGCGTAATAATGAAAATCCAAAGTATGTAAATGTAAACCCAAAGAAATGTTAAGTTTGATTGTTTAAACGTTTTAACATGGCATCCACTTTCCATGTTCCACAACGACCCGCTCCTTCCTAGTGCAAGCTCCATAAGTACCTAAGGTCCTGCAAGGCATGCAGCAGAGAGTCAACAACTAGTTGAGCGAGTTCACAGTTAATAGTTCAGTAATAGCAAGTCGTAATAGTACGTGTATCAGTATGTTCGTTCGTTATTCATGTATTAGTTCGTATCGCGGCCTCCCAGGCAGGTATGCGAAGATTAGGGGAAATTTCCCAAGTATTCTAGACTAGGTTTATTTTGTATCGCGGCCTCCCAGGCAGGTGTGCGAAGATTAGTAAATTTAGTTCGCGGCCTTCCTATGGCAGGTGTGCGAAGTCAGTCATAATATCGCGGCCAACCCTTGGCAGGTGTGCGAAGATCAGTTCAATAAGTGTTACTAGTCTAGTCGTATCTTATCGTTAGGTTCTATCATCTGAGTATACACAATAATTCATCAAATCCCATTCCCACCCGGGAACCCCATGCCTTGGCTGTGTGAACTCACCTTGGTTTGCTCGGTATGCTAAGTATGTGCTCGAAGTAAATCAATCACGTCCTAAATACGTACGTATGCATAATCAGTTTATATCCAAGTTGTTCACGTATAGGTATAATCATAGAAGTACTAGCATGTAACCGTTATCACATAAGTCATGCACATCACTTAACAGCAGTTAGCTAATGCAGTTAACTTCACACAGAGTCTAACTAGGTTATTGTGCAAATTATACAAGTTAGCGAAATACAGATTGGCGAAACACATATTGGCGAAACACATATTGACGAAACACATTCTGTTTCGTCAACTACTCTTGGCGAAACATATTCTGTTTCGTCGTTCAACCCTTTGACGAAACACCCCTTTGTTCCGTCAACTGCCCTTGGCGAAACACCCTATCTGTTTCGCCGACACTTCTGTTTCGTAAACCAGTTTCAGTTACGTCAACATCCGTTACATCGATCAGTTACGCAATAACACAGGAAAACCCTAATTGCCGTCAACAATCAAACAGTAATCATCATCTAATCATTTAGCACAAAATTATTGTCTAATCATTCTGAAATCATTGACTCAATACAGTAGCCATTCAGTAATTGTTGTTCATACAGAAAACGTTAATCACCTCCTACACTAACATCTAATCTCTAGCATGAACCCTAGATCATGAAACGTCCGTAAATCACAACATGTGTATACCTGATGGTCATGTTCTTTTAATCGTAATATCACCAAGAATATACAAGCTACATCAACTAGTTACATCAGAATCGTAAAGTATTCAAGAACAATATCATATATATATAACGACATAAATTCTGGATTCATGTCTTTCACTAACCCTAGTTGCCACATAAGAGCATAAATCAACAGATAGTCATACAATGGAACACATCATAGGATTACACTAACCGATTCGAGAAGAACCACTAAGGATTCGAGAAATAGAGGTGATGGTGGAAGGTAGTTGTCGCCGTCACACAGTGGAGAGCTCTAGGGTTCACAAATTGCTAAAAATGTGAAACTGGAACCGCTTCACGTTATATAACACGAAATAGTGCATTAGGCCCTAACTGGGCTTTCGGAGAAACTGGGCCGGCGAATCAGATCTATTTCGTCGAAACTGAAGTTGACGAAACAAACTTCTGTTTCGTCGGTGGGTTATTTGGCGAATCAACTTCTGTTTCGTCGAGTGATTCAATTTCTAAACAACTTATGCAATTTAAATTCCCAACACATAAACAAGCAAACACAATACATTTCGTTATAGCACCACATATACAGTTACAAGTTAACAAGTCAAATGACTACACAGTCAAAGTCAACGCACATTAAATACAAAAGTCAAAGTCAACGTGTAATAAATGCGAAAGTGAAAGTCGAAAGTTCGAGTTGTAACAAAGTGTTATTGCTTATTTATCATATCTTGCAATATTCTAATTACCATTCTTATAGCATACAAAAACCTATCATACTTTATTTCCATAAGTACTTAGCTTATCTTAAAGCTTATACTAAGGCATCTTCTTAGGTTCAAGTCTAAATACTATCCTGTGTGCTACCAGTTAATAACAATCTCCTAACTCTTTTATATAAGCTTAGGTATGATTATCACAACACCTATATGCTTAAATCAGTGGCTCTGATACCACCTTCTGTCACGGCCCCCGACCCACCCTGGACGGAATCGGGAGCCGCGAACAGCCAAGTGGTACCGGTGATTATTTTGAAAAATATTGCAGCGGAAATTTCATCAGGTTCGTGAGTTAGGAAAATATCAGAGTTTAGAAAACATCGGATTTTATTTATTAAATAGATGGAATAAATCCATGTTTTATAAAGGTAGCTTTAACATGGGATAAACCCGAATACATAAAATAACTTTTCATAATTTAATTGAATTGATAAATTAAGCCACTTCTGTAAGCTTTTTGGTGCAGTATCCAGCTCTTATTCCGATATACTGTAATTACCTGAAATGCATTCTGAAAAGGTTTTGTCAGCAGGAAATACTGAGTGAGTTCATTCAGTTTGCACAACATGACTCATAGTTATAATTTACAGTATTAAGAGTGATTATAATTGCTCATATCTTATAATTATCTGGTCCAGTTGTCATTCGACCGGATCTATGACGGTGGTCATATCACTATTGGGTCCTGTCACCCAAGAGTGACGTATATCACTATTTAGGTCCGTTCACCTAAAAGTGACATGTATCATGATTTAGGCGCGCCCACCTAAAATGATAAAAACAGTAGTAATGTGCACAATACCCCACCTACTGCCAGTAACTTTAAGATTTGCAAAGACTTAATCCCTGTAATTATAACTGGAAAGCAAATAGGGTTTTGAAAGTAATTTGATAAAAAGAGAATGACTCATAGTATAAGCATGCAGTATTGATTTAACAAGCTTCATGATTCAGATTCTTCTGAGAATTAGCATTTACTTTGATTGTAAGTGTATGGGGTAGTGTTTAGTCTACTGATAAGTCTGATAACCTAATTTAAGCGATAATGCACATGAAACTAGGTAATTAACTGAATACAACTTGTACGATAAGCTCACGAGATTTAAACCCTAACGACGAATAACAAACTGCAATACTTAAACATCCAATGGATTCGCAACGAATGACAGAGTATAGCCAGAGTTCCGGCGACACTCAAACATCCTGTCAGAATCACAACGAATGACAAAGTATAAATCCAATTTGAGTAGCACTTAAACATTCATCGGATAGTTTCAATCGATCGGACATCGAATCGTAGCAGCGATTGAGTAAATACCCTGTATCGTAGCAGAATTCGAGCTTATGTGTATGTTTGGTAGTATTTGAACGATATCTCAGTGTATGAATTGAGTTTTATCGTCGTTCCAACGCAGATATTCAAGTCCCAATGCCCTCTGTTTATACTGAGAATTTGACCCCCTCGCGTGACGCAAGGGGTCACCCTGGGGGCGTCGCGTGACGCGACGGGCCACGTTTCATCATAGGGTTGCCACGTGTCCAACTAGCTTGTATGAGTCGACGGAATATTAATTTTCAATTTCTACAGTGAGATATGAAGATAATCGTCAATAGGGAATACATCCCCTGAGTTTTAGGGGCCCTGATCCTGATTCTGATTGTTCTGAAAATTTTAGGGTTTGTGCAGAATCACTTGGTGGTCTCAATTAGGGTTTCCTATTGGATAAAATAATTTAATAAATAATATATTTAATGAGAGTTGTTACATTTGGTAACTAGAAAATTGTTTGAGCCTAGGTTTTATTTCTGGTTATATCACATATATTCATTAACATTTATGAATAGCAAATTGTTGTCTTCAACTGAGTTTATTGATTGAATCATATACTGGATTGAAGTGATTGGAAATGAAGTCGGAGCATTCAGTTAGGTTAGCAGAAGATCTATCATTTACACTGAGGTAAGTTAGTATTACACTTATTTGTCTAAAATTTGTGGGTTAAGAGTCACAGGTATGTAATTTAGTAGCATTGTTTGTAATTCCACAAAATCAGTCATCGTTGTTTTTTTTATATAAACTTGCTGAAGCTAATTAGGAATTTGTTCAAATGCAATACAGAAATAGACTCTTCATGAAATTTTGGTTAGTTTGCTAATAAAACTTTCTTTTTTGAAATTGATTATCTTAAGTCACAATAATCACATTTTGTTAATTGGATTAGTTAGTTTCATACTTGCTTCAACAAAATCGTTAAATAAAGTTGCGTATTTACCTTTCCTTTAGCATGACTAAATTCATGTATTAACTTTCATTTGAACTTGAAACATTAATAAATGATTAATTTGGTGCAGCAGAGTATGCAATTGCAAGTACATCAGCGACATTGGAACCATCATGGTGTACTCTATTACTTACCTTCTTTATTACATTTATTTTCCATTGTTTTTCGCCTTTACGTTTAGCACTTGTTGCAACTTTCAATCTTTGGATTATGTTTTTCACATTATACGCCATTTTTTTTCAAAACACTATCCTCATGGGTGACCTCCGGTGTCGAGTAGGTTGCTTCAACAGGTTCTAGTATTTTTGGGTAAAGGGTTACCCCGGTGATTTTATAAATTCAACCAAACTAGCACATGTAGTGCATGAGAGTCATACACTAGAACATAGAAGGGACAGCCCCCCAACTATGGAAACCAAGAAAATACAAGAGAAAAACCATCAGACAAGACAAACAACTAGTCTACATAAACTAGACTAAGACCCAAAAACACTACGTAGTCATAATAGATGCCTGGATATCACCATCATCTATCATGTTCCCATGAATGCTCCATTTCCTCAATGTTTCCTTGACTTTACAGGTGTTCTTGAACTTCATTCCCATGAGCTTGTACCGAATCGTAGCTAAGATATTCTTTGCTAAAACATCCGGTAGCCTTGTAGTATTCTGGAATAATCTGTCGTTCCTCTCTCTCCATATATGATAGGCCGCAGCAGCCGTTGTTAACCGGGCCACTACATTATTGAGCTTCTTTAAAGATCGTCTATCCAATAACCAGCTTAGAATCTCCTCCCAAATCGGATTGACATTCTCCATATTCGCTTGATCCCGAATCAGATTCTACACCTGCGAAGAGTATTTGCACGAAAAAAAATAGGTGTTCATGGGAATCAACATTTCCGTAACACAATACACAACACATCATATTCATGATCGACCCTCTCTTATGCTCCCATAGTAATATCTTGTCTTGTGTTAATAACTTCCTCCGAATAATGAGCCACATCAAAAAAGCATGCTTAGGAATACATTTAGAGAACCAAACAATATCCACCCAATCTACCTCATTACCATATGTTCGAACTGATTGCCAAACCACAGAAGACGAAAATTCAAGCACTTTATTTTCAGCTTTCCAATAGTATTTGTCTTGAATTCCTTCCACCAAAACCTGTTGCGCAACTTCGTTCAGGCTAGGGTATAACCGAAGCCAATCCTCCGGCCAGCACCATCTACCATCGACCCATAAATCCTTTACTTTCGTTTTGAGATTAAAACCAGCATTTGAGATAGCTCTAGAAGATAAAAACTTTTAAGCGTACCCACTTCATCCCATTTGTCATACCAAGCAGAGATTCTTTCTCCATTGCCTACCTTGGCCCAAACATACGGCTGGATAAGAGAGCGAACCTGGAGTATTTTACGCCAGCTCCATGAACAATTATTCGGAATTTGGCAGCCCCAAAAATTCCTGTCCTTCAATCGATAAGTATGTATCCACGTAACCCATAAGGACTCTCTATGAACCACAATAATCCAAGCATTCGATGCCATAAGGGCTATATTCATCTCATTAATTCGCCGAATTCCAAGACCCCCTTCATATTTTGGCATACAAACAACATCCCACGATACTTTAGCCTTTCCTCTAACCATCGGTCCTTGACACCATAAAAAGCCTCTCATCTTAGCTTCAAGTTCCTTAATTATCCGTGCTGGCAATATAAACATCAATGACCAGTAAACATGTATAGCCGAAAGAACCGAGATAACGAGCTGCAACCGACCACCAAAAGAAAGATAACGATTCTTCCTGCTAGAGATTCGGTCAGACATCCGTTCCATAAGAACATAACAGTCCGCATATCTAAGTCTCGAAGATATTAACGGGACTCCCAAGTACTTAACTGGAAGCACTCCTTCAGTAAACGGCATATGGCTTAGAATAAGAGCTTTTACGTGAGTAGGAACATTACAAAAATAAACAATACTTTTAGCAATGCTTGGCTTTAAACCTGACATCTTCGTAAAATTATTCAACGAATCCATAATACACTTCACAGACCCAAACTCCCCTCTGGTAAAGATGAACAAATCATCAGCAAAACATAGATTTATAATCTTTTGCTTTTCACATTTGTTATGAAATTTGAACAATGAGTCAATCTGCATAGTTTGCTGAAGAACAAGAGTAAGAACCTCCATTACTAGAGTAAAAAGATAAGGCGACAAAGGATCACCCTACCTCAACCCACGTTTACCTTTAAAATAACCATGGAGATTACCATTCACAGCTATCGAGAACGAAGATGTGGAGATACATGTCTTTATCCAATGCACCATCTTCGGATGAAAACGAAAACCCCAAAGGATCTTCTCCAGAAATTCCCAATTGACAGTGTCATGCGCTTTTTGTATGTCTATTTTGGACGCGCATCTAGGAGGCCCCGCATTCCGATGATAGTTATGCATCAATTCTGTTGGGTTTTTCACATGTTTATCAAAGTAATTTTATCCGAATAAAATTAAAACGCAGCGGAATATCTATTTAAAACATGTTACTTTGCAAGATTTAAAACCATTTTTAAATGCAAAACCCAAAATCGGATCCATATATGAAATGCATGCTATCAAAATACAACCATAGGGTGTTTTAGAATACTACCTTTCAAGAGCAAGGTGATATGAAGAAGATGATATTCTTGAATGGAAATCTTCAAAGGAGAAGACCTCAAGCTTGCATACCCCAAGCTTCCAACGAACACCTTATGTTGCTAGGATTTCTACACTTGAAACTCAAAAATGAAAAACCCCTCTTGATCAACCCACTCTTGGCCGAAATTTAGAGAAGAGTTTTTGAGAGTTTTCTTGTTCTTGCCCTTGTAAAACTATTTTCTTATCAATATAAAATTGAGAGAAGGTTTTATTTATTAATGATGAGAGAAGTTCACCTCCCAATTCACCCAATCAAGAGGGAGCCTTCTTGTAAGATTGCATGTAATTTTATTGGTGAAAACCACCTTGGAACTACCCAAAGTGGACGGCCCACATGGTGTTTTCCCACCCAAAATTTCAAATTTTTATTAAATCAAGTCTTGTGCTTTAATTTTATAACTTTTATAAAGTTAGACATCCCATGTTTACAAGACTTATGCAATCTTTTAAATTTGTTATTTAACCCATTAAATAACAAATAAAATATTCTCTCAAAAATAAATTATCCATATAATTTATTAGTTTGTCAAGTGCAATTATTTAGAAAACCGATTTCTAAATATTGTAAGTGTTAATATTTATTTGTTTGATCATATCATAAAAAAATATTGTAGGTGTTTGTCTAGCTTGTTATTGGGTATGACCCGACTTGGATCATAACGTACTAGCCACATCAATTTAATATGTGTCTTGGGCATACAGAGTCCAACAATCTCCCACTTGCACAAGGTACATAGAAGATTGATGCAAGTAGTAAATAACGCCTAACAACGGTTCACTACCCCTAATACGTATGACGAAGTGCCATTCAATAACATCATCCCCTTCAAGTCCCTTACTTGAATATGATTTAGGTGAATCTATCAATTATCCTTTCGTTTCAGATATCATGTCAAATCCAGAGACACAGTGTGATCATTCTCTGTTGATTTAACTTTAGCAGGCCTAAGACATCTTACTCTCAACGAATAAGAGGAACAAATCCCTTCTTGACTACATACGTCTCTCACAATCACCTCGTACCACACCTGAGCTTAGCCTTATGTACTGTCTTATTACAGACAGCGAAGAACTAAGTCAAGGTACAATATTTAGTGAATATCAAGACCCAATATGTATCTCAGGTCAGAGGATACTATGATATTCGCCTTTGCTCAAATTTACTTATGATCAATCACAAATGATTCCATGCAGTAACATTTGAGAGCGGGTCAGTCCAATATTTGTATCCCACAAATATCTATGAACTTTGGCAGCAACACTTTGCTCTATATTCATACCTAATGAATATCCACCAATCCAAGTTCATAATAGTCTTACATTCATATTTGTTCCCACAAGTATGATCGACTACGGACATTTAGAATAATTAATTTATTCACGGATTTAAACATGCTAAAAATGGAACATAACTCAAAATACCATAAAAGAGTTAAAATAACAATTGTTCCAATATCCAAATACAAAATAGATCAAATCCAATCACTAGAATATCGAAGTCCTAAGGCACAAGTATGACCCTCATGTTTTGGCCGTTCAAGGAGCTTCGTGAGTGGATCCGCAATGTTTTGATCGGTGTGAACTTTGCGAATACATATCTTTCCCTTTTCAACTTCATCCCTTATGTAGTTGAATCTCCACTCAATGTGCCTTGTCTTTTGATGTGCACGAGGTTCCTTGATTTGAGCAATCGCACCCTCGTTATCACAAAAGATCTCTAGGGGGTCTTGAATGGTAGGGACTACCCCTAGGTCGGCAATGAACTTCTTTAGCCACGCAGCTTCTTGTGCTGCCAATGAGGCGGCGATGTATTCTGATTCTGTAGTGGACAATGCTACAACATCCTGCTTCGAGCTCTTCCAAGAGACTGCAGCTCCATTCAAGATGAAGACATACCCAGATTGTGATCGTGAACCATCTCGATCAGTTTGGAAACTCGCATCCGTGTAACCTTTTACAACGAGTTCCTCTTCACCAGATCCATAAATTAGAAACATATCCTTAGTCCTTCTAAGGTATTTCAATATGCTCTTAACAGCCATCCAATGACTGTTACCTGGATTTTGCTGGTATCTGCTTGTCATGCTTAAAGCGCATGACACGTCCGGTCTAGTACATATCATTGCATACATTATGGATCCAATAGCAGACGCATATGGGATTCCTTTCATTCTTTCTTGCTCATCCTTTGAGCTTGGACATTGAGTTACATTCAATATTGTCCCCTTTTGAATAGGTACCAAACCTTTCTTTGAGTTCTCCATCTTGAACCTTTTCAAGACCTTGTCAATGTATGCACTTTGGTTTAAACCTATCAAGCGCCTTGATCTATCCCTATAGATCTTTATTCCCAAAATATAGGCAGCTTCTCCAAGATCTTTAATGGAAAAACATCTTCCAAGCCAGGTTTTTACACCTTCCATGGTTGGAATGTCATTTCCAAATAGTAGAATGTCATCGACATACAATACTAAGAAAGTGACGGTGCTCCCACTAGCTTTCTTATACACACAAGCTTCATCGCCATTCTTGATGAACCCAAAATTCCTAATCTCTTCATCAAAACGGTGATTCCAACTTCTCGATGCTTGTTTCAATCCATAGATTGATTTCTTTAACTTGCACACTTTGTTAGGATGTTTTGGATCGACAAAACCTTCAGGCTGAACCATATAGACATCTTCATCCAGATATCCATTGAGGAAAGCCGTTTTGACATCCATTTGCCAAATCTCATAGTCATAATATGCAGCTATGGCAAATAATATCCTAATCGACTTTAGCATCGCCACTGGCGAGAAGGTCTCATCATAATCAACCCCTTGAGTTTGAGTGAAACCTTTTGCTACAAGTCTCGCTTTATAAGTATCCAAGTTACCATGCATATCAGTTTTCTTCTTGAAAACCCACTTACTTCCAACTACTTTGGAGTTAAGAGGTGGCACAACCAATTCCCAAACTTGGTTGTCATACATGGATTGCATCTCTACGTTCATGGCTTCAAGCCATTTGTCGCAATCAGATTTTGACATTGCATCATGGTATGTGGTTGGTTCATCTGAATCTACCACATAGCATCCATCCATGAAAAATCCATATCTTTCAGGTGGATTACTAATTCTACCAGATCTGCGAACGTTTTGTGTATGTTGATCAACCATTTGATCATATTCAACAACCTCTTGTTGAGTGCTAGTATCAACCAAACGTGTATCGGGTTGTGGTTCTTGATCCTCATCAAGTTCCACTGTTCTATTAGTTCCTTCCATTAGGAACTTATCCTCCAAGAACTTACCCTTTCGAGCAACAAATACCTTTTGCTCTGTTGGATCGTAGAAATAATATCCTATATCATCTTTAGGATATCCTACGAAGATACACTTAATGGATCGTACTTCTAACTTGTTTGGGGTGTATTGCTTCACATAAGCATCACAACCCCATACCTTCAAATATGATAATGATGGAACCGTTCCATGCCATATTTCAAAAGGTGTCTTATCCACTTTCTTGGTTGGGGCCATATTTAATATACGAGCCGCGGAGAGCAAAGCGTAACCCCAAAATGATAGAGGCAATGTGCTTCTAGCCATCATAGATCGAACCATATCCAATAAAGTTCGATTCCTCCTCTCAGACACACCATTATGCTGTGGTGTTCCAGGTGGAGTAAGTTGTGAGATGATCCCACAACTCCTAAGATGATTTTGAAAAGCATCACTAAGGTATTCACCTCCTCTATCGGAACGAAGAACTTTGATTGTCTTGGTGAGTTGATTCTCTACTTCGTTTTGGAAGATTTTGAACGTTTCAAAAACTTCATCTTTGTGACTTAGCAAGTACACATAACCATAACGACTAAAATCGTCGGTAAAAGTTACGAAGTATCTTTCACCATTCCTAGTCATTGGCTTAAAAGGACCACATACATCTGAATGTATGATGCCTAATAAATCTTTTGCCCTTTGGTTTGTGCCACTAAAGGGTTTCTTGGTCATTTTTCCTTGTAAACAAGATTCGCATGTATCAAATGAACCAATTTCATTTGTTTCCAAAAGACCATTCTTTTGAAGTGTTTGCATGCGATTTCTGTTTATATGACCAAGACGACAATGCCAAAGATAGGTCTCACTCAAATCCATTTTGAGTTTCTTGGTGTTTGCTTGGTACATCGAATTATCAAATGATGTATTATCATGAACCAATTCATAAATACCATTTGAAGGCGTAGCTTTAAAGTAGAACATGTCATTCATCAAAGCATAAATTTCATTGTTCACAAACTTAAAATCAAATCCATATTGTCTTAAAAGGGAAACAGAAATAATGTTCCTAGTCAAACTAGGAGCATACAAAACATTTTTCAAATATATTTCCAAACCACTTGGAAGTTTTAAAATATAGTCTCCTTGGGCTTCAACTTGAACTTTCGCTCCATTGCCCATGAAGAGACTAGTATCTCCCTTCTTGTAATGCTTATTTCTTTTGAACCCCTGCAACGAATTGCAAATATGAGTTCCACATCCGGTATCTAATACCCATGTGTTAGAAGAAATAACATTTAGATCAATATGTATCATAAAGATTGTACCTGAGGTTTGCCCTGCATCCCTCTTGTTTTTCAACTCTTTGAGATAGGTTGGACAATTTCTTTTCCAATGTCCTATCTCTCCACACTCAAAGCATGGATCGCTTGTGGCAACTTTTGCCTTCTTCTCTTTTGGTTTTGGTGGTTCTGCTTTTGCCTTTCTTTTTCCCTTCCCTTTGACGTGTCCCTTTCCCTTGGCAACATTTGCTTTGGTGTCGGGGTGATGCCCTTTCTTGCCTCCTTCATTGATCGTTAGAACGTGTAAAGCCTTTTTACCCATTCCTGCTTCGGCCGTTTTGAGCATTGCATGAAGCTCACCAATGCTCTTGTCCCATCCGTTCATGTTATAGTTCATAACAAAGCTTTCAAATTTCTTTGTTAAAGAGTTGAGGATCAAATCCGTAGCCAACTCTTTAGAGACGGGACAATTGAGCCTCTCGAGGCGATCAATGTGGCTTTTCATCTTAAGGACGTAAGATGAGACCGATTGGGTTTCCTCCATCCGACATGCATGAAGCGCTCGAACCGTTTCGAAGCGTTCTACCCTTGCTTGTTGTAGGAACATTTCCTTCAATTGGGTAATCATGTCATATGCCCCATGATGTTCAAAGTCCTTTTGATCTCGGGAATCATAGTTCCCAACATGAGGCATGAGGCTTGCATGGAGTCCTCGGTATACTTAACCCAATCATTGTAGGCTTCTACATCTTCCTCGTCAGGTTGGTCGGGAATAGGATCGTCCAACACATAGGATATCTTCTCTTGCTTGAGAACAATTCTCAAGTTTCGAAACCAATCCATGAAGTTGTTATGGTTGAGACGATCCTTTTCAAGGATGGTTCTTAGTGATAGGTTACAGACGGTTTGGGTAATCGGGTTTACATTGTTAGCGGCCATCTACAAAATTTAACAAAGTTCAATTTTAGTATTTTCGATATTATTAAAATTTTAATTATTAATACCCTTTTATTGTCTCAAAGACAATTAATAATTAAAATCTAGAATCCAACGTTACATTTAAATATTGGTTAGGTGACCTTTATCCCATTATTTAAATTAACAAGGTAGTCAACGTTTGACAATTGCAACCCTTTGCAACTTCTAGCTATATGGGATCGGTTAAACATCTTTATGTTTAGTTGGCATGTTTAATCCCATCAACACCTTTGTTCCCCATGCTTCGGTGACCCTAAGTTCATGGTTTCCAAATCAAGTCGTCCAACTTACACACACATGTGAGTTTACACACATAAGTGGTTAGGTGACCTTTATCCCACAAACATGGTGAACCCACCTCAAATATACAAGTTTCCTCAAATGTGGTTAGGTGACCTTTATCCCACAAAGAGTTCCCAAGTAATTCGAGTGTTGTATAAAAGGATGGTGTTTGACTTGTTTTATTAAAAGGGATTTTATTTTTCAAAATTCTAGTTTAGAAAAATTTTATGTACCATGTATTTGCATGCATTCAAATCAATGGTACTTTAGTGAAAACCAATTTTTCAAGGTCCTTTTAATAAAACTCATTTTATTATAAAATCATTAATCTTTAATAAAACCTTTTATTAATCGTTTTAATGATTTTGTAAGAACCAATTTTAAGCTTGTTGTTGATTTTTAGTTTGTTAAGCATGCATATCCAAATATCATCCAAACAACATAAATAAACAACCACACAAGCACAACACACATATCAATAGGTGCATAACCATAGCCAACTATTTTGACCATACTTGTTAGCCGAAACAAGTGTTGTCAAAAGGTCCTTCCTAAGGGTGAATATAGACACAAATAATGTGTCGTTGAACTCCCACTTGAACCCGCATCCAAATGCTTCAAGTCTTCATCTTGTGTTGTGATTTCTTCACATTCTTTGAGCTTCCAAATGTCTTTAATATTCAGCTCCAAACTCCTTTGGACTTCAAAAATGTGTTTTGGTTATCGGGCTAAAATCCCGTTAAGAACTATGAAGTCCTTTATGCCCGAAAATGGCAATAACCCAAAACCGCATTTTTGTGTGCATCTTCTTTTACATAAAAGTATCCTAATACATTTTTCTAGTAAAATAAAATGCATCTAATCTATTTACTTACATACCAAATGAAAATAAATAAATTACATATTTTTTACAAATGGAAGACAAAATGATAATTATTACAACCCATTGAATAATAAAATCACAAACACAAATATATTCACACAAGGTCATGGCTAGGTTATGAACACCAAAATATATATCCGAATATATATAAATTTCAAGAGCAAAATGGTTTCCTTTTACAACCTATATTTTTCGGCCAAGAATGAAAAACCGAAAAATGTGGGTTTTGTCCAAACAAAACA
This sequence comes from Helianthus annuus, assembly GCF_002127325.2. NCBI lineage: Eukaryota > Viridiplantae > Streptophyta > Magnoliopsida > Asterales > Asteraceae > Helianthus > Helianthus annuus. The sequence continues at coordinate 72,407,272 of NC_035448.2, forward strand.
AATCATCCATATGACATAATTTTTTCAAGATTCCTTTATGCATGTAGGAAATAAATCTTGGAAAAACAAAAGGAAAACCATGGATAAAATTTCGGCCATAGGGTTTCTACAAACCCGAAAACCCGAAAATTTTTAAATCCGATGAAGCAAGCACTCATATAAGCGGCTCTAGATGCCATTGTTGGGTTTTTCACATGTTTATCAAAGTAATTTTATCCGAATAAAATTAAAACGCAGCGGAATATCTATTTAAAACATGTTACTTTGCAAGATTTAAAACCATTTTTAAATGCAAAACCCAAAATCGGATCCATATATGAAATGCATGCTATCAAAATACAACCATAGGGTGTTTTAGAATACTACCTTTTAAGAGCAAGGTGATATGAAGAAGATGATATTCTTGAATGGAAATCTTCAAAGGAGAAGACCTCAAGCTTGCATACCCCAAGCTTCCAACGAACACCTTATGTTGCTAGGATTTCTACACTTGAAACTCAAAAATGAAAAACCCCTCTTGATCAACCCACTCTTGGCCGAAATTTAGAGAAGAGTTTTTGAGAGTTTTCTTGTTCTTGCCCTTGTAAAACTATTTTCTTATCAATATAAAATTGAGAGAAGGTTTTATTTATTAATGATGAGAGAAGTTCACCTCCCAATTCACCCAATCAAGAGGGAGCCTTCTTGTAAGATTGCATGTAATTTTATTGGTGAAAACCACCTTGGAACTACCCAAAGTGGACGGCCCACATGGTGTTTTCCCACCCAAAATTTCAAATTTTTATTAAATCAAGTCTTGTGCTTTAATTTTATAACTTTTATAAAATTAGACATCCCATGTTTACAAGACTTATGCAATCTTTTAAATTTGTTATTTAACCCATTAAATAACAAATAAAATATTCTCTCAAAAATAAATTATCCATATAATTTATTAGTTTGTCAAGTGCAATTATTTAGAAAACCGATTTCTAAATATTGTAAGTGTTAATATTTATTTGTTTGATCATATCATAAATAAATATTGTAGGTGTTTGTCTAGCTTGTTATTGGGTATGACCCGACTTGGATCATAACGTACTAGCCACATCAATTTAATATGTGTCTTGGGCATACAGAGTCCAACAAATTCCTGGGTTAATAATATATTATCAATGATCTTCCTTCCTGGAACAAAGGCAGACTGACTTATGCTAACAATCATTCGAAGGTAATCCTTGATCCGATCAGCCATTATCTTACTTATACATTTATAGACAACATTGCAACAGGAAATCGGTCTATATTCCGTGACAATAGACGGTGTGGCAACCTTTGGAACCAAAGCAATGATCGTATGATTTAACTCCTGAAGTAGCTTCCCCTCTTCAAAAAAATCTTGAACCGCTTTAATCACATCATCCCCAATTACACTCCATGTTTTCTTGAAAAACGCTGAAGTATATCCATCAGGCCCCGGAGCCTTGTTATCCCCAATAGAAAACATAACATTTTTTACTTCATCTCTCTGTACTGGCCAAACCATAAACTCCGCAGACATGTCATCCAGCGTGTGTGTAAATAAGTCTGGGGACGGATGAACATCCATAGCTCCGTCTATACCCAGAAACTTTTCAAAGTGGTTCACAAATGCATTCGGGACTTCACCTCCTTCATATAACACCCCATCATTATCTTTTATCATATAAATTCGGTTACGATGATTTTTACACTTTAAGGATACATGAAAAAAGGATGTATTCGCATCACCTACCGCCACCCATTACACCTTTGATTTCTGTTTTAAAAATCTCTCCTCATCAAGACTAGCCTCTTGAAACTGTTGGACACATTCAGATTCGTTTACTCGAAGATTCACATCCAGTGGATCTAATTGAATCGATTTCTGGATGTCATCCAGCTTATTCCGCAAAAGTTCAACTTTTTTATGTAAATTCCCCTGCTGATGTAATAAAACACGCATAGGCCTCTTCAATAAATGGAGCTTTTTGACAACCTGGAACTGCTTCACACCGGTCACTCTAGTCTCCCAATTATTCTTTACAATCTGCAAAAAGTCTAGCTTGTGCACCAGAAAATTTGCAAACTTAAAAGGTTGGGGTCTACATCTATTCAAATTTGGGATTTTCAGTATGCAAGGCGAGTGATCGGACACTCTATACGGATTGAACACAACCACCGATGTTGGAAACATATCCGTAAAAGCCACATTCCCCATAATTCTATCTATCTTTTTCAGAATTCCTATCCCCGTCTTCGGCTTCTGGTTCCATGTGTAATGAAAGCCTGAACTATTAATATCAAAAAGCTCCACACGCTCAATACATTCCTTAAAGTCTCGCATACCGGTATTAATCATAGATGATCCCATACAATTGTCTTCTAGATTCAAAGCACAGTTAAAATCACCCAATAAAATCCACGGAGCATCCTTCACAAACTGTTTATGGCAAACTAAGTTACCCCATAATTACAGACGGTTTATATAATAATTATCAGCGTACATAATAGAACAAAAGAGCAACTTTCTCTCGTTTTTAAACACCACCTGAGTGTGGATGACCTGATCAGTTTGCATTAACACCATAACATCAAGGACAGCTGAATCCCACCCCAGAATAATCCTAGTTCCTTTCGTACATAGATTACCATTAGACGTCTAGTCCCAATTCTTGAATACATTCTTACAAACTTTAAAAAGCGCTGAAACATCCACATGAGATTCTAATATAGCACATAAACTTAGATAATTTTCGTTAACAAAATGGCGAACCTCCTTTTATTTTAGAGGGCGGTTCAACCCCCTAATATTCCAAGAAGCTAGACTAACCATTGATACCTTCCATCGCAGGAGTGCTTGCCCCTGATGTCATATTAGCTGCCATGAATTCCGATGTCTCATTATAAATTTCCTCCACTTCATCATCATTAGATCCCTCATGATACTTCTTTATTCCACTGGTAGATTCTTTTGTACCAGAAACTATGGGTTCCAGAACATGATCATTTTGTAGCACATTAAAAGGATTCTTCGTCACAAAGTTTGATTGGCTATTGGACTCCTTCTTATTAACGTTGCTCGTACCCACACCAGCCGGTTCTGCTTTAGGCCTATATTCCAGCTTTTTTTTATTCATTTGATACCCCGGTTTCTTGCTAGGTTTCCTCTTTTGAACTTCAGTATACCCGTCCTCATCCATTAACTTAGAGTTTTTAGACGACGCCCTTATTTGCCTTGGACATGTTTCATCTGAATGGCCAAAAACGCAGCAATGCCCACAACGATGAGGAGCCCATTCATATTCAACATACATTGTTTCCTTGTGAAAGCCTTCTCCCTGAATATCAGGCACAACCATCGTAAGTTCCTCTTTAAAGTCATTCTCCGCAGAAATTACTATCAAAGCTCTCGCATAACTGCTTCGACCCCAAATATCGACGCACATCGATGTAGTATACGAGTCTAAAGCTATCGGATTACCAATAGTCCTTGCTATTAAGCTCAATCCATCTTCCATGTAGGCTGCAATCGGAACATCGTGTATTTTTACCCATACTTGTAATTTTTTCACCTCCTTTTTCTCCAACTTACTATTCGGGGACCATTCATTTAGAATTAACGGCTGAGATTTTATAATCCAGGGGCCTTCTTTCAACACATTCATCATACCCATTTGATCAGCAAATTTAAAAAAGAAAAATCTATTCGCGTTCATCATTGTTTTTTGTAGACCAAATTTCTTCCAGTTATTCCTCACAAAGTAGTCCACTACCGGGAATGCAAATCGATCACCCAAAAAATAGCCATACAACGTGTTAGCTAGTTTAGCTTGAACCATTCTAACAGACTCATGCGGCAGCACAATATCACAATCCTCATGCTTAGCATCACTGATCAGAGATCGAAAATTAACCTGTTTCTTCGATGAGCTTGCTACCGATTCAGCATAAGACATCGTTTTTGGAACACCATCCTGTACCCTTGCATTCCCTGCATCTTTCACTTGTGGCTCTAGGATGTTGTGAAAGTCATTATTGCTCGCCTGTAGATCCTTTTCAGTATTATCGAACAAGACTGGTATTGTGATGTTTGTTAACTCATCAATCACATTAATCGGCTTAGGATCAGATTGTGGATTCTTTAAAATACCTCGTCTCGGCATTACCGTCGAACCATCAATATTCACCACTCTATTTCCAATACCCTTGACATGGTTCGGAGGTTTCCCTCTTGATTCTTGAGTATTGACCGGTTTCATTCTCTAACATCAACACATGCAACGTAGAGGAACTAGAAAAGCAGACGACAAAAAGCAGCCAAACCCTAATAACAGCAACTCTCTCGAAAAACAAGAAGACTAGAAGAAGTATGCAAGAAAACCAGAAGACCAGAAGACCAAAACAAGAAGACAAATAAACCCTAATTCCTAGAACCCTAGTATCAATCTTCCAGCCTTAACCGATTAAATCAGAGTATCAATCTAGCTAAATTAAACTCAGTTAACCGCAATCAATAACAACCAATTTAATAAGTCGGGCCTTCAAACTGATCACTAAGGAGGCGATTTGAATAAAAACAAACAAGAACCCTAGTTTTAGATCGATCCCTATTGCTAACGAGTTCGTTATAGAATTTTGAAAGATCAAAACTCTAATCACAGACTGTTATACATTAGATCACAAAGAAAAACCAAGGATTCCATGAAGAACTATGAAATCGCCAGTAGGAGAGAGAGCATTAGGGTTTTTTTATTTGTGAGCTACACTAACATGTTCTAGTATATATATATATATATATATATATATATATATATATATATATATATATATATATATATATATAGGGAGCCGCTAAAATGAAAACCACCTCCAGTTGTAAGAACCGCGAGAACCAGTCTCCACCAATCAGATCTTGCCAACAATAAGGGTATATTGGTCATTTCCTTTAAATGTCTAATCTCTCCCCTCTCTCCTCTCTCCTCTCTCCTCTCTCCTCTTAATTAATGTTGCAGGCTTTCTTCTCTCATCTCTCCTCTCTCTCTCTCTTTATAAGTTGCAGACTTTCTTCCTCTCATCTCTCATCTCTCATTAGTCCATTAGCATCTCGCATTCTCTCTCTCTTGTTTCCGACGGTAACCACCAAGCAGAACCACCCCCCTTCGTCTCCAAAGAAATCGCCAGCCACCCCAACTGTGGTGGCGGTTCGCGACATCGGTGGCCCAAAACAGAGGCGGAAGGTTCAGAGGCGGCGACATGAAATGGAGAGAGGGAGAGATCGAGATGAGAGAGAGACAGAACTCCGGCGGATCTGGTTCAGAGGCGACGGTGGCCGCACAGACGGCGAGAACCCCGATCAGATCCCTCTCTCTCCTTGCTCACTTACCGCAATTCAGATGTTCTCTCAGATCTCTCTCTCCTTGTTCACCACCGGAAATCTGGTGGTGGTGGTAGGCAGAGATCGGTGATGGTGGTGGTGTGGGGTAGAGGTGGGCGACGGTGTTGGTGGTAGTGGCGTTAGGGTTGGTGGCGGTGGGGGGTTTTTTGGTGGTGTGTGGCAGAGGTGGGTGACCGGTGGTTTTGTGGGGAGAAGGTGGTTGGTGGGGAGACGGTGCTGGTGGTCATCGGTTCAAGGTGTTCATTGTTCTGTTTGGTGTTCATTGTTCTGTTTGGTGTTCATTGTGGGGTTAGATCTGTTGAATCTTGGCCTGTGTTCTTGATCTGTTGAATTTTTGGTATGTGTTCTTGATTTTTCTGGGTTTTGAAATGTTTGAATCGGTTGAATCTTGGCCTGTGTTCTTGATATATGTTCTTGATCTGTGGGTTTTTTGTTGCTGTTGAATCTGGGTTTTTGTTGCTGTTGAATCTGTTGAATCTCTGTTTTTGTTGCTGTTGATTCTGTTGAATCTCTGTTTTTGTTGCTGTTGAATCGGCTGTGATGATGAAAAAAAAACTGACGATGGCGCGGCAAGGACGGTGGAGGGTAGGTTTTTGAACCCGCAACCCCACTTTGCAGCCTCTGATTATCGGGAAATCTGAACCAAAACATCGTTTTTTTTAACCCGATTTTTTTTTCGAGATACACTTTGTTTTGATGTTGTTGTTTTTTTTATTTTCCCCCCTAGTCGATGATGATAACGATATATCTGAGACACCTCCCGAGTTTGCCATTTCTGAGTGCGTTCATTTTTGCGTAAAAAAGTTTTTGTAAAAAAAAAAAGTTAAACTTTTTACGTAAAACGTAAACTTTTTAGGTAAAACGTAAAACTTTTTACGTAAAACGTAAAATTTTTTACGTAAAACGTAAAACTTTTTACGTTAAACGTAAAACGTAAAATGTAAAAATTTTAACGTAAAACGTAAAACCGTAAACTTTTTAAACAGTAAAATATAAAAAAAAATTAATGTAAAAAGTAAAATGTAAAAAAGTGTTTGTAAAAAAAAAATAAACCGTAAACTTTTTGGGGTAAACCGTAAACTTTTTAACGTAAAACGTAAAAAGTTTAGGTAAAACGTAAAAAACGTAAATTTTTTTTACCAAAACGTAAAAAACGTTAACGTAAAAAACCTGAATTTAAAAATGTTACCCTAAAAAACGTTAACGTAAAAAACCGGCGCGTAAAACGTAAAAAAATAAAAATTTTAAAAAACACACAAAAAATTTTTTTTTTTATATTTTTTATAAGAAAAATCGCTACTTTTAGTAGCCAAAAAAATTTTTTTTGGCTACTAAACGTAGCGATTTTAACATAAAAAATATTAAAAAAAAAAGTTGAATATTTTTTTTGATTTTTTAAGATTTTTAGGTTTTTTTTTTTTTTTGGGAGGGGGGGGAGGGTGGGGGTTAGGTTTTTTTAGGTTTTTTGGGGGTTTTAGTTTTTAGCATTTAGCTTGGGGGAGGGGGGTTTAGGTTTTTTTTTTTTTTTTTTTTTTTTTTTTTTTTTGGGGGGGGGGGGGGGGAGGGGGTTAGGTTTTTTTTAGGTTTTTTGGGGGGTTTTAGTTTTTAGCATTTAGCTTGTGGGGGGAGGGGGTTAGGTTTTTTTAGCTATTTTAGGTTGTGTTTACATTGGTTCTCACGTTTCTTGTATCACATGAACCTTACCCTATGTATATATGATTAATAGGAGTAGATTAGGATTATGAGTGGTTATAAAAACCTAAGGTTTGGGTACTTACTTTTAATTAGTTTCATGTTTGGATAGATTGTAGTTTAATGAACAGAGGTAATGTTTTGAATGTGTTTTTTTCTATAGTTATTTTTTCTTTTACATTTCAAAAATTTTCACGCACTAGAATGTTTAATTAAAATCCTTGGAAGTATAAGTTAATGTGGTATTTAGTATTCAGGTGTAACAAATTATTTGTTAAGGAAATGCAATTAAAAATCTGATAATTTGGGTTTACGTTTGATTTTATGATTACACCCAAATGGAGAATTAATGTAGTAAGTCAATTATAACAGCTAATACAAAGTTTGTTCCCAAGTTGCTAATAAATAATTAAATATTGAATAAAATAACCCATAAATTTAAAGTTTCCACGTGAAACGGCGGACTTAGCTAGCTGTTTGCTAAATATAAAGTCTTGATACAACCATATGGTATGGTCATTTCGTTTAACAGCCATTTAATAAAATAAAGTTTATTTTATTTTCAATGACATAATTTTTTAAAAGAAAATGATGTGTGATTTTGAGTCTTTGACTATGTAAACTTTAGTGTACCTACCAAGGTGAATAATGATATTTATGTAAGAAAACAAAAAATACAATGTATAAGATACATTGGGTGGCTTGGGGTAGTCACTAAGCCTAAGCAACAAGGAGGGTTGGGGATCAAAAAGTTCGATGAATGCAATAATGCCATGATTTTAAAATGGTTGTGGCGTTATCGGGTAGAACAAGACGCTTTGTGGAGGAAAACGATTGATGCAATTCATGGTTCGGCTAGAAGGTGGGAACCGATTCCGTTTAATAAAAGGTTTCCAGGTACATGGTGCAAGATTGTTAATTTCGGTACTCGTTTTAAGGCCCATGGTAAGAACTTTATTGAAACGGTTATTGGTAGAATGGGTAATGGAAAATCGGTGCGCTTCTGGTTAAACCCTTGGTTTGAAGACGGTACCTTGAAGACGTTCTTCCCGGATCTTTTTAGACTTGAGCGAGACAAATTTTGCTTAGTCGAAGACATGTTTGAGCTGGTCGGTCAAAGGCGGATGGTTAGATGGAGTTGGAGGTCATATCCTAGTTCTATGGAGGAGAGAAATCAGCTTATCAACTTGCACAGAAAGATTGCGGATACTTATCTTGTTGAGGAAAATGATAAGTGGTCTTGGGTCTTTGTTGCAGATTCGTTGTTCTTTGTTAAAGAGGCTCGAAGGTGGATTCAAGGTGATATGCAAAATCAAGTTCTAGAGGTGTTTAAATGGAGCAAATGGATTCCTAGTAAATGTAACATGTTTATGTGGCGGGTCTTTTTGGATAGGATTCCGACTTTTAGCGCTCTTCGCAAAAGAAATATCAATGTGAGGAATGGGTTGTGTATTTTGTGTGGCGAAGTCGAGGAGACTACGGATCATTTATTCTCAGCGTGCAGGTTCATTACGGGTGTTTGGCTTGGTATCGCTTCTTGGTGCAAGATTGCCCCGTTGTTTTTCTTCTCAGCCAAGGATGTGTTAAGTGTTACAGACTTCACGGCGATCTGCGGTTCGAAGAAAGAAGTGGTTTACGGAATTCTGATATTGGCTTGCTGGCGCGTTTAGAAGGCTAGAAACGATAAATTTTTTTCTAATTTAGACACGGAAGTGGTTAAGATAGTTTCGGATGTTAAGTCCTTGGGGTATTTATGGTTTAAGAGTAGAAGTAAGAGAGGTTCGATAGATTGGAAAGATTGGTGTAATTTTTGTTTTTATTTGATGTAAGTCGTTTTCGGCGGCTTATCTTCGTCTTGGAGATTTGCCGGTTCCGTGTTGTTAATGAAAGTTGCCTTCCAAAAAAAATTAGGTTTTATCTAACACATCAAAACTAAACGTATTAATATATTATATAATCTTTAAATTATTAAAAAAATAGTATGTTGAAGTTCACTACTAAACAAATGGGTATCATCAACGTTTAATTATAGACATGCATATTCCGTTGGTAATTACGCACACCAACAAATTTTTTATAACTTTTTCTTAAAATAGCACCTTATTTCAAAATTTTGTTAGTTTGATAGGGAGCATTACCTACGAAGATTTCCTCGGTAGTTCGCCAGTAATACAAGATTAGATCTTTGATAGGACTCCCATATATTCTTTTCAAGAGATTGTCAGCGCGGTCCCAAGTTTCCGCTGGTAATCTGTCGCTGTTTCGTCGGTAATCGGGCTTTGGATTCCACACTGTTACCATCCATTGTTTCCAAGCGATTATGACCCATTATCGATGGACTTTCCATCTAAAATCCGTCCTTGTTATAAAACACTTAACCCCTTTATGGAAACCCTAGATCAATCAAACTAGAAACACTTACCATCCATTGATGTTTGTTAGATTTGATAAACGTATTCATCCCCTGACAAAATCTCCTCACTTTTATATCCTTGTTCTTTGTTTGGTGGATATTAATAAACTAGAATTGGTGTTCTCAGAACTAAATTACATCCTTGTTCTTTGTTTGGTGGATATTAATAAACTAGAATTGGTGTTCTCAGAACTAAATTACATCTTCTTTGTCATTGGAACCCTTGAATTTGTATGTAGTTTTAATGCCATTTAAATGAAGTTAATCGGAGTACGTTTGATACCCTTCTTACGACTTCTTATTTTTTGAAGTCTTTGTATTTGATCCAACTCTTATGAACATAGAAAAAAAACATAAGATAAAGATGTTAGAATCAAATTCTTCCTATCTTTATATTTTTATTATTACTTTTGTAACTAAAGGAAAAGAAAAACCAAGGTAGACTTTTCAAAATTGTGGGGGTTAGGAAACGTACAAAGAGAGGCAAACGGACAAAGATAAGGAAAGGGAGGGAATCTATATCTAACAAATAATTTTATTATGGAGAGAATCCTGTTTAAAACGGGAGTTAGCTAAAAAAACGTTTTCGTTACATCTACAATGTGTGATGGATGCAGCAGGGAAGCACTAGAATCGGTGGGCTACATGCTTATTTCGGCTAAGGTCGCGGGAGTTGGTTAAACGCTGGTGTAAGGTGGATATAAATGTAGGGGATTCGTTGCAATTCAAAGAAAGAGCACGGGGGAGCAAGGTTATAAAGACGACGGGCTTATGGACTTTATCAAAGGCAAGGAACTATATGTGTCCTTAGTGAGAAATGGACTCTTTCCTATTCTGATCACAATGTTGCAAATTATTTTGAAAAAAGACATATGAAAGTTAGACACCGAGAGTGAGCTGTTTCTAGTAACGAAGTAGTAATGGTTTTTATTATTAGTATAATTCAATTTACCTACTAGCATGGGGGTTAACAACATAATACCTAATTAATCCACCAACGTGTTTTCTTTGTAACTAATATCTTAGCATATATGTATATATAAAAATGTAGTAAAAAAATTATGGATGCCACTTTGTGCCCAGTCATGAATAAAGTGTACCATGACACTATTTGTAACACCCTAACTCGGTTAGGACTAACATGTCACTAATATAGTAATCAGAATGGTGAGGCAAATCTTATCGAGGATGATGAGTCCCTATTTGTGTGTGGGGGGGGGGGTGATTGTAACAATACAAAAACTAAGACGAGTCATTCTAATACCCTAGGGAAATCTCAAATCGATCGTGGACAAGGAGATTCTTGGTTTACAAGGAATGCATTGCTGCTTAAATCATCAACGTGTTTTGGAGGCACTGGTTGTGGAGTAGTAAAAAAACTCTATAGTTAAACGTGCTCGGGTAGGAGTAGTATTGTAATGGGTGATCTCCTGTGAAGTCTCCTCCGAAACAAGCAAAAACAAATCCTTAAGTGTCTAAATGGACTGACAACCTGTCAAGAGTAAAGCAAACAATATTGATGACACAAAAGACTTTTTTGTTATATAAGATTAAAGCTTCATTGGTTTTAATAATAATAATAATAATAATAATAATAATAATAATAATAATAATAATAAATAAATAAAGTGATGGAGAATCAACAACCACCTTTTACAAGTTGGGGGTTCTTTTGATGACACCACTTGCCTCTCTTTGACGTTACATTGTTTCTTTAATCCCAACTTACACATCTCCCTCCCCCAACTTGCATGTGAGGGGCACCATAACAACCATTCTCATTTTGTTCTTACATAAATAACGACATTAAGTGGTCGGGAGTTTATAGACGCATAAGAAACACATTTTCGAAAGACATCGAGTAAAGGATGAATTGGGGCTTTAATCTCAGGTTCAAAATTGACGAGGTGGGGTGAGGGGATTTACGGATTCCATTCAATTCTCGCGCATCAGGGGACACGGTTTCATGACGACGAGGAGTCGACCTTGGACATAGCCCCAAACAGGATGGATTTACACGTGAGATTATTTGCCACTAAAAAAACAAAAAAAACAAAAAAACACATTTTAGTGGTTGGATATGTTTAATAAATTAGCCTTTTCACATCTAAAACTTAATGCACTCAAGACCAAGTGCAGTGGGTTTGAAGTTCAAGCCTCTTCCTTGGGCATTATCTGACATGTGGTGTCTTATTCAGCAAAGGGGCATTATGAGACTTCAAGTTAAAAGGGGTGTAGTGGTGTAATGCCCCAACAATAATTACCCAATTATTATCTTTTTTTTAAATAAAACAAATAATATTATTATAAATGAGTTGGAAAATTCATATTGGATATCACAAAGTTCACGAGGCGTTTTTGTGGAAACGCCCAAACCCTTAAACCCCAAAAAACGCCAATGGGGGCGGTGTTCTAATGTGAATGGGGCTTTTTTTTGTCACTCCACACCCAATCCACAAGCCACTACATGTGGTCTAATTTTGTGAGTAAAAAGACAATTACTAGTAAATAACTAACATAAAAACGCATTGTCCCCTAATACGTCGTTTATACCAGTTGTCTTTATTGACGAATACATATATTTACCGGCGATTGGACACAATGTATTCTATCCATCGACGAGTACATATGTTCCCTTAATTTACAAGTATAGTGTATTGACCATAGAATTAAATTCTAACCAGACTTGTATTAACATAATTATTTAAATGCCACCATGAAAAACCCATTTCATCAAGATGATCCGGGGATGATAAATTTATGGTCATTTGTTCTAGTATTTTAACAACATTTTTTACAAGTAAATACTAACTGTATGGTCTAAATATGTTAGGCTGATGTATCAAATATATTTTGTAGTTATTGAGCTGGGTTGGATGTATTGAGAACAAAGTGTTTTTGGGGTTGTGGTGTTTCGGGTCGAGAAGCCTTTTAGGCCATATGGGTCTTTACCTATATAAAGCATTTGTTTCATCATAATAGGGTTAGCCATTCATAGGCATTTAAAACTCCCAAATTGTAGTTAAAACTTTGGAGTATCAAGATCCGATACAATGTATCCCAAGGCAAGATCGAAATAAAATTTAAAATGGACTTGGAGAGATCATGGGTCTTTGCCGTTGGAGTTGTAAATTCCAAAGCGATAGACCGAACCCTATCCAACCTACTATCTAGGTTCACTAGCTGTAAGTCAATCTCTAAAAGTATGTCAGTTTTCTCTAGTAAATACAGTTAACAGACTTATTTTAAACCATTTAATCTTCATGAGATAAGTATCTTGATTTACCAATTTTACATGCTTGTCAGATTCGGGAACTAGCATAGAGGCCAATTTTGATCATTATACACATCATATTTTGTGAACGGTCAAGTGTATGCCTACACCCCACTCTTATTTCCATTACAATAAATGAATCGAGGAACCCGAATACGGTAATATCAACCCTCAAATGCTTTATATTAATCAAGCAATACATATTAAATCGAATTATCACTAGTGAGCATTTTGCTCCTATGGTGATACAAGAACTAAGGGGATTTATAAGATATCCCAAGTTTTAATGAAACGAGTTAAAAGTATGTACCTATACTAGCAGTTGAACACAATGTATTCGGTTTGTTGTACAGTCGGGCCCAAAGTTTACTGGCTTACGGTGTGATTACTAGAGGGCTCTATAGTCCAAAGTGAATAGAATCAATATCTACGAGAACCGTTTACTGATCATTATAAGTCATTTCGACTTGATCGGTTAACGTGGATTTAACCACGGTTTCGTTAGATTAAACGATGACCGGATAGAATGTTTGGTTATGACTTATGACCATACGAGTGAGGAGTCTCTTATAATATGGTTTGTTAACCTTACATTCTGATTTGAAAATATTTTGACCCATTACGACTAGTTTATATGGTTCAAGTCATTTTAACTAGTCGTATGCGTAAAAACGAGTTCGGATGAGAAAACAGATTTGTTACAAGTCAAACATGATAAAATATATTTTTGTTATGTTTCACAAACTATTTTGATGTCAAAAATATTACATTACATATGTTTAGAGATCATTCTTTGGTAAATATATAAAACTGAGTTTGACTTTTACAAAATTCAGGTTTGATTTGTCAATTTGAACCACTTAAACGTGATGATCACGGGATGTAAATGAAGGGTTTTAGTCCCTTGATGTGTTGCAACACATCTTATTTTCCTATGTATATCTGTATAGTTATAATTAGTTTTCGAGTCGTTTTTGGTCATTTATAGTGTGTACTTAATAAATTTGGTATTGTGTAGATGAACTTATGGAAAGAGAGCTTAAATGAACAAAAATGAGGAAGAAACGAGTGTACGGGGGAGTTTGGATTAGAAAATAAAGAATGCAGAGTAAAGATAACTACGAATGTCGTGAGACTGATTCGAACCCGCGTTGCGTACCCCCTAGATCTACTATGAGCTACCAAAGTACCCCTCTATTACCTTGCTAAGCCACTGTGCATTTTAAATTGGATATGGGTTTTTCATTTGTAGCGAGCCCATTAGACCCATCATGACCCGCCAATTTTCTTTGGGATTTGGGATGACGAGGTTTTAGTATTGGAATTAAATTTGAAACACAAGGAATGAAAACCAATTTCTATAATATCAAAATATTACGACGGGAGATATATCATTACTGTATACAAATAAAAAATATACCAATCAATATCTCATTAATATACCATCAATTAACTAAGAGGGGATATATAGACAACCTGTTGATTCATACAAGAGAGGCATCATCGAATTACATACAATCTGCGAGAATATGAACACTAGGCGTACGAAGATTTGGAGTATTTTTAAGTTGAAGAAAGCTTGGTGATTGAAGATTAGTGATTAAAGTGTTGCTTGTTCAGTTAGACTTTGTTTTTATTGTTTTCAATGTTGTTTAGATTCAAATCCATGAAAAGGTTTTCTGAACTCGTATGCTTTAAATTACTTGTGCTTTATCTATGAACATGAGCAACTAGATTTCTCTGAGATACCTAAGCTATGGATCATTGTTAAAATTACTTTAGGTTCCCAGTTTGGTTGACTTATGTTTTGACTAAGTGTTATGGTAATAAGTGTTCTTGTCATGGTTCTATTGTGTATGCGTATTTGATAACTAAATAATATTTTATGTTCCGCCTTATTTTAGGTACAATCAATTGATATTAATTAAATCTAGGATTTGGGGACTTCATAGACTTTGTGTTTTCGGTTAAATATCATGGTTGCTAGACGTAGTAAACCCTAGGAACAAATTAATAAACTACTCGGTAATTAAATATTCTACCATCTTTGAGACCAAGAGGAGATTAGATGCCAGGTTGTCTTAATCATTAGACGGGTTAGGTGTTAATTGCACAAGAGTGAATTACCCTAGGTTTTCTTGTGATTCTTAGCAAACCGTGTTAGAATCTGATTACAGTCGCCACCCCGTACATCCCGTACACTTTTCGGATGTACCATTTCTAGTGAAACAGAGAGATAATCTAGATTTAGGGTACCATAACCTAGTTAGAGAGACCGAGAGGTGATCTTATATTAACTGGTGAGTTTACACACTTTTCTTGACCCTAGATTGCGTCTTGTTTGGAGAATGATCCGCCAACTAGTTTAGGTCTTGTTTAGTGAACCATAAGATCCCGGTAGCCAAAACTCAGTTATTCCATTCAGAGCGCCGTGAATGAATTAACATGCATCTTGCCTATGTAGTTACTTTTCCATCATCTGACTGCACAAAAATCTTCTCTTTGTGCTCTGTTTTTGTGTTTACTTATTTTCTAGTTAATAAAATCTGAAAAATCCATCCAAATATTGCTAGACTAGGACTCGACAAAAGTGTAGTATCGAGAGTCGTGTCATTGTGTCCATAGATTGATGCTCGGTCTTACCGACTTGACCACATAACGACCGGTGCACTTGACGATTGTGTGTAATTAAGTTAGTCTGACCGTTTTAGTTTGGTATTTTATAAATTAGTTAAGCATTTTACACATCATCCCTATATTATGAAGACCATTTCTGTGACATACACAATTGATACCAACTTATAAGGAAATACTTATTTTATTAATACAACTAATTGTAAGGTACAAACGTTGTAAACTTAAAAGTATAAACTTGGGTCAATTATTTTTAGCCATTCATACAAAATTTCCACTAGATAAACAAGTCTTGGATACTTTATTCAACTAGCCACACATATCCGAGATTAGCAGCACACACATAATTAACCATCATTACCTGTGACACAAGCTTAAAAGACGTCAGCTATTACCGGTGAGTTTACGAATATACACATGTTATAAATCACATCAGTTAATCATGACGTGTAACCGTCCATGTCATCATAACCTAACGTTACCATGTAACTTACATAACCATACAGTTAATGCCCACTACATCACGGGTGCAGAACCGACAAATCCCACTGTAGCGGCACATATAAAAGGGACCACAAATATCATGTGTATGTCAAGCTCAGGTTATATATATAACAACCCTAAACCGACACCCTCGTAATATTTTCCGACACTCTAAAAATATATAAAATATCCCAATACGTCCCTAAAAACACCCCATGTGTGAAAACAGACCTCGAATACCTTAAATGTTATTAAAAATAATTAAAAATCTGATTTTTGGGTTTGAGGCGGGCCGCGTAAGCCACACCTCAACCCTTACGCGGGCCGCGACGAGGTGAAAGCTGGCACGACCCTGGGCCGCCACGTGGCCCAACACATGTCGAGCCTACTAGATGACCCGGATCACCTACGCTGTTGACCAGCGTTGACGCGGGCCGCGTAGGCCTTCGCCTACATTTACGTGGGCCGCGAGAAACTCAAGATCAGCCCTTATATAAGGAGGCATCGGGCCTTCAGTCGAATTCGTTCAGATTTCTTTTCTCAAATCTCAAAACTAAAGTGTAGGCATTATACTCGGGTATAATACCCCCCTAAATAGCGAAGTTCTGCTCCGTTGTAAGTATCATAACCCCTGGATACGTATTAGATACTCTGCCCGATTGATCTAGGGTTCCGTAACGGCTGTCGTGGTTCTGCCCGACGTAGTCGTTGGAATGCCGTCTCGGGGAGGGTATTGCTAATGTTAAAATGGGTTATTATACTAACATGTGTGCATTTGTGTAAATTGTAGATTATTCCCAGGAAATCCTTACTGAAAATCCTAAGACAATAATGTGAGTAATCTCCTTTTCGCAAATTGTTTTTACAAAACCTCACACAGTTAATTATATATTAAACAGTTATTGAGTATTTGAAAGGATACAATTACAGTCGGTAAATTTGGGGTTTTGTATACAAAATTTGTTACTGCCTTGCGAGGAGTAACATGACCATAAGTCGGAACGACAGTACCGTGGGTGGTAATTGATATGACTTAGAGACAAATGTAATTGCGGAATCGCCCTCAATACTGTACAATGGTTTTTATTAAAACTTGATTGAACTGGGATTCACTCACCAGTATTTCCCACTGACAAAATGTTTTTAAACGCGTTTCAGGTAAGAAAATGTGAAAGTCAATTTGAAGCCAGCTGGACAGCACTGAAGGCTTGGAAAAGTAGCAATAAAGTTACCTAAAAGAAATAGATGTTTTTACTAAATAAAAATAGGATTTATTCCTATAAAAAATGTGTGTACTGAAGACTTGGGTTTTTTTCCCATGTGTTTAATACTATGAAAATGTGGTATTTTACTCTGATAAAATATTTCCTAACTAAGGTCCTGATGTAAATTCCGCTGCCAAATTAGACAAAAACAAGATACCACCGAACTGGCTGCGGCCGCCCGTTCCCGGGACTGTTAGGGGACGGGGGTTGCGACAGAAGGTGGTATCAGAGCTAAGCCACTGATTCAGCCACAGAAGTGTTCTGTTGACACCAAAATTCAAAGTGTTAGGAAATAAATTACGGGAATACGTGCATAATTGAATTTTCTTGTTATGTGTTATTTGACTATTTGTTAGTTTACAGTATGAGCGACCAAGGACCATCTGACGCGTACCGTCAATTGTCTGGTTCGCCTAGAAGCGAAGGTGCCTCTTCTCAGCCTGCCCTCTCGGGGTACTCTGTTGATACGGAAGAAGGAATATTCGTGTTTAAGGCTCGATCTGAGGAGCCATTTCCTTAGAAAAAGAGGGGATGGTTTAGTAGGGGAGCACACGAGCGTAGAAAGCGTATGAAAAAGTTACAGGACCAGAGAGCATTAGCCGCAACTAAAAAAGAAACCGATGCATATGCCCAGGATATGCTTAATAGGGGTATAGCCAATATTCACATCTTAGCAACCACTGCAGCTGACCCAAACTTGGAGCAAATGTTAGCACCCCAACCACAACCACCAATTCCTGACCAACCAATGGAGATAGAAAACCCTGAAAATCAAGTAGAAATGCATGATTTCGATCTGGAAGAAATACCTAGGGTACACGCACCAAATCCCTTATACCCAAATTACGACCCGTGGTGGGACGACAATAGGGACTATGTGCAACGTTACCCGATATACGAAGACATGCCCATGCTGAACCTAGGAGCCTACCCAGGGTTAGATCCTCTAGATCCCTATTATGATAATGATGTATTCATTAGGGAGATTCTAGAAAATCCTTACCCATACGAGGCCCCATACCAGGAACCCGCACCCCAAATTCCGAACCCAGTCCTAGAACCTGCACCCCCAATGAGTGCAGAAAACGTACAAGAACTTAGGACATTTGGTGAGGAAATTTTAGAAAATAGTGAAAGGATGAGGCAAGTGGGAGAGCGACTCGTCTGGAAGTACGACGAGCGCAATATGGATTTCTGGATGAATCAATATCCGTAGAAGTAATGGTAAAGAAGGTTATAATAATAATATAATATATGTGTGTATGTGTATAAAAAAAACTACGGATGCCTATTACTAGTAGTGTAGCTTTAAATTTCAGTCAGTATTGTAATTTTTAATTTCGGTACTGGTGTGTAATAGATGCATAGTATATGAATAGAGTAAAGTTGCAATGATCGACGCTTTTGACCAAAGTGCGTGTCATGTGATTGACTATGTTAAATATTATTTTGTGATATTAATAAGTGGTAAATGTTTAAAATTCAGATGGACAACGAAGTGAACCACGAAAACCAGAGTGATAATCACCCGAATAACGATAATCTGAATAATGAGAATCCAAACAACAATAACAATGGAAACCAAGTGGATAATAGTGCTATCCAACACATAGTGGCACAAGGAATCATAGATGCGATGCCATTTATTATCCAAAATGTGAAGGAAGCAGAAAATAAAAGTAAGCATAGCAGTAAGCGACCAACTGAACCTGAACACAGCGTCAATAATGGACCCGTACTTCAAGTGCCCATTCCCAAAAGAAGAAGAACCATGCCATATGGTTGTTCTTATAAAGAATTCTGGTCCTGCAAACCAATAGAATTCTCGGGCAATGAAGGACCCATTGCAGCTCTACGCTGGATAGGAAAGACTGAGGCCGTTTTAAATATAAGCAAATGTGCTGAATAAGACAAGATAATGGGTATGTTTGGCATGGAGCTTTTAGGAGCTTCTAGCTTTAAGCTTTTAAGAAAAAGCTCCTACTTAATAAAAAGTCTTGTTTGGTTGAAGGAGCTTTAAGCTTTTAGGTTAGGAGCTTGAAGGTTTTAGTTGAACGCTACTACTAGTAGCGTTTAGAAGGAGCTACAAGCTTTTAGGGAAAAATGACTATTTTAACCTCTTAAAATAAGGAACTTTTTAATGCACCAACTTTCTAAATTTTTAGTTATGTCCATTTTGGTAATTTTATACATTTTATTAAAAGCTCCAGCTACTCTACCAAACACAAAATATATCTAAAAAGCTACAGCTACTAGCTACCAGCTACTAGCTACCAGCTACAGCTACCAGCTTCCAGCCACCAGCTACCAGCTACCAGCTTCCAGCTTTCAGCTACCAGCCACCAGCTAGTTTTGCCAAACATACCCAATGTTTGCTTCTAATCTGTTTAAGAACTCAGCATTAGAGTGGTGGAACACTATCCTCCAGTCAAGAGGAAATGATAGGGTTTACAACATGGAATGGGAGGAATTTAAAAATATGGTAGAAAGGAAATTCTGCCCTCCCAATGAAAAGGAACAGATAGCAAATAAGTTTCTGAACCTTAGAATGATCGGAGTAGATAGTAAGGGTTATACTTCCACGTTCTTTGAATATGCTAGAATAGTACCAACCCTTGCATCACCTGAACCGGTATTAATCTCCCGTTATATTTGGGGATTAATTGGAGAAATTAGACATGTAGTCAAGGCAGCTAGACCCCAAACTATAGAAGAAGCTGTAGAACTAGCAAACACCTTGACAGATGAATTAATCCGTACTAGAGAAGAAGACCAAAGGAGAAACCTAACCCAAAGGCTTACTCAAGAATTCCGTTCTGGAAATTCCAACCGTAGGAACATAGGTTCTACCTCTGCACCATACTGCAAAGCCTGCAGAAAGAAGCATTCTGGAAAATGCTCCACTTACTGCAATTTCTGCAAAGTACCAGGACACAAGGAAGAAACCTACAGAAGGAAACCTACTAATGGACTGTGCTTCAATTGTGGGGAAAAAGGTTACATCAAGCCAAATTGTCCGAAATTGGCTCCAGCTGAAAACAACAAGAATACTAAAAATGCTAGAGCATTTGTTCTGACTGCAGATGAAGCCAAGATGATTCCGGACGTGATAGCGGGTACGTTTTTAGTTAATGATATTTTTGCTAAAGTATTATTTGACTCTGGTGCAAACCAAAGTTTTATTAACTAAACTTCCACAAGAATGTCTAGTAGAGACAACAAATGGAGAAACCGTTAGAATTTTTGAAATCTTGCAGGGGGCAAGAATAGGAATTTTAAACCAAAAGTTTATTGCAAACCTTTACCCGACGAATCTGGCAGGATTTGATATTGTGTTAGGAATGGATTGGTTAATAGCCAATAAAGCCAGTATTTCATGTGATCAAAAGTCAATTCAAGTAAATTCACCAAGGGGTGAAAAGATCACAATTAAGGGAGATAAACCATCTAGATCCACTAAATTCGTCTCTGTGATGAAAACTGCAAGTTATATAAGAAAAGGATCTATAGTATATTTGATTTCTATAATGACGAACACTAAAGAAAAAGAACTAAAAGACATTCCAGTAGTGTCTCATTTTTTAGATATATTTCCAGAAGAATTGCCAGGGCAAAGTTGAATTCAGAATTCATCTGCTACCAGGAACGGCACCGATTGCCAAAGCACCTTATCGTTTGGCAACCGCCGAAATGCAGGAACTGAAGAAACAATTAGACGAGTTGTTAGAGAAAGGATTCATACAGCCAAGCTCATCGCCATGGGGAGCACCGATATTATTCGTCAAAAAGGACGGATCAATGCGTATGTGCATTGACTACCGTGAATTGAACAAGGTCACGATTAAGAATCGGTACCCATTACCAAGGATCGATGATCTGTTCGATCAACTGCAAGGAGCTCGATTTTTCTCTAAAATCGATCTAAGATCAGGATATCATCAACTAAAGGTACAGGAAGAGGACATTCCTAAAACCACATTTAGAACAAGGTATGGCCATTATGAATTTACTGTCATGCCATTTGGTTTAACCAATGCCCCACCCACATTTATGGACATGATGAACCGAATATGTAAGCCATATTTGGATAAATTCATAATTGTTTTTATTGATGATATTCTCATTTACTCTAAGAGTAAAGAGGATCATGCAAGGCATTTGCACGCACTTTTAAGTCTATTAAGAAAAGAAAAGCTTTATGTTAGGTTTTCAAAGTGCGAGTTTTGGTTAGAACAGGTACAGTTTCTTGGACACTTAGTTAACCATGAAGGAATTCATGTGGATCCAACAAAGATCGAGGCAATTATCAAATGGAAAACCCCTGAGTCACCAACCGAGGTTAGAAGTTTCTTAGGATTGGCCGGCTATTATAGACGATTTATTCGAGATTTTTCTAGAATAGCCATTCCCTTAACCAAGTTAACCTGTAAATCCATTAAGTTTGAATGGGGACCAAAACAAGAAGAACCCTTTAGAATCCTTCAGCAAAGACTAACCCATGCACCTATATTAGCGTTACCAGAAGGAACTGAAGACTTTGTAGTCTATTGTGACACTTCTAAGTTAGGATATGGATGTGTATTAATGCAACGCCAAAAGGTTATAGCTTATGCATCTAGACAACTTAAGAATCATGAAGAGAATTATTCAACCCATGATCTAGAATTAGGAGCCATAATTTTTGCTCTTAAGGTTTGGAGACATTACCTTTATGGTAGTAAGTTTACCATATTCACTGATCATAAGAGTTTAAGGTATGTTTTTGGGCAAAAAGAATTAAATATGAGACAAAGACGCTGGACGGAAATTCTTAGTGATTATGATTGTAATATTCAGTAACATGCAGGAAAAGCCAATGTAGTGGCTGATGCTTTAAGTCGAAAATATCACGAAAATCCAAAAAGGGTACGTTCTCTTAAATTAAATCTACAAGTAGATTTAAATGAACAGATTAGAAAAGCACAAGAATCAGTAATCAAGGAAAATACTGAAAAATTAAAAGGAATGATTAAGGAATTAGAACAAGGAACTGATGGAATTTGGAGATTCCATAAAAAGAGAATGTGGATACCCAAATTAGGAAACTAGCGTCACCGTATATTAGAAGAAGCCCATAAGTCTAAGTATACGATGCATCCAGGAAGTGATAAGATGTACCAGGATTTAAGAAAAAATTTCCGGTGGATAGGGATGAAAAAGGATATAGCAGCTTATGTTTCTAAATGTTTAACGTGTTCCCAAGTTAAAGCTGAACATTAGAAACCCTCAGGATTGCTGCAACAACTAGAAATGACAGTTTAAATGGGAATTGATAACAATGGATTTTGTTACCAAATTACCCAAAACAAGAAAAGGCAATGACACAATCTAGGTAATTGTAGATAGGCTAACCAAGTCAGCTCATTTCTTACCAATGAAAGAAACTTTCAGCATGGAACAGCTAGCTAAATTGTATGTAAATGAAATAGTTTCATTACATGGAATTCCTTTATCAATTGTTTCTGATAGAAATAGCCGTTTTACCTCTCATTTTTGGTCAAGTTTCCAAAAAGCAATGGGAACTAAGTTGAATCTAAGCACAACCTACCATCCTCAAACGGACGGATAAAGTGAAAGGACAATTCAGACAATGAAAGACATGCTTAGAGCTTGTGTAATTGATTTCGGAGGTAATTGGGACGATCACTTACCTTTAATAGAATTTTCTTATAATAACAGTGATCACACAAGTATCAATGTTGCACCATTCGAAGCACTTTATGGACGGAAGTGCCGAACCCCAGTCTGTTGGGCAGAAATTGGGGAAAAGCAACTATCTGGACCTGAAATAGTGCAAGAAACAACTGACAAGATCATTCAAGTAAAGGATCGCCTAAAAGCAGCACGTGATCGACAGAAGAGCTATGCTGATAACCGACGCAAACCGTTGGAATTTCAAATAGGAGATAAAGTATTGTTAAAAGTTTCTCCTTGGAAAGGAGTGATAAGATTCATCAAACGAGGAAAGCTAAGTCCTAGGTATGTTGGACCTTTTGAAATTATTAAAAGAATAAGACCTGTAGCTTATCAGCTACAACTGCCAGAGGAAATGGCAGGAATGCATGATGTATTTCATGTATCGAATCTCAAGAAATGCTTAGCCGATGAATCACTGATGGTGCCTCTTAAGGATATAGAGGTAAACAAACAACTCAAATTTGTAGAAAGGCCCCTACAAATTAAAGAAAGATTAAGAATCTTAAGCAGAAAAGATTGGTTCTGGTCAAAGTAAAGTGGGTCTCCAAAAGAGGACCAGAATACACATGGGAGCTTGAATCAGAAATGCAAAAGAAATATCCACACCTGTTCCAGTAGACCACGAGGACGAGCTCTAAATCAAGGTGGGGAGGATATAACAACCCTAAGCTGACACCCTCGTAATATTTTTTGACACCCTAAAAATATTTAAAATATCCCAATACGTCCATAAAAACACCCCATACGTGAAAACAGACCTCGAATACCTTAAATGTTATAAAAAATAATTAAAAATCTGATTTTTGGGTGTGAGGCGGGCCGCATAAGCCACACCTCAACCCTTACGCGGGCCGAGAAGAGGTGAAAGCTGGCACGACCCTGGGCCGCCACGTGGCCCAACATATGTCGAGCCTACTAGATGACCCGGATCACCTACGCTGTTGACCAGCATTGACGCGGGCCGCGTAGACCTTCACCTACATTTACGTGGGCCGCGAGAAACTCAAGATCAGCCCCTATATAAGGAGGCATCGGGCCTTCAGTCGAATTCGTTCAGATTTCTTTTCTCAAATCTCAAAACTAAAGTGTAGGCATTATACTCGAGTATAGTACCCCCCTAAATAGCGAAGTTCTGCTCCGTTGTAAGTATCATAACCCCTGAATACTTATTAGATACTCTGCCCGATTGATCTAGGGTTCCGTAACGGCTATCGTGGTTCTGCCTGATGTAGTCGTTGGAATGCCGTCTCGGGGAGGGTATTGCTAATGTTAAAATGGGTTATTATACTAACACGTGTGCATTTGTGTAAATTATAGATTATTCCCAGGAATTCCTTACTGAAAATCCTAAGACAACAATGTGAATAATCTCCTTTTTGCAAATTGTTTTTACAAAACCTCACACAATTAATTATATATTAAACAGTTATTAAGTATTTGTAAGGATACAATTTTCAGTAGGTAAATTTGGGGTTTTGTATACAAAATTTGTTACTGTCTTGCGAGGAGTAACATGACCATAAGTCGAAACGACAGTACCACGGGTGGTAATTGATATGACTTGGAAACAAATGTAATTGCGGAATCGCCCTCAATACTGTACAATGGTTTTTATTAAAACTTGATTGAACTGGGATTCACTCACCAGTATTTCCCACTGACAAAATGTTTTTAAACGCGTTTCAGGTAACAAAATGTGAAAGCCAATCAGAAGCCAGCTGGACAGCACTGAAGGCTTGGGAAAGTGGCAATAAAGTTACCTAAAAGAAATAGGTGTTTTTACTAAATAAAAATAGGATTTATTCCTATAAAAAAATGTGTGTACTGAAGACTTGGTTTTTTTCCCCATGTGTTTAATACTATGAAAATGTGGTATTTTACTCTGATAAAATATTTACTAACTACGGTCCTGATGTAAATTTCGCTGCCAAATTAGACAAAAACAAGATACCACCGAACCGCGGCCGCCCGTTCCCGGGACTGTTAGGGGACGGGGGTTGCGACAGTATACATGCGTACAGCAGTCATGCCATATTATTAAAGTTTAGGACAAGCATGTTCACGTTTGGAAAACATTCATAAAACTTACCTCTTGCTTGTTGTGACACCTGTGTCTGTAATCATTGTAAACAGTTCAGTTATCAATAAAATAATGTTATTTGATCCCAATGTTTGTTTTTTTATGTTTAACATTTTGCATGTTTTGGGTTTTGTTCAATTTCAAACTCTATATCGCTTTCTGGAGATTTATACGCAAACTGGTGCGTAAACGTAATCAGTTTAACACGACAAACACTCCAGAAGATCAACATATGCTTAACATTCCTTAAATAACCTTTACATAACTTAGATATAAGTTTTGAAGGCTTTGGTATGGCAAAATCAAGTTTATTCGCTTACAGGGACTAAATTCGACAAACTGCGAAAGTATTTCGATTCGTACTGTAATAGACATTCCGGAACATGATCATAAGTTAAACATAATATGAATATCCTTTTCATAGCTTAGAAATAGGCTTTGAGGGATTCGGTGTGCTAAAATAAACTTTTTGGTCATTTAGGGACTAAAAGCGTCAAAAAGTGCATAAGTTTGCATTTTCGCGCATATCTTACGTTCTGAATACATCCGGACATCCAAAAATTTATGTAACCATTAAAATATTTTATTTTAGTGATTGGCATGATAAAACTCCATTCGTCGCGTAATTTGGATCGTTTTTCACGTTCATTCGTGTTTCGTCGTAATTAACCGAATATCGCGATCGTACGACCAAACGAACCGAAATCCGGCATATTTTTAAGCATGTTTCATGTCCGCTATGTTTAGGCATCATTGTAGAGCCTTAAAGTTGGCTTAATGGGCCTTAAGCATGTTAAAAAGGGCCTTATATGCATGCAGGGACCAAAACTGCAAAGATTGAAACTGTTTGCTGATCTGCAGAACTCAGGCGAGCCGCGTAGCCCTTATCTGAGACTTACGCGGGGCGCGTACTAGCAGCAGATCTGCATAGAATCATTTTCCAGTTGTTTACAGCCTGTTCTAGCCATTTCCAGCTCTTGCAAATGGTATTTTATCATTCTATGGGCCATTTTTAGGTGCCCATGGTATTATAAAACCATGGGTGCACATGTACGGTTGAGATCGAAGCTCATTTTACGATGAACAATCCTAACGGTCTTGGTTTTCCTATAAATACCCCACCGCCATTTGCTTCAAACTCACAATTGATCTAAATTGGTTCTCTAAGTTGATGTGATTTCACTTCATACATGAGAATATTCGGATCAAAACTCCATTGCTTGGACCCGTTGTAAGTATTCTTTCGTTCTTTTACGAGTTTTTAGTGTGAAAGTCAAACTTTGTTTGACTTTCTGCATTGACCAGTTTATGGTCAACACGAAGTTTGTTTGAACTTCATAACGTGAGCGTAATCACGATGGTTTTAGTCTCTTATGACTATACCTACTGATTACCACGTTATCTAGGCATAGTGGCGAGTCGTAGTTTCAGCCAAAATGCATATTTGTTGGTGCACTACATCTGTCGACTTCGTCTTGTATCGAGTCTTAGATTGCATTGTTTAGATTAGGGCACGTTTTACGAGAAAATAGGAGAATGTATGTGTATTAGATCCTGATTTTGCTCATAGGGTCATTTCAGGTGATTTTTGCCCGAAACCCTTGTTTGGAGCGAAATCTGGATAGTATATATAGTAATCTTGAGCGAAATCAGAACAACAATTGTATGATTTCCATACCGAAGTGCTGTCGGTGTGAAGACTGAGTGTATTCGTGATTTTATCAATACAATCAGTAGATTAAATGAAGAATCAGCTGTTTCTAACTTTGTTTCTAGTTATTCTGCACCTGAAACAGAGTAAAGCTCCTCTGAACGACTCATTCAGGTCAGAACACGATCGTACAAGTGGTATCAGAGCTCAGGAGGAGGAGTTCTGCAGAGATTAGCTGGAAATCATCAAGTTTTCCTATTTCTACACCTTCTTTCTTCACCAGAAGGAGATTTGACGGTCAAAATTCGCTCAAAATTTCACAGACTATAGATATTTGGACATAGACAAATCCCTGAAAGTTACACACCAAAAATTGAACTAAAAATGGACCAAATTTGACTCCGAGTTGATTTCGCTCGTATGGACACTCTGTGAGTTCGCTCTTGGTGTCCTGATTTCGCTGAAGTTACAGGTTAATTTCGCTCCTGGGATATCATTCTTGAGATTTCGCTCCAGGGTAACTTCTTGATTTCGCTCCAAGCTGCTCAAAATATATGATTTCGCTCTAAAGTCAGGCTAATTTCGCTCCTGTGACACAATTTGATAGTGATTTCGCTCCAAGCTGCTCAAAATATCTGATTTCGCTCTAAAGTCAGGCTAATTTCGCTCCTGTGACACAATTGATAGAGATTTCGCTCCAAAGAACATTGGGATTTCGCTCCTGGGTGACATATTCAGTGATTTCGCTCCTGTAGTTATTGGGATTTCGTTCGAAACTGTAATTTGTTTAATTTCGCTCCAAAGTCACTGTTTTTGAACAACGTGTTGACAAATCATGGATACCGAGTTCTATAACGCGTTTGCAACTCCGTCTGCTCCAACTGTTATTGCACAAGCTATGAATTTAGAAAATGAGACGGGAACCACCCGAAAGCCCCCGAAACTGATGAGTATTGAAGAATACTACGGGTGGAAAGATAGATTCGAAAACTGGGTTCAGGCAAATCATCTTAGGTCTTGGGAATGTATACTGAAGAAATATGTGTTCCCTTGAACAGATTTGCAGGTTATTAAAGATCTATCTGAGTTTACTGATCAAGAACGGGTTATATATAAAGCCGAGAAGATGATGATAAGTCTACTTCAACAAGCCATCAAAGAAGACATCTTCATTCTGTTACAGCATGACAAGACTTCAAAGTCAATTTGGGATGCTCTTCGTGTTAAGTTTGAGGGTAGTGAGAACATGATAAAGAGCAAGAAGGCTCTGCTCAAGAAAGAGTTTGATCTGTTTAGCAGTCTACCGGGAGAGGACACAAAGAAGCTGATTGAACGTTACTGCCACTTGGTGCGATCAATGTCGATGTTAAGTATTACCAAAGATCGTGAAGAGTGGGTAGATAAGCTTGCTGATGCACTACCGCAGAAAGAGTGGGGAACGTATTTGATGATTCTGAAAAATACCGGTGTTTATGATGGGTTAACTATTTCTCAGTTTATAGAAAAGATCGAGAGTCAGGATTTGGAACAGCAGAAGATAGCTAGGATGAATAGTCCAAGTGGTCAACAGGACGTAAAGATGTACTACAAAGGTAGTGTTCCGGTTCCAGAAGCTGAGGGAAGTCCAAAAATCCAGACTGCATTTAGTGCTGGAGATTCAACAGAAAAGGTTGATCAGGGTTCTAACAAAAGCAGCAGTGGATTCTCATCATTTCCGAGTGTCAATCCTAAAGAGTCAAATACGAGTTTTCATTCTCAGAGCACTAAAACTGGAAATGGTTATGTGATTCAGTGTAACATAGCTTTGAATCTTCCAGAGGGTCAAAGTTTTCCGGAAGAAACAGCTAAAGACCACATAGCTTTACTTGGTTCTGTGTTGCTATCATATGAAGATTTAGTTGCTGGTCGGATCGGAAATCTTATGCTCACAAAGGAGGATTACGATCAGATAGACGCCGAAGAGATGGAACTAATGGATATCAAATGGTGTCTAGCTAGCATTCTTAGAGCGTGCTGAAAAGTTCAAAATGATTACCGGGAGAAATGACTTTCTTGATGCACATGTTTCTACTTTAGGTTTTGATAAATCTAAAGTTACTTGTTTTCGATGCAGGGAGAAGGGCCATTTCAAACGGGAGTGCAAGAACAGGGAAGCTAGTGGAGCTCAGAATCCGTTTGGTAAAGATGATTACTACCGGAAAGCCATTTATCAACAGGTTGGTCAATCACAAGATTCACAAACGGCTCATGGTAGAAAAATTGAGGATTCAAAGAGAGCGTGTTTGGTGGATTTCAATTGGAACAACTACATATCATCTGAAAGCAAAGCATGTTTAGTCGATCAAGATGATGAAAGACTACCTGAAGGCTTCAGCTGGGATATGTTTGTTGATGACAAAGGAGAATTCAAAGCCTTCATTGCTAAGATTGTTAGAGAACCAGACATGTTTGCCACGTGGATGAAGTCTATTGGTGAGACTGTAAAGAGTGTGGAGGAAGAGTCTATTGTTTCTGATGAAAGTTCAGAAAGTGCTGATGAAAGCTCACAGAGTTCAGATGAGAGTGTACAAAACGATGTTAGCTCAGAAATAGAAGTTGTCTTTGATTAAACACCATCTGATTCTGGTTTATCAGATGCTAGTTCTTAAAAGTCTGCACAATTTGATCAGTCACCTCCTGATGATAGCAGTAGTGATGATGAGGAAGAGTCTATTGTTTCTGATGAATGTTCAGAAAGTGTTGATGAAAGCTCACAGAGTTCAGATGAGAGTGTACAAAACGATGTTAGCTCAGAAAAAGAAGTTGTCTTGATCAAACACCATCTAATTCTGGTTTATCAGATGCTCGTTCTGAAAAGTCTGCACAATTTGATCAGTCACCTCCTGATGATAGTAGTAGTGATGATGAGGAAGAGAAACATATTAATATTGCAAAATCTCATTTATCTCTTGAAAGTTTTCATTTCTATTTTGCAGATCGAATGGAGAAATTGAAGGAGAAACGAGCTGTTAAAGAACAACAACAAAGGAATACTGCAGATGTTGTTCAGAATGAGAAAGTTGAAAGTGTTGCTGAGGAGATTGCTGAAGCTGAGAAGGTGAATGAAACAGAAAAGGTAGTAGAAGTGGTGGAAACAATCGAAGTAGAAAAGATTGTTGAAGTCATCAAGCCTTGCACGAAGTGTTTGGAAGCATGCAAGGAATGTGCAGCAAAAGACGAGATAATTGCTGAGTATGAGAAGAAGAAGGAGCAGTTGCTGTTTAATCTCAATTATGTGAAAGAATCTTATGATGTCTTGAACAAAACAGTAACTGGTCTCCAAAAGACAAATTCAGAAAGAGAACAAGCACTAACGATGATGAATGCTGTAATGATGACAAAGCAGAAAGCTATCAATTTTTACATCGAAGAAAGTGCTAAGTGGAAGCAAGAGTTGGAAACCGAAAAGATTGAAAATGAGAGAATCAGACGCTTGTTGCAGAGTTATTCTAGTTCTAATTATCTTATTGATCGAATTTACCCAACTGTTGCAGGTATGGAAGCATTCAAGGATGATGAAAAGCCAAAGAAGAAAATTAGTGGTAAGAAACCGACTGTTAGCTATAACAAGTGTCCGCCTCCGATTTGGGAAGGGTATTCTCCTAGAAAACCAAACGAGGAGCAACTTGAAAAAGCAGTCAATATAAAGCTAAAAACGGATACAACTGATGAATTACCAGAAAACATTGATGTCATGTTCACCTCGTCTGACACTGATCATGAGTCTGAGTTAATAAAAAAGGTGGTCGATCAGGTGTTGGATACTGATGAGGAGTTCGAGTCAAAGTCTGAGTCTGGAGGGTCAAGTTCGTCAGTCAAAAGTTCAAAGTCGTCGGTTAAACGGTCTTATAGTAAAGAATTTTTGTTATCAAAAGCAAATTTGGATGATGAAACATTTGAAGTCGCATACACTTTAAATGATTCGGACAAATTATACTCTGACAAAGAGTTTCCAATAAGAAGTGTTCGTTTTGACATGATCAAAAAGGTTTTCAAAATGACAGAAACTAATATTTATGAAATAAAAGATTTAAATCTTACTGGAAAATCTAAAAAATACACTTCAAGAGTTCAACACGTCTAAACAAGAAAAAGGGTTACAATTCTGGTCCTGGTTTTCAAAAGAAACCTAACCAAAATCGTAGCTACAAAAAGAAAGGTTTAGGATTTATTCCACCAGAAAATCATAAAAATATGAAAAATTCTAAAACAAAAACAGAATTTGTGTCAGGTGGAAGTGCTGAAGATGAACAGAAGAAACCATTCTGGAGACAATCAAATCAAGAGTTTCTTGCTGAAAAGAAGAGGAATGGAACTGAAGTTTTTCATCCAAAGGAAACTCGAACCTGTTACAAATGCAATGAAGCTGGTCATATTGCATGGAACTATCCTAAAAATGCCAGATCAAAACAGGAAGTTTCTAAGAAATTGAAAGAAAAGGTTGTTGATGTTGAACCACCAATCGAAAAATTTAAAATTTTTGAAAACTCAGCTTATGAGATTGGTGAGTGTTCTAAAAAGAATGTTTACAAAAAGAAAGAGAAAGACAACCAAGTGTGGATTGTTAAAAAGGTTGATGAGAAAGTCGGCGATGAATCTGGTTCCACAAAGCCAGAAGAGCCACAAGTTGAGGTGAAAATTTCAGTGAATTATGATGAGTTTCCATCACTGAAGTTTGAAGAGGTTAAACAAAAGATTGGAAAGGTTGAAATCTCGAATCAGTTTTACACAGAGAAAACTAAGTTTGATGTCGAGAAAACATTCAATGGGAATGTTAAGAAAATTTTTGGGAAAATGCTGAATGGGAAAGCAAAGGGGGTTAAAGATTTTTATGCAACTAAAAAAGCAACTTACAACCCTACTGCGCAAGAATTGAAAACCATCAAGTATGAAAAGACTTGGATGGAAGTTTGCTTTCCTTGAAGTATTAGGACTACGCCGGAGATCCCAAGTTTATATCGTGGATCAGGAATCGGCATCATTCATGTTAAAGAGTTTGTATGAAAGTTTTTGATAGTGTTCAAATTTTACAGGTTTGTTAAAGAGTTTGTATGAAAGTTTTTGATAGTGTTCAAATTTTACAGGTTGAATGACTACGCCGGAGCTTCCAGGTTGGTAAGTGTGAAGCAGGAATCGACATCTTTGTGATTAATCTTACAATTGGTAAAATGGTTTATGTAGACGTGACATTCCTACAGTTAGTATTGTGTGTATCTTTACAAGTGGTACAGAGGTTACTGAACTACAAATGGTAAATCAGGGACATTAATTTGTACTTGATTTACTACATATAGTTGAAAGACAAGATGACGAACCATAACCCCAAATCGATTATTGATGATCCTACAAGTGGTAAAAACAAATTTATTTTCCGGAAAAATCATTTTGATTAAAACAAACTTAAGTGTTTTGCAATCTAAATGAGAAAATAGTTTGTTGAAAGGGGGAGTTCTGATTGTTTATGCCTCAGTGAATGGGGAATTGATGCGATTCAATGTCGGTTGTCAAGTTTCTGTATAGTTTATTTTACTTTCTGTGTTTACAACTGGGTCAAGAGTTTTTTTCAAGTTTTCAAATTTCCTTTGAAATGTGTTTGCATTTTAGGGGGAGTAGAAAATTTTCTCGGAAAATCCAAAAACATTAGAAAATTTGAAAAAGACAAAAACATGATAAAATCAAAAATGAGTTTTGTTGTGAAAAGAGGAGATGATAGTACATCAGTGGACTGTCACAACATGCTAAAGAAATGTAAAGATAAAATGTGATAAACAATCTCACTGCGGATATGTCAGTAGGTTTTTACACATTTAGTAAATTGTGACGAGATATAAACATAAAAATTTCAAACTTGTTTATTATGTGGGTAACAACTTCTTGAATATATAGGTAACCCCTGAAATCATGTTTGAAAGGTCCCTTATTCTGAGATACTAGGTCTTTATGCTCAGTGATATCTGGGGTATTATCCCGGGACTTCTGCTGTATGGAAGTACTGACCTAGTCCCCGGATAATGCTTTCCGCAAAAGCTTGAAACACAGCTTCGCCCTCAGCAAGCTGATGAAACAATAAAATTGATAGTCGCTGCTGTTGTAATCAAATGATCCTCTAAAGGGGACACACCGAAAAGTTGAAGCCGTCATCTCTTTGCGTATACGGAAGTATCGACTTGAGCTCTCACGGCCCTTGCAATTAACCCCTGAACAGATATCATCTGTGGTATACTCACCTGTAAGACTGAATATTGGGATCTGGATACGGGAGTATATTCAAGTAGTGGGACACACAGATAAGTTCAAGATATTAAGACATTAACATCGTATCTCGGATCAATTGAACTTTGTGTGAAAATTTAAGTGGACCAATTTACTGACAATCTAGGTGAATTGTTTAAAACTTAAAATAAATCGCAGCTTAACGGCGTTAGTGACATGTCTCATAAACTGATATGATCCTCTTACACGAACTCGCAAAAGTATTGTCTGTAAATATTTCATTTCTGTATTTTCTTGATTCTACAATTGGTGTCAGTTACTTTCTTTCAGAAAATCCAAAAATATTTTGTGTGTGTTTTAGCATAAACTTTTGAAAAAGTCAAAAAGATTTTCGACAACTGATGTTAGAAAGCTGATTTTCAAAATTCCAAGTGCTAAACATGATGACATTGTTGAGAGGGGAAGTGTGTCTTGAATATCAAACTATATTTTGTAAACCAACAAGTGGTTCATCAAAGAGGAAATTTTTATGAGAGGGAGTCGTTGTTGGTGCATACGTTTATGTTGGTGCATACGTTTATACTCAAATTGTTAAATGTAAATCTTACTTTGAGGTGGAGTTTATGCAGGTTAAGATGAGCCAGGTTAATTCAATCCTGAGATCTAAGTTGAACGAGAGCCAAGTTACGATACCTGAGGACTCTGATTGAAGAAAGCAAGTTTCTGATTCCTGTAGACTCTGAAGACAACGTATGAGCCAGGCTATCGATTGTGAGCAGAACAAGAGCCAAGTGATAATCTTGGTAAAATCTCCTGAAGAGCCAGGCTGATCGATCCTGAAGACGCTGTGAATAGAGCATGTGCCAAGTTTTGATTCTGTGGTGAAAGTTAAAGCCAGGCAACGATCCTGAAGCAAATATTGCTGAAGAACAAAGAAATGCCAGCAAATCGAGGGGGGGAGTCTGAAGATATTCAAGTAGATATTGTTAAAAGGGAGTCTGTTGATTAAAATAGAGAGAGAGAAGCCCAGAGACTGATCAAGACTGAAGAAGTGAAGACATGACATTGTCAAAGACTCGATGGACGACTCGTCAACATCTGAGGGGGAGTCTGTTGGTGCACTACATCTGTCGACTTCGTCTTGTATCGAGTCTTAGATTGCATTGTTTAGATTAGGGCACGTTTTACGAGAAAATAGGAGAATGTATGTGTATTAGATCCTGATTTCGCTCATAGGTCATTTCAGGTGATTTCGCCCGAAACCCTTAGTTGCTGATTTCGCTCCTATGATCCCTGTGTTGTTTGGAGCGAAATCTGGATAGTATATATAGTAGTCTTGAGCGAAATCAGAACAATAGTTGTACGATTTCCATACCGAAGTGCTGCCGGTGTGAAGACTGAGTGTATTCGTGATTTTATCAATACAATCAGTAGATTAAGTGAAGAATCAGCTGTTTCTAACTTTGTTTCTTGTTATTCCGCACCTGAAACAGAGTAAAGCTCCTCTGAACGACTCATTCGGGTCAGAACACGATCCTACAGTAATCTTGAGTATTTTGTAACCAAACTACTTTTAGGTATCAAGTCCCTTTGTTTTGATACCAAACCTGTTTTCAAACTTCGTTAAACATGTTTTAACAAGTTTAGCTCGTCATTTTTAGATTTGTGCTTAAATAGGGTCGTAAGGTAAGCGATCTAATCAATCGCTTAGACTTTCGAACCCGACCCGTTTGGTCGATCATTAGGATCCGACCAAACACATATGGTGACCATAGTTGTATAGGGAATAACCTTTCGAGGTTATACCTTATGGTCACTATGTTTAGTTAGTTGTATGATAGGTAGTTTATATGCCTTAGGAAAATTACCAAAATGCTCTTTTTACGCCAAAATTCATTTTAAGCATATGTAACCTAAATTTTGACATCTAAACTGATAAGGAAACATTATTAGACATGTTAAGGCATATTTTACTTGTCATAAGACTAGTTAGACGGTCCAAACGCGTTTTACGCGAACGACGCGTTAAAGTAGCGTAAGATACCTAAACGAGTCGTAATGGGTCGTAAGCACTTAGAATAGGTTCCGTTTAAGAATGTGAGCTTTGTTAAACCATATTACATGAGTTCTTACACTCATTTGGTTTACGAAACCACATTTTATCCGATCCTCCGATTTAGGTCCGTTTATTAACGTAGTTACCTATATTAGGTGCCGTTTGATTTCGTGATCTTTCTAGCATTGCTTGGTGGTTATCTAAAGTCTATTAAGCAATCTCAAGTGAGTACATAGACCCTCTTTTACTGTTTTCAAACTGTTTTGGGGTGAAACTCATGTGCCTACTTGTTACTTTCGTGCTTTCCATGTTTTCATATCATATGCTTGTTATGTTCATTAGTACACTTATAGTACATGATTTCATTATGTTTTTGCTATGTATGTCCATTTAGTGCATACTTAGTACATCGTTTTACATTACATTTTATGCTATGTATGTCCATTTAGCGCATACTTAGTACATTGTTTTACATCACACGCTATGTATGTCCATTGTTGCATACTTAGTACATTTGTTTTACATCACATGCTTACATTTTGATATGACATTTGGTTTGTTTAAATGGGACAAAAATACATTCATTAACATTGATCACGCCGTTCGTTAGTAGGTAGTGGTACCATAGGAATTGACAACTCATGTTCCTGATGGAAGGAATGACCGAATTCGATACACATAACTCAGATAAACTTTTAATTTGTTTAAGGGTTTGTCGCCACAGTCTCAAGGCTTGAATGTATGCATTTTTACAATACCGCATAGATGTTTGTATCAGTATAGCATGCATTTATTCCACAAAACATAACTTTGATTTAAACTATGTTTTACTTCAATACCTTGTTCATTTTACCTATGGTTTAGTTGATACATTTCACTTACCATACATGACATTTGTTTACACATTACATGATTTACATTTGACATAAACATTTTGACATGGATATACACATTACATGGTTTACAGTTTGACAATAGACAATTATTTACTCATAAACATTTAACATTTGTTTAAACAAGACATTTGGTTGGTTTGTTTGGGTAAGTGATTTAAGTAACGGGGCGTGTGTAATATGATAAAAGCATGGTGGATACGCCGCTGGTACTTCCTATATATAAGTGCTTTTATGATATTACATATCATAGCGTTATTTAAATCATTTCAATTTATACATGTAACATTTTACATAAATAACATATTTTTTCACAAGACATTGTTTTGCAATACAGTTTGTTTTATACAACTCATTTTACTTGGTTATTTAATTAACCATACACCTTTCTTTTATATAACCTAATTTCTTATCACATTTTTGTATGATTTATAAAAGAAAACGGTTAACAAGATTCATGACTAATTTTTATTTAACATTTCTTTAAACTCAAGTCATGAATCCTATTTTCACAAAACCTATGTATCTCACAGGCATTTTTATGCTGACGCACCTATTTTCACATGCGTTTTCAGGAGATGGTGCATAGGCTTGATTCAGGATACACTAGGGTGGACTCGGGCCTTAGTGACATAAAAGAAGCAAGATTAGTTTAAAACATGTTATGTACTCTTTGTTTCAGTTATTTTAAGACAATGTGACACCTTTGTTTATAAATAAAACATAACTTTAAATACCATGGTTGTGAAATAGTAATTCTGTTACAACACTCCCTGACGTTTCCGCCACGATTTGATGTTTTACGTGGTCGGGGTGTGACAGAAGAGTTGGTATCAGAGCCAATGGTTATAGGGAATTAGGTTATTAGTAATGCTTTGACCTAGACTATAACCTTTCTAGGACCCCAACACAAGCTATCTTGTGTTTAGATCTTAAAACATGCACTTCACCTATCCTTAGGTGATTGCCAAAACAAGAACCCAATCTTCCAAAACGGTTTTTGAAAATCAATCATCTGTTTTTAAATGATTTGTTATAAGGTTTTGAACCCTTCAATTTTTCAGGATAATTTTGAAAATTTAATCATCCGTTTTTGAATGATTCTTTTGGCGTTGTGCCTTCCTAGTTTTCAAAATCTCGTCAAAGTTTTCTGTTCTAAATAGTGTGAACACGTGCAAACTGGAAGGGTGAATGGCTGTACCCTGAGTTTTCTGTCTAAGGCTAGAGTGTTCGTACAAATCCACATAATCGGACCAGTCACTCTTACCTGGGAACTCTTGGGGTGAGTGTTCACTTATAGGCGAGCATGTCTTCGCGATACATTATTCTTGACCCATTTACTTTGATTAGTCACTGTGTGTCGTTTGTTTGCGTTGTGGTAACGAACGAATGACCACCATCTTTGCTTTTGTCGATTTTTTTTTCATCTCATTCTTTTCATCTAATCATCTCACTCGTTTCCTCTCATGTTTCCTCTTTTAGAATGCCTCCTCGACGCGAAAATCCGCTATCTAATGCCGAAATGGCAGATATCATGGCACAGCATATGGCTGCTGTACTCCCAGACATTATTGCTCAAGTGAACCAAGCCAACAATAACCAGAATGCTCCATGCAATTTCAAGAGTTTCAATTCGGCTAAACCACTCAAGTTTTGTGGTTCTGAAGGAGCAACTGGGCTCCTACAGTGGTTCGAGAGCATTGAGAGTACGTTTCATCACGTTCAGTGTCCTGAAAATCGAAAAGTCGAGTTTGCTTCCAGTGTATTTCAGAAGAGGGCTCTTACATGGTGGAACAGGGTTATGAGAGACCGTGGTGCTGAGGTTGCGCTAGCACAGACTTGGGCTGAGCTTAGGGCTCTCATGATGAGGGAATTCTGTCCTCGTCATGAACTGAGGGCTTTAGAAAGGGAGTTTGATGATTTGAAGCAGGATAGTGGTGAGCACCAGGCATACACTGATAGGTATGAAGAGTTGAGTTTACTTTGCCCTACCATGGTTACCCTACTCGAGAAAGCTATCGAGAGGTATATTGATGGCTTACCTGACTCTGTTCAAGACATCATCACTGGTAGTAACCCTACCACAGTTCGTCATGCAATCGAGTTAGTTGCGACATTGACTGAGTCGCAAGTCCGAAAGGGGAAGCTACACAGGAAGGGTGACAAGGGTAAGAAACAGTTGTCTGACAAGGGTGAAAGCAAGAAGAATAAGAACAAGAAAGGTAAGGAGTCTGGTTCTTCAAAAGGATCTAGGAAGCGCAAGGTTTCCCAAAATTTCGTTGTCACTGCCCAAATTAATCAGGCAGCCCCCAACCAACCCGCACAACCGCCAGCTAAGAAACGGTATGCGGGGAATGCACCGTTATTCAACAGATCCAATAGTCACCATCAGCCGCAAGTTCTTTGTCGTTTCTGTACTAACTGTGGGTAGTCAGGTCATCTTTCTGATGTTTGTCGCTTTGCTCCCAATCAAGCAGCTCTTAATCCAGCTCAACAGGTTGCTCAACCACCTGTTCAACAGCAAGCACAAGTTGCACGACCTCATTTTCCTCCTGGTTCGTGCTATAATTGTGGAGACCTGACCCATTATCGAAACCAGTGTCCAAGGCTGGTCAACGCAAATCAGAATCAGGCTTAGGCTCAGGCTCGAGGTCGAGTTTTCAATATGAATGCGATTGAGGCTCAAGCAGACACCGAGGTGGTGAACGGTACGTTCTTTGTTAACAATCAGTCTGCTTCTGTTCTTTTTGATTCAGGTACCGATAAGAGTTTTGTGTCATTGTCTTTTGAGCCATTGCTTCGCGTGTCTAGAACAAAACTAGGAAAGCCTTTGACAGTAGAAGTTGCTAGTGGTGATCCCATTGTTCTCGATTCTGTTCTTCGTAACTGCCAGTTGAATCTTAATAACCATCTTTTTCCTATTGACCTCACGCCAATGCAACTTGGAAGCTTCGACATTATAGTAGGCATGGATTGGTTAGCCAAGCATCACGCAGAGGTAGTTTGTTTCGAGAAGATTGTTCGATTTCCGCTTTCGACAGGTGAGATCCTACAGATTCGTGGTGAGAAACCTGCTAGTAGTCTCAAGCTCATGTCTTGTTTTCAAGCTCGGAATATCTGCCAAAGAACTATGTGGCCTTCTTGGCACATGTTGCAGCAAATAAAGGCAAAGGTAAGTCTATTCAAGATATCCATGTTGTTCGGGATTATCCTGAATTGTTTCCTAAAGAGTTACCTGGTTTACCCCCAGCACGCCATGTCGAGCTCCGTATCGATCTTGTACCTGGTGCAAATCCTATTGCCAAATATCCATATCGTCTTGCACCATCTGAGATGCAAGAGTTGTCTAAGCAGCTTCAGGAGCTTTCAGACAAAGGTTTTATTCGTCCTAGCTTTTTTATTCGTCCTAGCTTTTGTTGGTACATATGTCTGTCGACTTCGTCTTATATCGAGCCTTGTATTAGATAGATAGATCAGGGCACGATATTCGAGAAAATTAAAAAAAACATGTTGGATGGGCCATTTCGCACGAAATGGAGTATGGGCCATTTCGCACGAAATTAGAAGTCCATTTCGTACGAAATGGAGATGGCCATTTCGTGTGAACCGTTTCGTGCGGAATGGGCTGCCTATAAATACATGCCTTGGTGATTTCATTTTTAACGTTCTGATTCCGGTAGCGAATCTCTGCCGAAGTGTCTCCAGCATTGTAAAATGATCTGATATCAATACAAGAGACAGCTTAAGTGAATCTAAGTGCAATCCAGCTGAAATAACTCCGATACGTCTGTTTCCGCCTTTCGTATTGGACGAGATCTCTTCTGAACGACTCGTTTGGTTGTGCAAACGATCCTACAAGTGGTATCAGAGCTCAGGAGAAAGAGTTCTTACCGAATTCAGCTTGATTTCATCAAAATTCTAACTTCTACACCTTCTTTTACAAGATTTTTCAAAATTAAACAAGATTTCACGGTTAAAATGGGCTAATTTTCTCATATTTTAAGCGAAACACTGTTTTAGCGAATCCTTGAAAGAATTAGATCTAAAATCGACCTAAAACCTTTTCAATTTGACAAAAAACATGGCCGATTGGATGACATCAGCATCATTTCGCACAGATTGAATCTTCCATTTCGCACGAATTGAAGTTTGTGGTTCATTTCGCTTAAAAGATTGTCATTTCGTACTAAATCATCCATTTCGCTTGAAAATAAGTCCATTTCACACGAAGTGGGTAAAAGAGTCCACTTCGTTTGAAAGTTGTGCATTTCGTACGAAATCATCCATTTCGTTTGAAGAAGGCATTTCGTTTCAGATCCAATTCGTTTGAATTTGACCATTTCGCTTGAAAGTGTCTAAGTTTGTGATATTTTACCGGAATATGGAAGAAGAGTTTTTCAACGCGTTTGCTACTGCCCCGAGTACTCCTGTTACCACTGCTCAAAGTGTGAACATGGAAAATGAAACAGGAACATTGCAGAAACCGCCAAAGTTGATGAGCATTGAAGAATACTATGGTTGGAAAGACTGGTTTGAAAATTAGGTTCAAGCAAATCATTTGAGGTCTTGGGAGTGTATTGAAAAGAAGTATGTTAAACCTCATACAGATGTGGGAGTTAACAAAACTATTTCTGAATTGTCGGATAAAGAGAGAGATATGTATAAGGCAGAAAAAATGATGATTAGTCTACTTCAGCAAGCTGTGAAGGAAGACATCTTCATATTACTTCAACACGATGGTACTTCACATTCGTTTTGTGAAGCAGTTCGAATTAAGTTTAAGGGGAGTACGGAGATGATCAGGAGTAAGAAATCATTATTAAAGAAAGAATTTGATTTGTTTACTAGCTTGCCGGGTGAAACTACAAAGAAGCTCATTGAAAGATATTGTCATTTGGTTCGATCAATGTCTCTTTTGGATATCAACAAAGATCGAGAAGAATGGGTTGACAAACTAGCTGATGCTTTACCTCAAAAAGAATGGGGTACATATCTGATGATCTTAAAGAACACTAGAGAATATGATAAATTGATAATTTCTCAGTTCATTGAAAAGCTTGAAGGACAAGATCTTGAACAACAAAAGATTGCTAGAATGAACAATCCAAGTGGTCAACAAGACAAAAAGATGTATTACAAAGGGAATGTTCAGAATGTTGAAGCAAGTCCGAAGGTCCAAACTGCTTTCAGCGCAGAAAACTCATCCGGATCAGTCAATCAAAGTCCAATCAGCAACAGTGGATTTTCTTCATACTCGAGTGTTAGTCCGAATGTTTCAACCTCAAGTCATCAGTTCCAAAGTTCAAACAACAGTAATGGTCATATGTTACACTGCAACATCGCGTTGCATCTTCCGAATGGTCAAAATTTCTTTGAAGAAGTTGCTAAAGGGCATATGGCATTACTAGCTACAGTATTAGAATCATATGAAGGTTTGGTTGCAGGAAGGATCGGAAATCCTATGTTGACAAAAGAGGATTACGATCAGATTGATGCTGAGGAAATGGAGCTTATGGATATTAAGTGGTGTTTAGCGAGTGTGTTGAGGAGAGCTGAAAAATTTAAGTTGATTACAGGAAGAGATGATTTCCGCGATGCTAATGTTTCTACTTTAGGTTTTGATAAATCTAAAGTTACTTGTTTTCGTTGCAGGGAAAAAGGACATTTCAAGAGAGAATGTACCAATCGAGAAGCAGGTGGAGCTCAGAATCCGTTCGGGAATAATGATTATTATCGGAAAGCTATATATCAACAAGTTGTTCAACAACCGTCACCATCCCATGCTATTGAAGATGGAAAGAAGAAAGCTTATCTGGTTAATCAAGATGATGAAAGAATGGCAGAAGGCTTTAGCTGGGATAAATACATTCCGGCTGATTCAAATTTAGGAGCCTTCATTACACAAATAGTTCAAGAACTAGATTTGATGAAAGAGTGGATGAATGTGCTTGCAAATAATGAGAAAAATCAAGATGGAGAGTCTGTCTCTTCAGATGAAGACTCAGAACAGACACAAGTGTTTGATCAATCATCAACTGATAACAGTGATGATGAAGAAGAAATACAAATAAACATTGGAAAACTCAATTATCTCCTGAAAGTTTTAAATTTTATTTTGTAGAAAGATTGGAGAAACTAAAGGAGAAGCGAGCAGCGAAAGAACAAAGGAAGATAAAATACAAGAATGTTGCTCAGGAAGAGAAGTCTGAACAAAGTGAAGAAGTTAAAGTAGCTGAGAAGGTAGTTGAAGTTGAAAAGATTATCGAAGTTGAAAAAATTGTTGAGATCATGAAACCTTGTCTAAAATGTTTGGAACCATGCAAACATTGTGAAGAAAAAGATGAGAAGTTTAGTGAACTTGACAAGATGAAAGAAAAATTGTTGTTTGATGTCAAGTATGTGAAAGAATCGTATGATGTTTTGAACAGAACAGTTAACAATTTGCAAAACACAAACTCAGAAAGGGAAGATGCTTTAACAATGATGAATGCGGTGATGATGTCCAAGCAAAAGGCTATCAATCACTATATTGAAGAATGTGCAAAGTTGAAGCAGGAGTTGGAGACTGGAAAAATAGAGAATGAAAGAATCAGATGACTACTGCAAAGTTATTCAAGTTCTGATTATTTGATTGACATAATTTATCCAACTGTTGCAAGTTTTGAAGCATTTCAAGAAAAGAAGACTGAAGAGAAGGATACTGGTAAGAAACAAAGTATCAGTTATAACAAGTGTCCGCCTCCGATCTGGGATG
Source organism: Helianthus annuus (assembly GCF_002127325.2). Taxonomy (NCBI): domain Eukaryota; kingdom Viridiplantae; phylum Streptophyta; class Magnoliopsida; order Asterales; family Asteraceae; genus Helianthus; species Helianthus annuus. Next base: position 72,449,850 of record NC_035448.2, read on the forward strand.
GTTATTCTCCCAGAAAACCTAATGAGGAGCAAGTCAAAAAGGCAGTCAATATAAAATTGAAGTCTGAAACAACTGATGAATTACCAGAAAACATTGACGTCACATTCACATCCGCAGCTATCGCCCAGTAGGAGGTGAACCATACTGAAGACAGTGGTGGACCAAGCAATGCAAGGCGCAATGGGAATGGAGATTCATCAGGAGGAAACGCAGCTCAGGGCTGCACCTACAAGCAGTTTCTCGAATGCAAACCGCTGAACTACGATGTCACTAGAGGTGCGGTGGCTTATGTTGTGACATTTGTGCTTGCAATCATTGTGAACAATTCAGTTATCAATGAAATAAAGTTATTTGATCCCAATGTTTGTTTGTTTATGTTTGATGTTTTTCATGTTTTGACTTTTATTCAATTTCAAACTCTATATCGCTTTCTGGAGAATTATACGCAAACTGGTGCGTAAACGTAATCAGTTAAACGCGACAAATACTCCGGAATATCAATTTATGCTTAACATACCTTAAATAACCTTTACATAACTTAGAAATAAGTTTTGAAGGCGTTGGTATGGCAAAATCAAGTTAATTCGCTTATAGGGACTAAAATTGACAAACTGCGAAAGTATGCCAATTTGAACTGTAACGAACATTCCGGAACATGATCATAAGTTAAACACACCCTAAATATCCTTTACATAGCTTAGAAATAGGCTTTGAGGGATTCGGGGTGCTAAAATAAACTTTATGCTCATTCAGGGACTAAAAGCGTCAAAAAGTGCATAAGTTTGCATTTTCGCGCATAACTTACGTTCTAAATACATCCGGATATCCAAAAATTTATGTAATCATTAAAATATTATGTTTTAGTGATTGGCTTGTCAAAAATCCATTCGTCGCGCAATTTGGACCGTTTTTGCGTCTGTTACGACTTCCGTCGTAATTAACCGAACAACGCAATCGTATGGCCAAACGAACCGACATTCGGCATATTTTTTGAGCATGTTTCATGTTCCTTATACTTTAGCATCCTTGTTAAGCATAAAAACGGGTTTGACGGGTGTTAGAAGTGCCAAAACGCGACCATACGCGCACAGGGGCCTAAACTGCCAAAATTGAAACATTGCTGGTCTGCAGGGTCCTTACGGACCATATGGGTGTGGTTACGGTCCGTAAGCCATGCCCAGATCAGCAGTAAGTGATTTCCAGCCATTTCCAGCTGTTACCCACCTTTGCACATGGTTTTGATGAATCTATGGGCTGGTTTAAGGGCTCCCCTAGTTTTCTAAAACTATAGGCTCGAGGTGTACGGCTAGGATTGAATCTCGGATAACGAGGAACGATCTTAACGGTTCTACTACACCTATAAATACCCCCTCCATTGTGACACCTGTGTCACCACGAACGCCAAACAAATGCCAAACCAATGAAATATCGTGTTTCATGCTTGGGGATTTGTATAAATATGTGTATCCTTTGCACATATCAATTCTTGTTCAATTCCGAGCTTTAAATCGCTTTCTAGAAAGTTATACGCGCACTGGTGTGTAAACGTAATCAGTTTAGCGTGACAAACACTCCGGAATAGTGAAATAGGCTTAACATACTTTAAATGACCTTTACATAACTTAGAAATAAGTTTTGGAAGGTTTGGTATGGCAAAAACAAGTTTATTCGATCGCAGGGACCATTTGCGTCAAACTGCGAAACTATACCGATTCGTAAGGTAACGTACAGTCCAGAACTTGATCATAAGTTAAACATACCAAATATAACCTAAACATGGCTTAGAAATAAGCTTTGATAGGTTCGGTGTGCGAAAACATGCTTATATGATCTTACAAGGACTAAAAGTGTCAAAAACGGCGTAAGTTTGCTTTTTCGCGCATATCTTACGTTCTGACCACATCTGGACATCCAAAATTTTTGTACACACTAAAATATTTTTATTTTAGTGATCGGCATGCAAAAATCCCATTCGTCGCTTAATTTGGTTCGTTTTCGCGTCCGTTTGAGTTTCGTCGTAATTTAACGCACAACGCGACCGTACGACCAAACGAGCCGACATCCAAGAGTGTTCCAAGCATATTTTGAGTCCTCTAAACTTTATTGACCTTGTACAGCCTTGAAAATGGCTTAACGGGGGTCAAAAAGGCCTGAAATGGACTCGAATGCATGCAGGGACTAAAGCTGCCAAAATTCAAAGTTTGCTGATCTGGGGGGCTCAGGCGGGGCGCGTAAGCCTACCCCCAACTCTTACGCGGGACGCCTGAGCAGCCCAGCGACCAGAAACTCAATTTTAGCAAACTGTTGATACTTCAGGGGCTGTTTTTGGCAATTTCTTTGTGTGGTAGCTAAGTTAACACCTTCCCAAGTAATATTAGCTGGCTTTAACACATGTATGGTTGTGATTTATTGCTTAATGGCCAAACAAACCACATGTGATGATCCTAGAGCATCAACACAACTATAAATAGCCAAGCTCCCTTCCTCATTTCCTTGCTCATTTCTCATTTCTCCTCTCTACATCTGACTTGGGAGCTCTCTCAAGCATTGGGACTTTGTCTTCTTTGTTGAAAAGATAGCAAGGACCCTAAGTGAGCTTCTTTCATATCTTTTTATTGTTTTTTTTCCTTATGTAGTGCAGAACGTCAAACGTTTGGCCAACAGTTTGACTTTCGGTTTTGACCATCAATTGGTCAAGTCAGAGTTCAATTGAACTTTGAAACATGATTGTAATCACGATAGTTATAATCATTCGTGATTATAGCTGCTGATTACCACGTTAGCTAGTTGTAGTGTCGAGTCAAAGTTTCGGTCAAAATGCGTTTTAGCACGCATTTTGCAACAGAACTACTTTAGGGTATCAAAACACTTTGTTTTGATACCAAATCAGTAGGTTAAACATGTTTTGACATGTTTAACTCGACACTATTAGTTTAGTGCTTGTTTAGGGTCGTAAGGTAAGCGGTCTAAACAACCGCTTAGACTTTCGAACCTGACCCGTTTGGTCGATCTTAAGCTCCGACCAAGCTTAGTTAGTGATCATAGTTGCATAAGGAATAACCACCGAGGTTATACCTTATGATCACATAGGATTGGTTAGTCGTATGCTAGTTAGCTTGTATGCCCATAGGAAATGACCAAAATGCCCTTTTGAAGCTAAAATCCGTATTTTGACTATGTGAACATATTTTTGACATATAATCTGAATTAGTAACATGTTTAGGGATAATTGGGCATGTAAGACTTGACATAGCACATAGTCAACCATCCGAACATAGTTTTACGCAAACGACGCATTATAGTGGCTTATGCTACTATAATGGGTCGAAACGGGTCAAAAGCACTTAGGTAGACTTCCAAATCAGAATGTTAGGTCTATTAAATCATGCCATATGAGTTGCAACACTCATTTGATTTATAGAACTTCATTCTATCCTATCTCCCGACTTAGGATCCGATTGTTTAACATAGCGATTCCATACTAGGTACCACTTGATTCCTTGATTTACCGAGCTTTGTTAGGACACTTAATCAAGGATACTCGCAATCTCAAGTGAGTACATAGTCCCCTCTTTTACTGTTTTTCAAACATTTTGGGGTGAAACATATATGCCTATTTGTTATTTTCATGATTTTAAACTATATGATTACACATGCTTAATACATATTCTTTTAAATTAAACGATTACCTATGGTTTAAACACTGATTTTCCAAAACTTATAAAACTAATTGTTGGATTGTACCTATTTTTATACATTCACCCGGACGATTGGTAGTATGATATAGCGCTATAGGACTAGACACCCCATTCCTGTTGTATGGAATGTCAGAAACCAAATTTAAACCAAATAGAAATTGCCTTCGTGGTATTTCTATAGTCTCCAAAGTGTAGTTTGATACACTAAGGCTTGATTGAATACCAAATCACACTTTCTTTGTATATGTTGATATACTACAAAAGTACAACTTGATGTACTCTCAAATGTGATCTACCAAAGTATATTTTGATATACTATGTACAAAATCCAACATGTGTTTTAACATACTACTTTGTTATTTACCAAAGCATAGTTTGATATGCTACTGTTTACCAAAGTATAGTTTGATATACTACCAACTTCGTTATTTTAAACTAAAGTATATTTTGATATACTATCCAAAGCATAGTTTGATATGCTACTGTTTACCAAAGTATACTTTGATATACTACCGACTTTGTTATTTCATAAACCAAAGTATAATTAGATATACTACCAAAGCATAGTTGATATGCTATTTTTAAACTAAAGCATAGTTGATATGCTTATTTCAAAACCAAAGTATAATTTGATATACTACCAATACTTTTATCCTAAAACTAAAGTATACTTGAGATATACTACCAAATCTATTATTTTAGTTACTAAAGTATATTTTTGATATACTACCTATTAACTATTTCAAAACTAAAGTATACTTAGTTATACTATTTATACAAACTTTCCAAAACCAAAGTATATTTTGTCTATACTATAAACCCTTTTCCAAAACGACATGTTTTCAGAAACAAAACTTTTTACATTGGATTCATGGCTATTTTGAAAACATAAAACCTTTTCTCGCATTATCCAAAGCCATGAATCTAATACACAAAATCCTATGTTACTCACAGGCATTTTTTATGCTGACGTACCTATTTTCATATATGTTTCAGGTACTTCTATGTGATGATTGTTGATGCATGCTACACATAGGATGGACTTGTGCCTTAGCGACTTTAAAACTGAGAAACAATTATTTGTATTTATCTGAATTGTACCAAAACATTGAGTTTAATAATTCAATAAAACAAAACTATTTGATCCATGGTTGTGAAACAATGATTCTGTTACAACACTCCCCGACGTTTCCGCCACGATTTGTTGTTTTACGTGGTCGGGGTGTGACAGAAAAGTTGGTATCAGAGCCAATGGTTATAGGGAATTAGGTTATTAGTAATGCTTTGACCTAGACTATAACCTTCCTAGGACCCTAACACAAGTTATCTTGTGTTTAGTCTTAAAACAATACACTTTACCTATCCTTAGGTGATTAACAAAAACAAAACACAATTCATTCTCTCAAGTCAAAATTTTTCAAAACATCACAAGAAGTCATCTATCCTTAGATGATTTGTTTTTAGGCTTTTAAGCCTTTGGTGTTTTCAAAATCTCGTCAAAGATTGGGTCTAAATAATGTGAACACGTGCAAACTGGAAGGGTGAATGCCTGTACCCTGAGTTTTCTGTCTAAGGCTAGAGTGTTTGTACAAATCCGCAGTATCGGACCAGTCACTCTTACCTGGGAACTCTTGGGGTGAGTGTTCACTTATAGGCGAGCATGTCTTCAGTGATACATTATATTGACCTATTTACTTTGATTTGTCACAGTGTCGTTTGTTTGTTTTAAGTAACGAACAAATGGTCACAATCCTTATGCCTTGTCGATATTCTTAACATCTAGTTTTGAATATCTAATGACATCTCACTCGTTTTTCCCTCATGTTTTCTTTGCTCTTTAAGAATATGCCTCCTCAACGTGATCAAGCTCAGGATGCCGCTTTGGCAGCCTTAATCACTCAGCAATTCGTTGTTGTACTCCCGAACCTTATCACCCAGATAAATCAGGCAAACAATAACAATAACAATGTTCAGTGCACCTTTAAGACGTTTAACTCAGCTAAGCCACTCACATTTACTGGGTCTGAAGGGGCCACGGGGCTCCTACAGTGGTTTGAGAGTCTCGAAAGCACGTTTCGTCATGTGCAATGCCCAAACGAGCGAAAAGTTGAGTTCGCGTCAAGTGTGTTTTAGAAAAGAGCACTCACATGGTGGAACGGCATAATGAGGGATCGAGGTGCCGATGTAGCGATGGCACAAACCTGGGAAGAGCTTCGGGCTCTAATGATAAAGGAATTTTGTCCTCGTCATGAGCTTAGGGCTTTAGAACGGGAATTTGATGATCTCAAACAAGACAGCGGTGAACATCGAGCCTACACTGATCGTTACGAGGAATTGAGTCTGTTATGTCCTACCATGGTTACGCCTTTGGATAAGGCGATTGAAAGATACATCGATGGCCTTCCTGACCCAGTTCAGGATATTGTTACTGGTAGCAACCCTACTACCGTCAGACAAGCCATTGAACTATCTGCTACCCTAACTGAATCTCAAATCAGGAAGGGTAAGCTTTTCCAAAAAGGCGATCCGAAACCATCTGACAAGACAGCACAAGATAACCCAAAGGATAAACAGACCGAGTCCTCTAAGAAGTCGAAGAAGCGTAAGGCTTCACAAAACTTCGCAGTGGTTGCTCAGAATGATCAGGTTGCACCAAATCAACCAGCACAGCCTCGTGCTAGGAAGAACTATATTGGTACTACACCTTTATGCAACAAATGCAACCGTCATCATGACATTTGGTCGAAACCTGCCGTCATGTTATCCAAAACCAAAATGCTGCAAATCCTGCTGTTGTTCGAGCACAATTTCCACCTGGATCGTGCTATAACTGTGGTGATCATACTCACTACTGGAACAATTGCCCAAGACTTGTTAATACAAATCCAGCACGCGTATGAGTATTTAACATAAACGAGGCAAATGCGAACGACAATGCAGCAGTGAACAATTAGTCTTTTGTATTTCCTTTGTTTGTTATCTTTTGACATTTGAGACAATTCAGTTATTATAAATAAAATGGTTGTTCCAATTTTATTTCCAAAACTGATACGATTGTGTGTATGTGTCGACATACCCCTACAATACCGACACCAAAGAACCATGTTCTTATCAGAACAAACTTCTCGTATGATTCCTTTATTCTATGATCATTTGTGATCTCCCCAAAAATCCTAAGTACTAGTTCCTTTTAAGAAACAAAGTACAGGTACAAATTTCAAATCTTTAATCAGATACTTGAAGTACCATTTCAAATCTTTAATTTGATAAAGGTACTGTCGTAAGTCCTTAATTGGATTCTTTATATATCCTAATACGAATGTTATAACATGACAGAAACAAATTCCAAATCCTTATAAGATCTTCCTATCTTCATAGTTAGATTCTTGAGGATATTTTAAAGTACTAATTGAAGTCCGTGATTGGATTTCTAGTGTACTTCAAAATGCATTAATTCACAAACGAGCTGATAACTAAATTAACGAATACACAATTTTGTGATTTTGTGTTTATGTGAAATTCTAAATCTCGTTATCTATGTCCTGGTAGAATCTTCCGTATTTTCATATGTTAAATTCTCAGAAGGATACTCAAAGTACTGTCTTAAATCCTTAAGGGGCTTCTATGCAAATAGTAAGAACCTTGGATTCCAAAGTGCTGATTCAAAACGATTATTTGGTTCCGAGTTATAAAGATCCCTTAAATGGTCTATTTAAAGAGATTATACGACGATCTAGATAAGGAGATCATGTGTTGATCTAGTTAGAAAGATCGTTCGTTGATTTAATTAAAAAGATCTTTTGGTGATCTAGTCAAGTCATTTCATGTTTATTCGATTGATTTTACCCTACACATTATGAAATGAACTGTGCAGACTGTGCAAGGAATTACGTAATTATGGATGCATACGTAATTATGGAATTCAGTGCACAGAAACCACAGCAAGTTTTGTCATGTGTTAAGACCTATAGTGATGAGAATAACGAGACGGGAACAATGTAAAAAGGGCATGGTGGATACGCCGCTGGTACTTCCTATATATAAGTGTTCCTTATTACATTGCGAAAGTAGCGTTATTTAAATTACTAGAAGTCCTGGACCTTGGCCAATTTCATTTTATTTTGAAATCTCCGACTCTGATTTCGAGCACGCACAAGTTTCCTATAATAGTCTTCATAGGAAACATTCTCCTATCCGTTGTTCGAAACCCCATGTTTTCGTTACTGCAACAACAACATTTTGGCAATTATCAGATCTGCTAAGAATCCAAACGTGACCTAGAGTTTTACTTGGGAAACGGAGGATTCATTCGAAAGCGAAACAATCACAGTTGTCTTCACAAGTTTCCTCTAGAATTAAATTTCGGGACGAAATTTCCTAAAGTAGGGGAGACTGTAACACCTGTGTCACCACGAACACCAAACAAATGCCAAACCAATGAAATATCGTGTTTCATGCTTGGGGATTTGTATAAATATGTGTATCCTTTGCACATATCAATTCTTGTTCAATTCCGAGCTTTAAATCGCTTTCTAGAAAGTTATACGCGCACTGGTGCGTAAACGTAATCAGTTTAGCGCGACAAACACTCCGGAATAGTGAAATAGGCTTAACATACTTTAAATGACCTTTACATACCTTAGAAATAAGTTTTGGAAGGTTTGGTATGGCAAAAACAAGTTTATTCGATCGCAGGGACCATTTGCATCAAACTGCGAAACTATACCGATTCGTAAGGCAACGTACAGTCCAGAACTTGATCATAAGTTAAACATACCATATATAACCTAAACATGGCTTAGAAATAAGCTTTGATAGGTTCGGTGTGCGAAAACATGCTTATATGATCTTACAAGGACTAAAAGTGTCAAAAACGGCGTAAGTTTGCATTTTCGCGCATATCTTACGTTCTGACCACATCTGGACATCCAAAAATATTGTACACACTAAAATATTTTTATTTTAGTGATCGGCATGCAAAAATCCCATTCGTCGCTTAATTTGGTTCGTTTTCGCGTCCGTTTGAGTTTCGTCGTAATTTAACGAACAACGCGACCGTACGACCAAACGAGCCGACATCCGAGAGTGTTCCAAGAATATTTTGAGTCCTCTAAACTTTATTGACCTTGTAGAGCCTTGAAAATGGCTTAACGGGGGTCAAAAATTCCTGAAATGGACTCGAATGCATGCAGGGACTAAAGCTGCCAAAATTCAAAGTTTGCTGATCTGGGGAGCTCAGGCGGGGCGCGTAAGCCTACCCCCAACTCTTACGCGGGGCGCCTGAGCAGCCCAGCGACCAGAAACTCAATTTTAGCAAACTGTTGATACTTTAGGGGCTGTTTTTGGCAATTTCTTTATGTGGTAGCCAAGTTAACACCTTCCCAAGTAATATTAGCTGGCTTTAACACATGTATGGTTGTGATTTATTGCTTAATGGCCAAACAAACCACATGTGATGATCCTAGAGCATCAACACAACTATAAATAGCCAAGCTCCCTTCCTCATTTCCTTGCTCATTTCTCATTTCTCCTCTCTACATCTGACTTGGGAGCTCTCTCAAGCATTGGGACTTTGTCTTCTTTGTTGAAAAGATAGCAAGGACCCTAAGTGAGCTTCTTTCATATCTTTTTATTGTTTTTTTCCATATGTAGTGCAGAAAGTCAAACGTTTGGCCAACAGTTTGACTTTCGGTTTTGACCATCAATTGGTCAAGTCAAAGTTCAATTGAACTTTGAAACGTGATTGTAATCACGATAGTTATAATCCTTCGTGATTACAGCCGCTGATTACCACGTTAGCTAGTTGTAGTGTCGAGTCAAAGTTTCGGTCAAAATGCGTTTTAGCACGAATTTTGCAACGGAACTACTTTAGGGTATCAAAACACTTTGTTTTAATACCAAATCAGTAGGTTAAACATGTTTTGACATGCTTAACTCGACACTATTAGTTTAGTGCTTGTTTAGGGTCGTAAGGTAAGCGGTCTAAACAACCGCTTAGACTTTCGAACCCGACCCGTTTGGTCGATCTTTAAGATCCGACCAAGCTTAGTTAGTGATCATAGTTGCATAAGGAATAACCACCGAGGTTATACCTTATGATCACATAGGATTGGTTAGTCGTATGCTAGTCAGCTTGTATGCCCATAGGAAATGACCAAAATGCCCTTTTGAAGCTAAAATCTGTATTTTGACTATGTGAACATATTTTTGACATATAATCTGAATTAGTAACATGTTTAGGGATAATTGGGCATGTAAGACTCGACATAGCACATAGTTAACCATCCGAACATAGTTTTACGCAAACGACGCATTATAGTGGCATATGCAACTATAATGGGTCGAAACGGGTCAAAAGCACTTAGGTAGACTTCCAAATCAGAATGTTAGGTCTATTAAATCATGCCATATGAGTTGCAACACTCATTTGATTTATAGAACTTCATTCTATCCTATCTCCCGACTTAGGATCCGATTGTTTAACATAGCGATTCCATACTAGGTACCACTTGATTCCTTGATTTATCGAGCTTTGTTAGGACACTTAATCAAGGATACTCGCAATATCAAGTGAGTACATAGTCCCCTCTTTTACTGTTTTTCAAACATTTTGGGGTGAAACATATATGCCTATTTGTTATTTTCATGATTTTAAACTATATGATTACACATGCTTAATACATATTCTTTTAAATTAAACGATTACCTATGGTTTAAACACTGATTTTCCAAAACTTATAAAACTAATTGTTGGATTGTACCTATTTTTATACATTCACCCAGACGATTGGTAGTATGATATAGCGCTATAGGACTAGACACCCCATTCCTGTTGTATGGAATGTCAGAAACCAAATTTAAACCAAATAGAAATTGCCTTCGTGGTATTTCTATAGTCTCCAAAGTGTAGTTTGATACACTAAGGCTTGATTGAATACCAAATCACACTTTCTTTGTATATGTTGATATACTACAAAAGTACAGCTTGATGTACTCTCAAATGTGATCTACCAAAGTATATTTTGATATACTATGTACAAAATCCAACATGTGTTTTAACATACTACTTTGTTATTTACCAAAGCATAGTTTGATATGCTACTGTTTACCAAAGTATAGTTTGATATACTACCAACTTCGTTATTTTAAACTAAAGTATATTTTGATATACTATCCAAAGCATAGTTTGATATGCTACTGTTTACCAAAGTATACTTTGATATACTACCGACTTTGTTATTTCATAAACCAAAGTATAATTAGATATACTACCAAAGCATAGTTGATATGCTATTTTTAAACTAAAGCATAGTTGATATGCTTATTTCAAAACCAAAGTATAATTTGATATACTACCAATACTTTTATCCTAAAACTAAAGTATACTTGAGATATACTACCAAATCTATTATTTTAGTTACTAAAGTATATTTTTGATATACTACCTATTAACTATTTCAAAACTAAAGTATACTTTGTTATACTATTTATACAAACTTTCCAAAACCAAAGTATATTTTGTCTATACTATAAACCCTTTTCCAAAATGACACATTTTCAGAAACAAAACTTTTTACATTGGATTCATGGCTATTTTGAAAACATAAAACATTTTCTCGCATTATCCAAGCCATGAATCTAATACACAAAATCCTATGTGATCTATGTGATGATTGTTGATGCATGCTACACATAGGATGGACTTGTGCCTTAGCGACTTTAAAACTGAGAAACAATTATTTGTATTTATCTGAATTGTACCAAAACATTGAGTTTAATAATTCAATAAAACAAAACTATTTGATCCATGGTTGTGAAACAATGATTCTGTTACAACACTCCCCGACGTTTCTGCCACGATTTGTTGTTTTACGTTGTCGGGGTGTGACATCCATGTTTCACTTCAAACCCACACTTTGTTTCTGAAATCCCTCTAAGTTGGAGTGATTATCACTTCATACCTGAGGATATTTGGAAACAAACTTCCGTTCTTGGACCCGTTGTAAGTGTTCCTTCGTTCTTTTTATTCGTTTTAGCGTTAAAGTCAAACTGCGTTTGAATTTGTTGGTGCATCCGTCTGTCGCCTACGTCTTGTATCGAGTCTTGTCTAGAGTTAGATAGAATAGGGCACGAAATCCAAGAATTCTGTATTTGAAGGTGATTCTGCTCGAAATGTCAAGATATCATTTCGAGCGAAACCCCTTAACATCATGATTCCGCCCGAAATGTCTTAAGCCTGATTCTGCTCCAACTTACATGATAGTGATTCCGCTTGTACGAGTTCGAGCGGAATAGTTGACACTATATATAGGTGTGTGTCTGGAGCGAAATCAAGTAGTTAGTCGTGTCATTGTATTCCGGTGAGCCACGAAGTGCTGCCGAAGTGTTGTCAGGCATGTAGTCGAATCATTGATCAATAAAAACAACAGTTAAAAGTGAATACGGCTGAGATTGCACCGAAACATTAGTTTCCGCCTCTTGTTTTGGATAAAAACTCTTCTGATTGACTCGTCCAGGTCGGAACATGATCCTACAAGTGGTATCAGAGCTCAGGAGGAAGAGTTCTTGCCATTTCAGCTGTGTTTTCTGATTTTCTACACCTTCTTCTTCAAATTTGAAAATTTTTTCACGGTAAAACAGGCTCAAATTTTCACAAGTTGCTCGCAATCATGTTTTGATAAATCCTTGTAACTTTCAGAACTAAAATCAAAGTAAAACTTGAAATTTTTGAGGTTTCGCTTGAAACGATTTTCGGAAAAAATGACGTCATTGTGATTTCGCTCGAAATAAGCACTTAGTTCCGCTCGAGATTTCAGTTGATTCCGCTCCAAAATCAGAATCCGCTCCAAAGTTTCTCGCTGATTCTGCTTGAAACTTGATTCAGCTTGAAAGATCAATTGCTGATTTCACTTCAAGGGTTAACAGGAGGTTTCGCTTGAACAAGACTTCTTGATTCCGCTTCAAAGCTACAAATTCTGATTTTGCTGGAATCTGTGTGTTTTGATTCCGCTCCAAAAGCTAATCTCTCTTGAAACTATACCTTTGCTATTTCGCTTGAACTTGAAATTTTGTGAACTTTTGAAAAATTTAAAACATGGACAACGAGTTCTATAACGCCTTTGCTGGTCCAATGACTATCAGTCAGAGTACCTTACTTGAGAATGAAACAGGGACATCACAGAAACCGCCTAAGCTCTTGGATATTGATGATTACAATGCGTGGTCCGAACGTTTTGGAAATTGGGTTGAAGCTTATCACTTAGATGCTTGGGAACACACTGAAATCCCATATGTAAGGCCCACAAAGAATGGTATTCAGTCAACAATCCGAGAAATGAGTGCTGATGAGAAAAAGAAGTATAGAGATGAAAAATTGATGGTGAGTCTGCTTCAGCAAGCAATCAAATAGGACATTTTTATATTGCTTCAACATGATGGAAGTGCTTATTCGATCTGGACTGAATTGGAAGCAAAATCTATTGGAAGTGATGATATGCTTAAAAACAAAATGTCAGTCATGAAGAATGAATTTGATCTATTTCGTGGATTGAAGTCTGAAAACACCAAGCAAATTATTGAGAGATATTGTAACTTGGTGAGAAATATGTCGAAATTGGGGATCAAAAAGGATACTGATGAACTAATTGAGAAACTTGCTGATGCATTACCACATGATACTTGGGGAACATTCCTGATGATGTTGAGAAACAAAAGAAAAGAGTATAAAAAGCTAACACTAGGTGAGTTCATCAAACATCTGGAAGCTCAAGAGATGGAGCAGAGGAAGATTGCTCGGATGAAGAACTATGATGGAGAACAAGACATCGGCTTGTATTTCAAGAGTGGTATTAGTGAAAAGACAAATCTCTCTCCAAAAGTTGAAACAACTTATATTGCAAAAGGTTCTTCTGAAAAACCATCTCAGGGATCAAGCAGCACAACAGGATTCTCTTCATTTCCAACATATGATCCTCAGTTCACTACAACAAAGAGTGGCAAAGTTCTTCAATGCAACATTGCCTTAAAGCTTGAGAATGATCAGAATTATACTGAGGAAGTTGCAAAAAGTCACATGTCTTTGTTGGTAACAGTGCTTGAATCCTATGGAGGCTTAGTTGTAGGGAGGATCGGAAATCCAATGCTCACGAAAGAGGATTACGATCAAATTGATGCTGAGGAAATGGAATTGATGGATACTAAATGGTGCATGGCTAGTGTGTTAAGACGAGCTGAAAAATTCAAACAAATTACAGGCATAGATGATTTTCGCGAGGCACATGTTTCAACTTTAGGTTTTGATAAGTCTAAAGTTACTTGTTTTCGCTGCAGGGAAAAGGGGCATTTCAAGAGGGAATGTATAAATCGTGAAGCGAGTGGAGCTCAAAACCTTTTCGGAAACAACGACTACCACAAGAAGGCGATTTATCATCAAGTCACACCACCACCATATCAACAACAACAGGCATCGCATCAGGCACAAACTGCACATGGTAGACATGTGATTGAAGATTCAAAGAGAGCTTGTCTGGGTAATCAAGGAAAAGATAGTGGTTTCAGTTGGGACAAATACATTCCAACGGACAGTAAAGTGTGTATGGCAGGTCAAGACGATGAAAAGTTGGTTGAAGGTTTCAGTTGGGACAATTATTGTCCAGACCAAGAGTTCATGGCCAAATAGATGTCAAAAGAGACGTCAAATGTTAAAGCCTTTGTTGCTAATGCTTATGATATCTTTATCTAACACCTGACCGACCACAATTTATATCAATTTGGACTCATGATCAGTGTCGGATGACGTGTACGTGACATCAATATTTTCTGGAAAGTTATCTGATGGCCCAGACTCCCATTGTAAGTTAATTTCCTTTATAACTCTTTCGGAATTTCGATTTCGAGGCGAATATCCATTTTCGACCGGAGGCGGACATCTATTGTAGACCACACTTGATTTCTTACCAGAACTTTTTACTTCATCCTTGTCTTTTGTCACGGACTTCTTTTCTTCTGAATTCTTTTCATCTTCAAACGTCTTCAATTCCTCCACAATCGAATAAATCCTGTCAACAACAAAAGTAGAACATGAGTAACTTTTTAATAAATTGTCAATACATTCAGTTTCAATTTTTTGTGTTGCCAATTTAATTTTTTAACTCAGCACACTTCTTTGTGTAGAAATTGACATCATCAAGCTGTCTCATGTAAGATCCTTTGAGTGTGTTCATTGCTACAGCTTGTTCACTATTCGACTCAGTGTACTTGTTGATCTCTCTGTTCAAAGTATCATATGATTCTTTCAACCTTTTAATGTTGTGTAGCAATTCGTTGTTTTGCTTGATCAAAGAATCACAATTTAAACACTTCTCTGAAACTTTGACTGCTTCAGTATCAGCTTTGATTTCAAATTCCGGAACTTCTTTGACTGTTCTACTCACTTGAAACATCTCAGCTCTTCTCTTTTTCTCGGCTTCAGCTTCAGCTTTTAATCTTTCTTCTTCTTCTTCCTCAAAATCTAATTTGAATGATGAACCGGTCAAAGTAGCATATACTTTGAAAGATTCTGACAAATTATATTCTGATGAAATTTTTCCAATAAGAAGTGTTAGACTTGATATGATTAAAAAGGTTTTCAAAATCACAGAAATTAATATTTCAGAAATAAAAGATTTAAATCATTCTGGAAAACCTAAACAATACACTTCAAGAGATCAACAAAGAATTAACAAGAAAATGGGTTACAATTGTGGTTATAGTTTCCAAAAGAAACCAAACCATAATCGTAATTTCAAAAAGAAAGGTCTTGGATTTAATCAACCGAAAAATTATAAAGATGAAAAAGTTTACAAACCAAAAACTGTGTTTGTTTCAGGAAAAACGACAGAAGCTGAGAAAGAGCAAGCTTTCAGAAAGCAGGCGAATCAAGAGTTCCATGCCAAGAAGCAAGAAGAATTGAAGAAGAATGTTGTTCAGAAAAAGACAGAAACAAGAACCTGTTTTTAGTGCAAAATTGCTGGTCATATTGCCAAGAATTGTCCAAAAACATTCAAACCAAAACAGGAAGTTTCTGAAAAATTGAAGGAAAAGGTTGTTGAGAAAATCGAACCACCAATGAACAAACTTAAAGTTTTTGAAAATTCAATCTATGAAGTTGGTGAGTGTTCGAAAAATGTTTTCAAAAAGAAGGAGAAACTTAACAACCAACAATGGGTTGTTAAGAAATCAAGAGACAGTTCTGGTGATGAATCTGATTCCATAAAATCAGAGGAACCGCAGGTTGTTGTGAAAGAAGAAAAGAAAGTTCCGCCAGTGGATGATGTGAATTTTCCACCACTGAGTGCTAAGAATTTGAAATCTAAAATCAGAAAAGTTGAAATTTCAAATCAATTCTTTCTTAAAAAGAAAGAATTGGATATTGAAAAAGCCTTTAACCCTGCTGTGAAAAATATTTTTGGTAAAATGGTTGAGGGGAAGGCTAAATGGGTTAAAGAGTTTTATCAAGCTAAAAGGAAAGATGTAACCCTGAATGAGACTGAAAAGGTTACACCCAAGGCTGGTCAGGCTTGGGTGGATATATTCTTCGTTGAACAGAAACCTGACTTGCCGGAGCTCCCAAGTTGGTAATCGCGGAGCATGAATCGGCATCATTTCAGTACATTTGGTTTTGAAATTTAAAATGAGAAGTGTGAATTGCCGGAACTCCCAGGTTGGTAAGTGTGGAGTAGGAATCGGCACTTTGAGAATTCAAGCATCAGATGGTAATAGGTTGAAAATGTTTGATAGTTGATCTTACAAGTGGTTCAATCTTTGATCTTGCAAGTGGTTAATCAAGGTCATTAAGTTGAACTTGATTTAACTATTATTCAAAAAGATTGGTAAACAATGTGATGAAGTGACCCCAAACCTACAAATGGTAAAATCAACAAAACTAATTTTCCAGAAAAACCATTTTGATTAAAACAAACTTAAGTGTTTTGAAATCATAATGGGAAAATAAGTTTGTTGTGAGGGGAGTTCTGATTGTTTATACCAAAGGGATGATGATCTGAAGCTTGATTCATTAGTTGTCATTTTATTGTACAGTTTGTTTTCAATTTTGTTAAATGTTTTTGAATTTTAGGGGGAGTAAGAAATTTCAGAAAATCCATAAACATTAGAAAATTTGAAAAAGCTAAAAACATAAAAAAATCAAATATGAGTTTTTGTTGCATAAAAGAGGAAATGATAGTACATCAGTGGACTATCACAACATGCTAAAGAAATGTAATGTTTAAATGTAATAAACAATCTCACTGTGGATGTGTCAGTAGGTTTTTACACATTTAGTAGATTGTGACGAGATATAAATCTAAATTTCAAAACTTGCTTATCTCGTGGGGAACATTTCTTGGATATATGGGTAACCCCCGGAATCTTGTTTGAAAGGTCCCTCTTTCTGAGATACTAGGTCTTTATACTTAGTGATATCTGGGGTATTATACCGGGACTTCTGCTGAATGGAAATTCTGACCTAGTCCCCGTATAATACTTTCTGCAAATTGCTTGAAACATAGCAAAAGCCCTCAGCAATTATGATTAAACAATAAAATTGATAATCATTGCTGTTGTAAAAAAGATCCTCTAAAGGGGACACACGAAAAGTCGAAGCCATCATCTCTCTGCGTATACGGAAGTATCGACCTGAGCTCTCACGGCCCTCGCAATTTAACCCCTTTACAGATATCATCTGTGGTATACTCACCTGTAAGACTGAATATTGGGATCTGGATACGGGAGTATATTCAAGTGGTGGGACACGCGAATAAGTTTAAGTCCTTAAGACACTAATCGCATATCTTAAAACAGTTGAAATTTGTGTGAAAATTTAAGTGGACCAACATACTGACAATCTAGGTGAATTGTTTAGAACTTAAAATGAAATCAAGCTTAACGGTGTTAGTGATATGTCTCAAAATCTGATATGATCCTCTTGCACGAACTCACAAAAAATTTTGTCTGTAAATAGTTTCTTTACTGCATTTCATTTCTTTATATTCAAAAATCCAAAAAGATTTTAGTGTGTTTTAGCATAAATTTAAAAAAAAAACAAAAAAAAATAGTTTCGTCAACTGGTGTTGAAAAGCTGAAGTTCAAAATTACAAGTGCTAAACTTGATGAACAGGTTTGGGAGAGAGTGTATGAAGAAGTTACAAGTGGTATTTATAGAATATAAATCATTATTGACTATTTCTTGCAAAAGTTTCTAAAGTTTAAATATGTAATCTTTGAAGAAACTTATGTGTTGGGTAGAGTTTTGCAGGATAAGAGCTAGGAAATGATCATGAATGTGTGAATTCCAGATTATGATCCCAGCAAATTGAGAGGGGGAGTCTGAAGGCAAAGTTGAGGAAGCAGTTAGAGCCAGTGCTGATTCTGGAACTGCATTTGCGCAAGAGAGATTGAAGAGAGAAGATAGAGTTTGATGATGCTTCAATGGAGAATACTTTAAAGAAGAACGAAGACTGATAAAGACTGAAGGTTGAAAACTGAAGACTCGACACTGAAGACTCCGTCAACATCCGAGGGGGAGTTTGTTGGTGCATCCGTCTGTCGCCTACGTCTTGTATCGAGTCCTGTCTAGAGTTAGAAAGAATAGGGCACAGAATCCAAGAATTCTGTATTTGAAGGTGATTCCGCTCGAAATGTCAAGATGTCTTTCGAGCGAAACCCCTTGACATCATGATTCCGCCCGAAATGTCTTAAGCCTGATTCCGCTCCAACTTACATGATAGTGATTCCGCTTGTACGAGTTCGAGAGGAATAACTGACACTATATATAGGTGTGTGTCTGGAGCGAAATCAAGTAGTTAGTTGTGTCATTGTATTCCGGTGAGCCACGAAGTGCTGCCGAAGTGTTGTCAGGCTTGTAATCGAATCATTGATCAATAAAAACAACAGTTAAAAGTGAATACGGCTGAGATTGCACCGAAACATTAGTTTCCGCCTCTTGTTTTGGATAAAAACTCTTCTGATTGACTCGTCCGGGTCGGAACACGATCCTACAGACTTTCTGCATTGACCAGCTTATGGTCAATGCGAAGTTCGTTTGAACTTCATAACGTGAGCGTAATCACAATGGTTATAGTCCCTAGTGACTATACCTACTGATTACCACGTTATCTAGGCTCAGTGACGAGTCGTAGTTTCGGCCAGAATACGTTTTCTCGCGTATTTTGTAACCAAACTACTCTAGGGTATTAAAACCGTTTGTTTTAATACCAAACCTGTTTTTAAACATCTTTAAACATGTTCTAACATGTTTAGCTCGTCACTTTTTAGAGTTGTGCTTGTCTAGGGTCGTAAAGGTAAGCGATCTAAACAATCGCTTATGCTTTCGAACCCGACCCATTTGGTCGATCTTTAGGATCCGACCAAACATATTAGGTGACCATAGTTGTATAGGGAATAACCTTCCGAGGTTATACCTTATGGTTACGTAGTTTAAGTAGTTGTATGATAAGTAGTTCTTATGCCTTAGGTAAATTACCAAAATACCCTTTGTTCGCCAAAATTCATTTTAAGCCTATGTAACATAACTTTTGACATATAAACTGATTTGGCAATAATATTAAACATGTTAAGGCATATCTTGCTTGTCATAGGGCTAGTTAGGCGTTCCAAACGCGTTATACGCGAACGACGCGTTAAAGTGGCGTAAGCTACCTAAACGGGTCGTAACGGGTCAAAAGCACTTAGGATAGGTTTCGTTTTAGTATGTAGGATTTGTCAAACCATATTACATAAGTTCCCACACTTATTTGGTTTACGAACCCTCGTACTACCCGATCCTCCGATTAGGTCTGTTTATTAATGTAGATACCTATATTAGGTGCCGTTTGAATCCGTGATCTTCTAGCTTTGCTTGGTGGATATCTAAAGTCTATTGAGCAATCTCAAGTGAGTACATAGACCCCTCTTTTATTGTTTTTCAAACGTTTTAGGGTGAAACACATGTGCCTACTTGTTACTTTCATACTTTCCATGTTTTCATATCATATGCTTGTTATGTTCAATTGTACACATATAGTACATGCTTTCATTGTGTTTTTGCTATGTATGTCCATTGTGTGAATACTTAGTACATCGTTTTACATTACATTTTATGCTATGTATGTCCATTGTGTGCATACTTAGTACATTGTTTTACATTACATTTCACGCTATGTATGTTCATTTGATTGCATACTTAGTGCATTGTTTTCACATGCTTACATTTTGGTATAACATTTGGTTTGTTTAAATGGGACAAAAATACATTCATTAACATTGATCACGCTGTTCGTTAGTAGGTAGTGGTACCATAGGAATTGACAACTCCCATTCCTGACATCCTAGGTATGTTTGGATGAAAGGAATAACCGAATTCGATATACATAACTCAGATAACCCTTTAATTTGTTTAAAGGTTATCGCCAAAGTCGCAAGGCTTGAATGTATGCATTTTCACAATACCGCATAGATGTTTGTGTTGATGCATGAAATGTTTGTTGACTACGTCTACATTAGGTCTTAGGTCTAGATAGGTCAACATAGGGTCTTGAAAGTCAAATTTAGGTTATTATGTAATAGGTCCGCTTTTATGAACATGTATAGATAGGTCCGCTCATAGGGTTTAGACAGGTTCGCTTTTATGGTCAATCACGTGGTCCGCTTTTGTGTCATGCTGGTAGGTCCGCTCATTTGTCATGTCCCTTGGAGCGAACCACAACATACTATAAATACCTGATGTGTTCATTTGTGTGGGTAACGGTTGGAGCGGACCTAGATCATTGTTGTTGTAATAAAACTTTGTCAAAACTATATCAGAAAGCAATAAAAGAGAAGGATTTGAACGAGAAAAGCTGTGTAACTTCATTTATGTTGATTCCGCCTTCATACATGAAGATGAACATCCTTATACTGACTGTTTAGGGTCGGAACACGGTCCAACAAGTGGTATCAGAGCTCAGGACGAGGAGTTCATACTACTACAGCTTGATTCTACCGAATTCTATGATTTCTACTCACTTTCTCTCATACTTTCTCAATTTGAAGTGGTTCCTACGGTTGAAATGGCCTGAAAATTGAGTATAACGTGTGAAACATACAATTAACAAACCCTAGAAAGTTTCAGGTTAAAATACGGCTTAAAAATGGTTAAAATTGGGTAAAAAGTTAGATCCGCTTTTACGGACATCTCTAGGTTCGCTCGTAAAGCAATAGTTCCGCTCGAAAAATCTGGTTAGATTGCGTATTCGGACCATAGAAATTTGTTAGGTTCGCTCGAACGGACATCAGGTAGATTCGCTTGTACAAACAAAGTAGATCCGCTCGAACGAACTTGAAGTAGATCCGCTCGAACGGACATAACCTGGTCCGCTTATTTGTACAAATTGTACTTTCGTTCATCCGGACATAACCTGGTCCGCTTGTTTGGACATTTAACTTTCGCTTATTCAGACATTTTTGGTTTCACTTATTCAGACATACTCGGTTTCGATTTTCTGTCACATTTCTCAAAACTTCGGAAATTTGTCTAAGTGTTTGCTGATTTTGCAGGTTCATTCACGATGGATGATATTTTCTGGAACCCGTTCAGCGATATGTACGCGTTTGCTGGAAATTCCAGAAATGATGATACATCGTCAAGCAATGCAAACGAGAACTCGCCGAATGCGAAGAAGAAGCTTACGGAAGCTTAGGAATCAGAAAGTGCTTTCGGAACGTTCAACAAACCACCAAAGCTAATGGCTATCGAAGAGTACAGTCGATGGTCTAAAAAATTTGAAGATTGGTTGATGGCGTTTGCGTTTGATAGCTTGAAAAGTCTGAAAAACGGGTATATACATGGAGACAAAAGTGGAGAAACTCTATCATCAGCTGAAGAGATCGAATCATTCGTAGCCGAACAAAAATGTGTGGCTTTGTTGTTCTAATCTGTCCGAGAAGACATTATTTCCTTGATTGATTATTCGAACGCAAAAGATCTGTGGAACAAACTTCGAGCAAAATGTTTAGGAAGTTAGGAAATTGTGAAAAACAAAAGAAAACTTCTTAGAAAAGAATTTGATCTTTTTGGATGTCTAAAGTACGAGTCGGTTTGTAAAATGATACAAAGATTTGGTCATCTGAAGCTGGAATTAGCACGACATGATATCACATATCCTAAGGATGAGCTTATCGACAAATTGTTCGATTTGTTGCCGGACGAGATGGATTGGAGATACTATGCGCTGTTGTTGAAGAATACCATCAAGGCACCAGAAAAGTTGACGTTAGATTTGTTGATTGAAAAACTCGAGAGTCACGAGTTAGAGCTGAAGAAGACATTCAAAGCAATCACTCATCTTATCGACATAATTTGGATCTATATTATCCGAAAAGCATGATGCCGAAAGCTACTTCTCCCAAGACTGCATTTTCTGCTGAGAATGTGTCGACACCAAGCAAAGAAGGTCAAAGCAGTCAAAGCAGTGGAAACCACAGTGGTTATCACAGTGGATCTTTATCATCTGCCAGTAATTCTGATGCAAGGTTCCAATGCAACATCGCAATAGATTTGAAGAATGCTCAGAATTTTGATGAAGAGTCAGCTAAACAACAGATGGTCTTCTTAGCGTCGGTGTTGGAATCATATGAAGGGTTAGTAGCTGGAAAGATCGGCAATACCAACCTGACGAAGGAAGATTATGACCAAATAGATCCCGAAGAAATGGAGCTGATCGATATTCGTTGGGCTATGGCAAGTGCTGTTCGTAGAGCACAACGTTTTATGGAAATTACCGGGAGGAAGACGATTGGTGGTCCATCTACTAAGCTGGGGTTCGATAAATCGAAGGTGACTTGCGTCAAATGTAAGAAGAAGGGTCACTTCAAGCGAGAATGCAGAAACGCCTATGCTGATGAGTCGGAGAATCCTTTCAGAGACGATTACTACAAGAAGGCAATATACCATCAGAATAAATCTGAGCCGCCTAGATTGAAGCAGGGTGAAGACAACAGAGAGAAATCTAGAGCTCTTGCGGTGATTTATGATGATGAGGGGTATGATTGGAGCAAAGAAGTGCTACCGGAGGAAGATGCGGTTGGTTACGCGTTCATGGCGAAAACTGAACCTATTCCATGGAAAGACAACCGTACTGAAGAGCAGAAGTATAGAGACAGAAAAATGTTTGCTGAAAACAGAATAATTAGAATTTCTGGTATTTACCTGGAAGCGAGAAGAGCGAGAAGATGGGATCCGGACAGGGAGTGTTATCTTGATGAGTATGGAAATATTGCGATCGATGACAAAACGCTTGATCTGGAAGCCATCATCAAGGAGTTAAAAGAAGAGGATGAGTATTGGCAAAACAAATGGTGGGGAACTCTAACCGAGAAAATGAAAGAAGAAGAGAAAGAGAAAGAAGAGAAAGAGAAAAAGGAGAAAGAAGAGATTGTGAAAGCAAAGAAAATTGATACTGGAGTAATCGATACAACGCAGGAGTTGACTGCAGAGAACCTTGGAAAAATGGCTGACAAAGTGCTGGCTGCTAAAGCACTTGCGGTAAACTCTAACTCCGTGTCTGAGTCAAAAGGCCAGGTCAGTCCAAACTCGTCAACGAATGCGTCAGGTAAAAAGATCGAAGGAAATGTTGATTTCAAAAATTGCAACAAAGAGTGCAAATTTTGTAACACTGTCACGTATCTCAACGGTGAGAAAATAAAAGATCTGACGGCAAAGGTCAGAAGCGTTGAGAATCAGATTCTTGGTCGTGACAAAACAGTGAAAGCTTCAACTAAACGGATAAGAGAATTAACTGGCCAAATTGAAAAAGATAAAATTGATCATGAAAAGGTTAAAAAAGAAAATGAAAAGTTAATTCTTGAAAACCATCAAATTTCAGAAAAGTTTGAAAAACTCAAAAGCACAGTGAAAGATAGTGATGATCGAAATGGTAAAACCTTTAAAGAAAACGAACATCTAAAAGCAGTGCTGAGAGTAAAAGAAGAATCAATCAACAAACAACTGGATGAAATCGCTAAATTGAAACTTAAAGGTCAAGAGGCTGAAATTGAAAACGAGCGAATCCAGTTGAAGCTTAACAGCTATAGCTCCGCAAGCTTTGTTTTGCAACATATTGTTCCAAAACCCATCGGCAAAAACAAAGCTGGCGAAGACGTGTATTCTGATGGAACCGGGGTGGGTTTTCACAAAGTTCCACTGCCGATTATGCATAATTACATGAAAAAGGAATCTGGGTTGGTTAAGATTGAGGAAGGAAGTGAAGTTAAACTTCCGGAGAACATTGATGTCACGTTCACATCTTCCAATGACGATAGTGTTCAAAATGATATTGTAAAAGGTGTTGCTGAAAATGTGCTTAAAACGGATAGTGACACTACTGAGGAAGATGGGTGTTTCTTGGACAAATACATTCCGAAACAAAAGTCCAAGAACAACTTAAATGAAGAATCAAATCTTGTCATGTACAAGATGATGGGTTCGGATAAGTTGTTTTCGGATTCAGAGTTTCCGATCGAGAATGTAAACATGAACAAATTGACAAATGTTTTCAAGTTAGTTGAAGTTGAGTTGTCAGAAGTGAACAAGTTGAGTCAAACGAAGAGAAAAATGAGTTTTGAGAAAGAAAAAGTTTACAACAAGAAATCTGTTAATCCACCGCGTTTTTACAATAACAACCGAAACAATTGGTCGGGGGGTTATCAGTGGAGTAAATCTTATCAGAAAAGAAACGTTCCAAACAAAAGGTTTGTTGAGAAGAAAAAGTTTGTGAACAGTTCAAGTTCACTTGCTGATGAAGAGAAAGAAATTTTTTCAAAATCAAACAAAGAGTTCTTTGAGAAGAGAGCTTCATAGGTTCAGTCTGAAGGCACAAGTCGAGGTGTTGATACTCGAACTTGCTTTAGATGTAATCCAGTTGGTCACATTGCACGAAAGTATACCAGTGTGAAGCCTAAGACTGAAACTGTGAAGACTCAACAGAAGAAAGTTGATATGAAGGGTAAAACACCAATCGTTGTTGAGAAAAAGAGTGTGAAAAATGAACCCGTAAAGAAGTTGGTAACTAAAAACGACAAATTTTACAAAAGGGTTGCATTATCTCAACAAGTTTGGAAGCCAAAAAGTGAGAAGAAAATTTCAACTTCTGAGGTGAAAAAATCTGAAGAATCAATTACGGTTGATTATGATGCAAATTTTCCACCTCTTAAGGCTAAAAATTTCAAAATTCAAATTGCGAGAGTCAAGGTTACACCTAAGGCTGATGAGGCCTTGGTGGACACCATGTTTGACTAAGTAGTTTGAATTGCCGAAGCTTCCTGGATCGCGAAGCATGAATCGGCATCTTTCTTGAAGTTGTTTAAGTGATAGTTTGTTATGTGCAGGATCTTCCAAAACTTGTATCCAGATGGATCATGGATAGTGGCGCTTCACGACATATGACAGGGAAGACTGCATTATTGTATGATGTGAGGAATATCAACGGTGGTTACGTAGGTTTTGCTGGTAATCAAGGAGGAAAGATTATAGGTGAAGGAACGTTATCCAACGGAATCGTAATGTTTGAGAGAGTTAACTACATTGCTGACTGGAGAATAATCTGCTGAGTATCTCCCAGATCTACGACAGGATGTATACTACTCACTTCACTGACAAATAATGTTTGATCTTGAAACCGGGATTTGTGATACCTGAGGAATGGATCATCATGAGGGCACCGAGAGTTAATGATCTGTACGTGTTGGACATGAGCGTAGCTACTACAACCACGGGTCAGGCTCATTGTTTTGTGTCCAGAGCAACGGAAAAAGAATCAAGATTGTGGCACCGAAAAATGGGGCATATTCACCTAAGGAAGATGAATCACTTGGTGCATAACGATTTGGACACAGGAGTTCATGTCAAAGGTTTTCATCTAGAAGGGGAGTGCATTAGTTGTGTCAAAGGCAAACAGAAGAAAAAGTCACACCCTACAAAGCAAGTCAATTCAGTTTCGAGACCTTTGGAAAGACTTCATATGGATTTATTTGGTCCAGTGAATGTTAAGAGTATTACAGGAGATTATTACTGTTTGGTCGTGACTGATGATTATTCCAGATTTTCGTGGGTTTCATTCTTGAAAAGGAAAGTCGAAACGTTTGACAGTTTAATGGCGTTGTTTAGAAGGATTGAGAATATGTACCAAAGGCCTATCAGTAGAATTAGAAGTGACAATGGTACTGAATTCAAAAACAGTAAGATGGAAGAATTTTGTGATGAAAGAGGTATACTGCATGAGTTTAGTGCTCCGTACACTCCGCAGCATAATGGAGTAGCAGAACGCAAAAACCGGACGCTAATCGAGACGGCTAGAACTATGCTCGCAGATTCAAAGTTACCGATTAATTTTTGGGCTGAAGCTGTTTCTGCTGCATGCTATACGCTCAACAGGGTTCTTACTGTCAAGAAGTTCAACAAGACATGCTTTGAGCTAATCAATAACCACAAGCCGAATTTGAAGTATCTAGAACCGTTTGGGTCACCCTGTACAGTTATAGAGCCTAATGGAAAGTTTGTCCGAAGTGCATTGAGGGTATATTTGTTGGTTATGCCAATCCATTGCGACGTGTCTTCGTTCCAAGTGAGAACCGGATTATTGAAGCTGCAAATGTTGAATGTCAAGGTTACACTATGCCGCCACAGAATCCTGGAGATTCATGGCGTTATCATTATGATAAACTTTGGGATTCGTTTGACATGAGAGAAGAATCAGAGGACGATGAAGACTTATTTGATGAACTAGATATTTTGCGAGAGTATGAGTCGCAGCTAAGGTTTCCAGCGGAGTATTCTAGAAGACCTCGGGAAACTTCAAATGACGATGAAGCAGGTCCTAGTAATGCTGGTGAACATGATGATGAAGTTGCTCCTGGTAATCAGTCGGCAGTGAATGATGATCAAGAAGCTGATAACATGCCAGTATTTGACCATGGTGATTCAGATTCTGAGGGGGAGCAGATCCAGATATCAAGTCAAACAAACCAAGTTGGTGAACAAGATGCAGATCAGAATGTTACTAATCTGGAGGGAAATATAGATGTTCCAAGCGATGTGATGCCACGAATTCTTTCATATCATCGAGAGGAGTTGATCATAGGAGAATTGCAAGCAGGCGTTCGCACGAGACGTCAAATTGACCAGGGCCTTACATGTTTTTATTCTACAGTAACACCTTTACAAACTGAATTTTCATTAAGTTGCTTTATTTCGCAGATCGAACCGAGAACTTATAAAGAGGCGCTTACTGAAGACTCTTGGGTCATTGCGATGCAAGAAGAGTTAAGTCAGTTTGAAAAGTTTGGTGTGTGGAAGTTAGTGGATTTGTCGGATGGTCAAAGGAAAATCAATACAAAATGGGTATTCAAGTGTAAGAGGGACGACAGAGGAGTTGTTGTAAGGAACAAAGCTCGACTCGTTGTTCAGGGCTTTAGTCAACAGGAGGGGATTGATTTTACAGAAGTTTATGCTCCTGTGGCTCGACTAGAGGCAATCAGAATTTTCCTAGCATTTGCGTCTTGGAAGAATTTCAAAGTATATCAGTTGGATGTAAAGTCCGCGTTTCTTTATAGGAAGGTCAAAGAGGAGGTTTATGTCGGTCAGCCGCCGGGCTTTACTGACCCAATCCACAAAAACAAGGTCTACTTATTGGACAAAGCACTGTATGGTTTACACCAGGCCCCGAGAGCTTGGTATGAGACTTTGTCTCAACACCTACTCGCTAACAGTTTCATACGTGGAAAAGTGGATGCCACTCTCTTCACTAAAATCATTGATGGTCATCTTCTGATCGTTCAGATTTATGTGGACGATATAATTTTTGGGTCGATAAATGAGGGTCTGTGCAAAGACTTTGAATCAGTGATGAAGCAAAAATTCGAAATGTCATCAATGGGGGAGATGAAATTCTTTCTGGGTCTTCAAGTTGACCAACTTCCTGAGGGAATTTTCATTCACCAGACGAAGTACGTTCGTGATATTCTAGAGAAGTTTGGGATGTCAAGTTCTACTCCAGCTGCTACCCCACTTGCAACAAATCATGGGATTCTCCCAGATCTCACTGGAGACAGGGCTGATGAAACGTTCTACCGCTCCATGATAGGTTCTTTGATGTATCTAACTGCTTCACGTCCTGATATCATGTACCCAACGTGCCTCGCAGCAAGATTCAGTCTAACCCAAGAGCATCGCATATGGTTATTGTGAAAAGGATATTGCGTTACCTGAAAGGTACTCCGCCATTGGGGTTATGGTATCCTAGGAAAGGCGATTTTACGCTCGAAGGGTATTCCGATTCGGATTTCGGATGCTGCAAAGTTAATGCTAAATCAACAACTGCAGGATGCCAGTTCTTTGGACCTAGATTGGTTACCTGGCAGTGTAAGAAACAAACGTCTGTGGCGTTATCTACATGTGGATACAGCAACAGATGTGCGACTACGGTTTGCAGTTTCTTAACACACCTCTGTTTGTTGATAATGAGGCCGTAATAAATATAACCAAGAATCCAGTACATCACGCTAAAACTAAACACATAGAGATTCTTCATCACTTTATTCGCGATTGTTTCGAGAAAAAGTTGATACGAATTGAGAAAATCCACACTGACGAACAAAAAGCTGATTTGCATACCAAAGCTTTTGATAAAAATTGGTTTCAATATTTGTTAAACTTAATGGTATGAAATTGCTTTCGGTGTCGGATGGGGTTGTGAGCGTTGATGAGAGTACTGTTGCGGATGAAGACGAGAAGCAATCTGCAATGGTTTGTCGACTTTTTACATGTTTTTGTATTTAGGGGGAGTAGATAATGTACATAGTTATGTTTTCAGAAAAATACAAAAACAGTAAAAAATGAAAAAATCCAAAAACAATATAAAATCTGAAAAAGAGCTTGTGTATATAGGGAAAATGATAATACATCGGCTAGACAATTACAGTATGCTAAAGATTTGTAAAGTCTAAATGAGTTAAATAGTCTCACTAATGATGTGTCGATAGGTTTTCGCACATTTAGTAGATTTATTCGGGATATAAACCTAAAATTTCAAACTTACGAAATTCATGGGGAACTCTACTTGGATATATAGGTAACCCATGAAATCTCGTTTGAAAGGTCTCGTATTCTGATATACTAGGTTTTTATATTCAATGATGTCTGGGGTATTATTCCGGGACTTCTGCTGAACGGAAGTTCTGACCTAGTCCTTGGATAATACTTTCACCAAATGCTTGAAACATAGCATAAACCCTCAGCATGCCGATGAAACAATAAAATTGATAGTCGCTGCTGTTGTAACTAAAAGATCCTCTAAAGGGGACATACTGAAAAGGCGAAGCTGATATCTCTCTGCGCATACGGAAGTATCGACCTGAGATCCCTCGGCCCTTGCATACCTAATTTATGAACAGATATCATTGTAGTATACTCACCTGTAAGACTGAATATTGGGATTCTGGATACGGGAGTATATTCAAGAGGTGGGACACATGAATGAGCTAAGTTCATAAAATATCTAAATCGTATCCTGAGTAAATTGAAAATTGTGTGAGAATTTAAGATGGATCAGTATATCGACAATCGAGGTGCATTGTTTAAGTCTGAGCATGTAATTAAGCTTAACGGTACTAGTAATTTGTCTAAAAAGTTGATATGATTCCCTGACACGCTCATCAAAAATGAGTTTGTATATAGTTTACTTTGTTTACTTTCTGCAATTTAAGTTTTCTGCATTTCATTTCTTAGTTTAGAACACTTTGATAAAATTCAAAAAGATTTTATTTCTGCTTTATTTTTGACAAACCAAAGTGGAGAGTTGATTGTTGGATTCTTAGAAGATTCAAGCAGATGCAGGAGATTCTGGACTGAAGAATGAGGAGAGCTTACTTTGTCAGAGATTGAGATGTTTTCAAAGATAAAACAAGTTCATTAAGTTGATGCTTGTTACATTGTTGTTAGAAAAAGTGAAAATGTTTTTACAAAATCAGTTTGATTCGTCAAATGATCAACCAAGGTCATTGAGTTGAACTTGGTAGAATAATTGAGTAATCAGGGTCATTAACTTGGACTTAAATACTTGAGTGGATTTCAAAAGCTGATTGAGTTTATGATTTATTATTGAAAAGATAGAATTGTAATGTTATTGGTTGAGTTACAGGTTTTGAACTTCATTATTCCCAACGGAAGCTATTTGTCAAAGCTTGAACCAGATATCTCAGATTCTAGCATATTGTGAGGGGGAGTCAATGAAAGGGGGAGTCTGGATCAACAGTCAAAGGGAAGATGGAAGTTAGAGTCACGAAAGGATCCTGAAGCCTGTGAAGATAGAGTGCTTATGATGTGAAGACAGAGAGTTGGAGAAAAGACCAAGACAGAAGACTCGAAGCTGAAGACTACGTCAACATCCAAGGGGGAGTCTGTTGATGCATGAAATGTTTGTTGACTACGTCTAGATTAGGCCTTAGGTCTAGATAGGTCAACATAGGGTCTTGAAAGTCAAATTTAGGTTATTATGTAATAGGTCCGCTTTTATGAACATGTATAGATAGGTCCGCTCATAGGGTTTAGACATGTTCGCTTTTATGGTCAATCAGGTGGTCCGCTTTTATGTCATGCTGGTAGGTCCGCTCATTTGTCATGTCCCTTGGAGCGAACCACAACATACTAGAAATACCTGATGTGTTCATTTGTGTGGGTAACGGTTGGAGCGGACCTAGATCATTGTTGCTGTAATGAAACTTTGTCAAAACTATATCAGAAAGCAATAAAAGAGAAGGATTTGAACGAGAAAAGCTGTGTAACTTCATTTATGTTGATTCCGCCTTCATACGTGAAGATGAACATCCTTATACTGACTGTTTAGGGTCGGAACACGGTCCAACAGTTTGTATCAGTATAGCATGCATTTCCACAAAACATAACGTTGATTTAAACCACGTTTTACTTCAACACATTGTTTTGTGCATTTTTACCTATGGTTTAGTTGGTACATATTTCACTTGCCATACATGACATTTTGTTTACACATTACTTGATTGACATTTGACATAGACATTTTCATATTGATATACACATTTCATGGACTACATTTTGACATAAACATCTTGACATAGTTTTCACAAAGACATATGACAAATAGTTTAGACATGGGCAATTTACATTGGTGGTTTGTTTGGGTAAGTGATTTAAGTAACGAGACGTGTGTAATGTGATACAAGCATGGTGGATACGCCGCTGGTACTTCCTATATATAAGTGCTTGTATTGTATTACATGTCGTAGCATTATTTAAATCATTTCAATTTGGACTTATACATTTTTACACAAATAACATATTTTTTCATAAGATTTTGTTTTACAAAACGGTTTATTTTATACAACTTATTTTACTTGGTTATTCATTTAACCATACATATTTCTTTTACATATACATATCATCTGATTTTATCACTTTTCAAATGATTTACAAAACAAAACAATTTACAAGGTTCATGACTACTTTTGTTAAACAACTTTTTCTAAACTTATAAGTCATGAATCCTATTTTTACAAAAACCTATGTATCTCACAGGCATTTTTATGCTGACGTACCTATTTTCACATGTGTTTCAGGAGCAAATGCATAGGATGTTCGTGACACGCTAGGGTGGACTTGGGCCTTAGTGACATAAAATGAAGCTAGACTAGTTAAAACCTGTTATGTACTCTTTGTTTCATTTTATTTTAAGACAATGTAACTCTTTGGTTTGATGAATAAAATATAACTTTGTACGCCATGGTTGTGAAACAATAATTCTGTTACAACACTCCCCGACGTTTCCGCCACGATTTGATGTTCTACGTGGACGGGGTGTGACATATGTACGTTGGATGGAAAAGACTGATGCCACTATCCGTATGAGCTAGTGCACTGCAGATCAGCAAGTCACTTTTGCTACAGGGTTGTTTGTTGATGAAGCTTTGACTTGGTGGAACTTGCAAGTCCAAACTCTGGGTGATGATGCTGCATATGGCATCTCTTGGGATGAGCTGAAGGAGAAGATGTGACACTCTAGGTTTTCCCGAGTAACCCTCTTGTATTAGCAGTGTGTACGTATGGATTATTAAATGAAAGGTGTGAATTATCTTGATGTGCTATGTGTTGATAACGTATATGTAATAAATAAATATATATGTGTGTATAAGTACTAGTGAACCGAGATCATGAACCGGTCTCGAGTAAACAAGTAACAGTTGGGCCGGTTGGGGGCATGCACAGCTAGGCCTTCCTCAGCCCACTCGGAACCCATTAGGGTGCATCAACTTGGAACAAGTATAAAACCCATGCTCCTAGCCAACCTTACCATTTTTGGGCAACCAAACATTCTCTCACACACTCTCCTCTACACTCTCTCTCTCACTAAAACCCTAAGTCTCAACATCCTTCTTCCCCATTCTCTCGGATCAATCGGCAACAACAAGGAGCCTCGGTCAAGCTCATCATCATCACTCGGACACTTCATTTTCTCACCTTCTTTCTTGACTCGGTGCCTTTTCACAACCGGTTAGTGTTTTAAGTGCTTTACTAGATGTTTAGGTGTTAAATGGTGGCACTAGAGTGAATGAATAACATAATAGTTGTTGGTTGTTTTGAATGATTAAATGATTGAGTATTGATGATATGCATTGTATTATTTGGATGTGCTAGATAGATTGTTTGAATGTCCATGTTTGGTGATTATGAATATGAACTGTTTTATCAAGTTAAGATTTTTAGGCAAAGATGAACAACATGAAAATGATATGAATGTATTATGAACATTTTAAATTTGCTATGTTTGATCTGTTTTGGTTAAGATTAGGCAAGAAAACATGTTTGCAATATTTGATTGGATAGTACACAATTACATGAAAATGAAATTCTATTGGTTAGTACAATTTTGTAGATGTTCTAGAATCAGCAGGTGATGTTGGAGTCGAAACCCATGATCTCGACTCGAGACCATCAAGTTACAATTCGAGACCGCAGTGATTGCGACTCGAGACCTTGACCAAACAACTCAAAACAGACTTCAGGGACTCGAGACCAGCAAGGTCTCGACTTGAGATTCCATGGTTTCGACTCGAGACTGGACTCGAGACCTCAGGGGTTACGACTCATGTATACACCGCTCGAGACCAGAGGCCCATGCCTCGAGACCTCCTGGTTGCGACTCGAGACCGCGTGATCTCGAGTGGAGACCCCCCTGTCTCGACTGGGCTGCTTGTCCTTGTTGTTGGGCCAAAGTGTATGAACTACTCATGCTTGTTACTGTTTAAGTGGGCAATGTGTTAACTGTTACTGTTTAAGAACTTGGGCAGGCCCAATAACTTAAAAGGATAAATATATGTTAAGCATGCTATGTGTTAGATACGTGTATGATATACGTGATTACTTGTATCCGAGCCTGACCCATACTGGTAACCATATTAGGACGTGGTCACCAGCATACATAGCCAAGTAAACTAAACTGCCGAGCAACCCAAGGTGAGTTCACAACTATTAAAGCATGCGTTCCCGGTGGTTTGGGAAACAGAAACTTAAGCCACGCTATCCCTCTCGTAAGGGATACAAACCTACTTTTCTCCCCTTAAACGGGACTCTTAGTTAATTATTGTTTATACGGAATGCAACAAGCAATACTAAACGAAACTCTATCACTCAAGTCCCTACTACATGATACGGATTAGTCGCCGGGGTCTGGTGAACGGGTTATTAGTTGATAGCGCTATTTAGGTCTATCCAGCCTCACACCGACCCTTGTTACTTGGAGCGGGAGTGAACTAATGTACTCTGGCAACCGTTAATAATGATAGAACATTGACAAATGGGGCACTGCGGAAACGTGGGGTTAATTAGTATTCGGTATTGGAGTAACAGTTTAGTCGCTTACTTATGGGGTAGCTCCCCACGGCATGTATAAACGGACAAATTAACTGGTGAAACAAGTTTTCGGTAATTAAAAACTGGACAACTCGTGAACTCGCCAACATTTTTGTTGATACCCTACTGCATGCTTTGCAGGTACCCAGTGACTCAGGAGCTTGCTACTTGGGGATGTGTAGTGTGACACCCCGTTGAAACACGCTAGCTTGGCAGTGGCTGCCTTAACTTTCGGGACGAAAGTTCTTAAAACTTGGGGATAATGTGACACTCTAGGTTTTTCCGAACGAACACCTTGTAATATTTTGTGTGTATATAAATATTATTAAATGGAAACGTGACTTTACATGATATGTGTGATATGTATGTAATATATATATATATATATATATATGAGAGTCGAGACCACGACTCGCAACCACCCGGTTGCGAGTGGGCCGCTTGGTCTCGAGTGGGCCTTTGGGCCGTAACCGGTTTGGGCCGAAACCCTTAGCCTATGTTGAACCTTGTTATATAATCCTACCTTTCCCCACTTCTTTCATTTTACACACACAAACACTCCTTAAACTCTCTCTCAACTAGAAACCCCAAATAACAACAACCCATTCTCTTCTTCCAACTTTCGGATTCAAGCAAGGATTTCGGACAAGAAACTCGGTCAAGATCATCATTCGGACACTCTACTTTCTCGGTTCCTTTCCTTGTTTTCGGCTTCTTCTTCTAACCGGTTAGTGTCCTATTTTGTGGAAGATGCTTTGAATGTTTGATAAATAAAATGTTTATAAACTAGAAAATGGTTAGTTAAAATTGTTATGCATGACTTTTAGTATGATTTGTGAAGATTGACTATATGTGAAAACCCTTATGTATGAAGCTTGATAACATGTTCATAATGGCTATAGAATAGTGGTTTAAAGAATGCTTATGGTCAACCAAAACTATGTTCTAGGTCATAAAGTGTATGTTTTACTTGTTCTGGCATAATAATCTTGTTAGAAATAGGTGATTTTCGGTCCAAAATGTATGATTTTGATAAGGTGAAAACCCTAGAAAACTATGAATATAGGATGAACTTGTTGAATGTGGTTTGAAGATTCAAAAATGGCAAAGTTTGATCTAAGTTTACTAATATTCAGATTAGGCAAAGTTGTTTGTGAAACCTCATTGGCTGTTGCCCGATTTGGGCCTGATTACTTGGTACAAATTGGACTGTTACATCTGCATCATCACGTGTACATGAAAGGGACAGCTTCCGACTCGCAACCACACCGTTGCGACTCGCAACCCCGGCATTACAACTCGAGACCACGCCGTTGCGACTCGCAACCAAAGCGTGACAACTCGAAACCACAACGTGACAACTCGAGACCACGGTTGCGACTCGCAACCACAGCGTGACAAGCCGAGACCACCTGGTTGCGACTCGAGACCTTCTGGTTGCGACTGGGCTGTCCACTTTGGTTATTGGGCCATAATGTGTTTAACTTGGGCTATCTGTTGACTGGATTATGTGTTGTTGTTGACTGCTTAAATGTTTAGGCCGGCCCAATAACCCCACGACTGTTTACTTGTATGTATGCTACGTGCCAGTTATGTGTATAGATTTTTATGTGAATGCTTGTACACCGAACCTGACCTATACCGGTAACTATGTTAGGACGTGGTGACCAACGTGATTGACAAGTAACCTAAACCTACCGAGCAACCCAAGGTGAGTTCACAACTTAAAAGCATGCGTCCCGGTGGTTTGGGACACGAGACTAAAACAACCCTATCCCCTTGTAAAAGGGGATACCATTCACATTCCTTCCCTAGTTACTGGGAACAAACTTACTTTTCCTTCCCTTGTCATTGGGAAACCTTTGATTAATTACTGTTTATACGGATTGCAACTAACGGCACTAAACGAAACTCTATCACTCAAGTCCCTACTACATAATACCGATTAGTCGCCGGGGCCAGGCGAACGGGTTATTAGTTGATAGCGCTATTTAGGTGTTTACCAGCCTCACACCGTGCCCTGTTTTGGGATCGGTCGTGAACTAATGTACTCAGGCATCCGTCAATGATGATAGAACATTGACATCGGGGCATCCTGCGGAAACGCAACGGTTACCTAGTGTTCGGTATTGGAAAAACAGTTTAGTCGCTAACTTTTGGGGTAGCTCCCCATGACATGTATAAACGGATAAATTAACTGGTGAAACAAGTTTTTGGTAACTAAAACTGGACAACTAGTGAACTCACTCAGCATTATTGTTGACCCCTTTACTGCATGCTTTGCAGGTAACCCGTGACGATGGAGCTTGTTGCTTGGGAACGAGTAGTGTCTGTCCACCCTGGTGTTGGGTGTTACCTTATTTCGAACTATGAACTTTGCTTAAACTGCCTTACTTATGCTTCCGCTACTTATTAACTGTTTGAACTTAAAACCTTAAACTCTGAACTTGATATTTGCTAATCTTATGGTTAGTAAGTATTACTTTTGTTATCAATTTTAATTATTCAGTATAATTGGTGGTTGGATCCTGGTCAGTCACGCCCTCGAAGCGGGTGTTATCCGCAGGTGGATTTTGGGGGTGTGACAGATTGGTATCAGAGCCATTGGTTATAGTGAACTTGGTTTTAAAAAAAAAAAAGGGGAAAAATCTTTTTGGAGAAAACCAGACTATAACCCGTGACTCGCGACGACACTACACTCCAAGTGCAAGGCTCGACACATTTGACCTCATAGCTCGGACCAGTGTTTACTTGTTTGCTTACCTTATGTTTCCTGTTTTGCTATACGTACTAGTGTGCCTAAATTAGATAGATACACCTCTCACTTCTATCTCATTCTCGCTACATTACAACATCACACTCATACTGTGTTTTCTGGTTATGAAGACAATGAGTGGACGCGGAAGAGGAAACATTAACATGACACAGGCTCAGTTCACTAACCTGCTCAACACAGTGGCTGCAGCTTTCGCAGCTCACCCTATAGGTAAGCTCGTTGTTTTAGGATGTTTAGATCCTACCGCCACATCGTCTTTTCGCCTCTAAGTCTATACGCTTCGCTTCTCACGACCTGGTCAGCATGCACCTGCGCAACCACCCGTGTGTACTTTCAAAACTTTCATGGATTGCAAGCCTCTCCCTTTCAACGGCACTGAGGGTGCCATAGGTCTTCTACATTGGATTGAAGCTGTCTTTCCTGTCTGTGAGTGTCCCCCTGCGAACTGGGTGAAGTTTGCTACTGCTACGCTTGAAGGAAACGCGCTTTCTTGGTGGAAGGCGCAAATTCAGATGTTTGGATTGGAAACTGCTAATGCTACGGCATGGGAGGATTTCAAGGACATGATTAAGGAAGAATACTGTCACCGGGATGATATCCACAAGCTTGAGAACGCGTACTATGCGCTTAAGATGGTTGGGTCAGAGATTGAAACCTACACCAAGCTGTCTAATGACTATGCTGCTCTTTGCCCGAACATGTCTCGACCTATGTATCGAAGAATCGAACTGTACATCAAGGGTTTGGCTCCAGAAATTCGAAGCCATGTAACTTCAGCCAACCACACTACCATTCAGCCAATTGTTCGACTTGCTCACAAACTTACTGATCAGGCCGTAGAAGAGGGCCGGTTGCCCAAAAGGATCAGTGCTACTGTCGGAACTTCTAGTGACAACAAGCGTAAGTGGGAAGGAAGTCAGGGCAAGGATGCTAACCCCACTCAGGCCCTAGCACAACAAAGGAAAACTGACAACAACAAGGGCACTCAGCAACAGGGTGGCTACCGGGGAAGCTACCCTAAGTGCAACAAGTGTAACAGACACCATAATGGGGCATGTAACAAGGGCCAGTGTCAGCGATGCCACAAGATGGGGCACGAAGCCAAGGATTGTAGAAGCCAGTTCCCAGCAAGACAGAATCAGCAACAACCTCAACAGCAACAGCAGCAGGGAAACGACCGAGCATGTTTTAAATGTGGGGCAACAGGGCACTTTAAGAAGAATTGCCCTGAACTGAACCAAAACCGCAACAACAATCAGGGAGCTGGAAACAACGATCAGAACAACAATGCTGGGAATGGTGCTAGAGGAAGGGCTTTTGTGATTGGAGCTGGAGAAGCAAGGAATGACCCCAATGTCGTGGCGGGTAAGTTCCTACTCGATGATCGTTATGTTTCTGTGTTATTTGATTCCGGTGCCGATGCTAGTTATGTGTCCCTACGTATTAGTAAGAAGCTTAAGCGTCCGCTTTCGTTACTAAGTTCTCCTCATATCGTCGAGCTAGCTAATGGTAGAAACATCGAGGCCTCACATGTTATCAAAGGCTGCAAATTAGAATTGTCTGGTCAGACATTTAGTATCGACCTTTTCCCTGTTACTCTTGGAAGCTTCGACGTCGTTATTGGTATGGACTGGTTATCCAAGCATCGCACTGAGATCCTCTGTCAAGAGAAAGCAGTTCGTATTCCTCGCCGTTCTGGCAAACCCCTCATTGTACAAGGTGGCAAAGGTGGAGAAATCTTCGGCGTTATCTCGTTCTTGAAAGCCCAGAAGTGTTTACGAAAAGGGCACACCGCTATCTTAGCACTTGTCACCAACACGCAGGAAAAGGAAAAGAGGATTGAAGACTTTCCAGTAGTACGCGACTATCCCGAGGTATTTCCTGAGGAACTACCTGGACTCCCTCCCCACCGTCAGGTCGAATTCCAAATCGAGCTAGCTCCCGGAGCAGCGCCTATAGCTCGTGCGCCTTATCGACTAGCCCCCGCAGAATTGAAGGAACTCTCTACTCAACTACAGGAACTATTGGATAAAGGGTTTATCCGCCCTAGTTCATCACCCTGGGGAGCACCGGTACTCTTTGTTAAAAAGAAGGATGGCACGTTCCGAATGTGCATTGACTATCGTGAGCTGAACAAGGTTACCATCAAGAATCGTTACCCTCTCCCGCGAATCGACGACCTATTCGATCAGTTGCAAGGATCGAGCTACTACTCTAAGATTGACCTGCGATCAGGCTACCATCAGTTAAGGGTCCGTGATGAAGACATCTCCAAAACGGCATTCCGAACTCGTTATGGGCATTATGAATTCCTCGTTATGCCCTTTGGAATGACCAACGCGCCTGCAGTGTTCATGGATCTTATGAACCGAGTGTGCAAACCTTACCTCGACAAATTCGTGATCGTGTTTATAGACGACATCTTGATCTACTCAAAAAGTCAAGAAGAGCATGAACAGCACCTACGCCTTATCCTCGAACTCCTTCGCAATGAGCAACTGTATGCCAAGTTCTCGAAATGCGACTTCTGGCTTCGAGAAGTCCATTTCCTTGGGCACGTGGTTAACAAGGATGGGATTCACGTCGACCCTGCAAAAATCAACTCTATAAAGAATTGGCCTACCCCTAAGACTCCGACCGAAGTCCGCCAATTTTTGGGACTGGCGGGATACTATCGAAGATTTATCATGGGATTCTCAAAGATCGCTCAGCCTCTCACGGCTCTTACTCAGAAGGGTATGGTTTATAAATGGGGTGAAGCTCAGGAAACAGCATTTCAGAAACTAAAGGATAACCTCTGTAGCGCTCCTATTCTCTCGTTACCTGAAGGAACAGATGACTTTGTGGTCTACTGCGATGCATCCATCCATGGGCTCGGTTGCGTGTTGATGCAACGCGAGAAAGTTATTGCCTACGCATCACGACAACTCAAGACACACGAGAGGAACTACACTACGCATGACTTGGAACTAGGAGCAGTGATCTTTGCGCTTAAGATATGGAGACATTACCTGTACGGTACCAAGTGCACTATCTACACCGATCACAGGAGTCTCGAGCATATCTTCAAGCAAAAGGAATTAAACATGCGACAACGTCGATGGGTCGAACTCCTGAATGATTATGAATGCGCCATCAAGTACCATCCGGGCAAGGCCAATGTCGTGGCAGACGCCCTCAGCCGAAAGGACACTATACCAAAGCGCGTGCGAGCATTGCAACTTACTATCCAGTCTAACCTCCCTACCCAGATTCGAAATGCTCAGACCGAAGCTCTGAAACCGGAAAACATCAGGGCTGAATCGTTGCGAGGATCGAGACAACGACTAGAGCAAAAAGAAGACGGCGCCTACTATGTGGCAGGGCGCATTTGGGTCCCACTTTACGGAGATCTACGAGAGCTTGTGATGGACGAAGCCCATAAGTCCCGTTATTCAGTACATCCTGGTTCAGATAAGATGTACCACGACTTAAGAACCACATACTGGTGGCCTGGCATGAAAGCCCACATAGCAGCCTACGTTGGCAAATGTTTGACCTGCGCAAGAGTCAAGACTGAGTATCAGAAACCAGCAGGCCTACTCCAGCAACCCGAAATCCCGAAGTGGAAATGGGAGCAAATTTCCATGGATTTTGTTACGGGGCTACCTAGATCTCAACGCGGGAATGATACTATTTGGGTGATAGTAGATCGATTGACTAAGTCTGCACACTTTCTGGCTATTAAGGAAACAGACAAGTTTTCTACCTTGGCAGAAGTCTATTTAAAGGAAGTGGTCTCCAGGCACGGGGTGCCAACTTCTATTATTTCCGACCGAGACGCTTGTTTTACTTCCGAGTTGTGGCAAGCTATGCACAAATCCTTTGGCTCACGTTTGGACATGAGCACCGCTTACCACCCGCAAACGGATGGGCAGTCTGAACGCACTATCCAAACCCTGGAAGACATGCTTAGAGCATGTGTGATCGATTTTGGCAAGAACTGGGAGAAGCATCTACCGCTGCTGGAATTCTCCTACAATAACAGCTACCACACTAGCATTCAGGCGGCACCTTTTGAGGCATTGTACGGTCGTAAATGCCGATCACCTCTTTGCTGGGCGGAAGTCGGTGATAGTCAACTCACAGGCCCAGAACTAGTGGTAGATACAACGGAAAAGATTTCTCAGATAAGGCAACGCATGGCGGCAGCTCGTGACCGTCAGAAAAGCTACGCTGACAAGCGTAGGAAACCGCTAGAATTCCAGGTCGGGGACCGGGTTCTACTTAAAGTCTCACCCTGGAAGGGTGTGGTTCGTTTCGGTAAACGAGGCAAGCTGAATCCACGATATGTTGGACCATTCGAAATTACCGAGAAAATCGGTAAGGTGGCTTATAGATTGAACCTGCCTGCAGAGCTGAGTGCAGTGCACAATGTCTTTCACGTGTCTAATCTGAAGAAGTGCCTGTCAGATGAAACACTCATAATTCCTTTCAAGGAACTCACTATTGATGAACAGCTACACTTCACTGAGGAACCGATTGAGATTACGGATCGAGAGATCAAAACCCTCAAACGTAGCCAGATACCTCTCGTGCGAGTTCGTTGGAACTCACGACGCGGCCCAGAGTTTACCTGGGAGCGGGAAGACCAGATGAAGTCCAAGTATCCCCAGTTGTTCCCAAACGAAAACCCCAGCGCTGAAGCTACAACCGAATTTCGGGACGAAATTCCAAACTAACGGGGGGATGATGTGACACCCCGTTGAAACACGCTAGCTTGGCAGTGGTTGCCTTAACTTTCGGGACGAAAGTTCTTAAAACTTGGGGATAATGTGACACTCTAGGTTTTTCCGAACGAACACCTTGTAATATTTTGTGTGTATATTGTGGCACCCAAGGGAATCCGC
This sequence comes from Helianthus annuus, assembly GCF_002127325.2. Classification (NCBI taxonomy): domain Eukaryota; kingdom Viridiplantae; phylum Streptophyta; class Magnoliopsida; order Asterales; family Asteraceae; genus Helianthus; species Helianthus annuus. Next base: position 72,491,163 of record NC_035448.2, read on the forward strand.
ACTCATCCTGATCTATCATTTCACTCCGCTGTATTGTTTATCAAATTTCGGGACGAAATTTCTTCCAAGTTGGGGATGATGTGACAACCCGAACTTGCAAGGTTAGAATCGCCTAATCTCGTAACACTTGACTCGTATTGTTACTCTCCGTGTTTCCGTTCTACGTGTAATTGGGTTTGCGTTATGTAAGATGGACAAACATAATTTGATTGTGCATGATTGTTAAATGTATGTGATTTTTATAAATCTAGCCGCACACTATTTCGGTTAGCACACATACTTCTATCTCGACCGCACTTGTATGTGTCGCAAATATCGGCCCGTGCGCACACCATCAAGCCCATCTGATCGAAGCCCAACCCTAAGTATATTAGGATGAAAACACACGCACACAAGTATGGACAGTTTTCTCAAGTTGTAAATTATTAAAACATAAAAACCCTACTCCCACCTTTCCTGGTGTGGCCGGCGGCAGCCCTCACCCACGAAGAACTCACCTCCATCCGTACGGGATATATCTCTAGAATGTCATTCGATCAGATTTATATCCGACAACAAAATTGAGGATGGACGTTCAGATTTATATCAGATTTATATCAGATTTATATCCGATCAGATTTATAGCCCTCCATCGACCTTCTTATCTGGCATCGTGATCAACAGCATCCAAATTGAGTCTGCATGTGATGCAACAGTCAAAAGTGCAGCTGCCCAAATTAAATGTTGAGTTAGTGGATGGACGGTCCAATCAGATCTCTGTTACAGAAGTTGTCAGCTTTCATATGTATTAAGAGTTGTTGTCAGGAGCATGTGATTTTTAAGAGTTGAAAACAAAGTTGAGGTCCAATAAAGATTCAAATTGCATGTGAGATGATTTGAGAAATTCATTAAAGTCTTTCAGCACAATAAAGGGCCTGATCGGTTAGTGAATTATAATTGATTTAATTATTTGAGTCTTCTCCTGATGGTTGTTTAGGATTGTAAGTGTATCATACATGATGTGTAAAAATTGTGTCCTTGCATGATGAAGCGAACCTAGGGTTGTACGTTCATAAAATCATTGATTTATCTATTTTAGATCACTATTAAATCTAATCTCATATACAACTGATGTGGATTGAGGATATGGTTTCGTATGATAATAAAGAACTATTGAATTGGTTAGTGTATGCCAACGATGACGATGATAATGAATAATCAACTAAACCGTTTTGTTCTTTAGTAGGTTGTGTTGATTCGATTCGATTAATGATTATGTGTTAATGATTCAATAATGCTTAGGGGTTATTAGTGGGCCACGAAAGTTGTGAAATCATGATGGATACTCAATTCGGATGTCCATGAAATTTGCTAACTGATGACTGGCTATTATTTGAAGTTATCATTTGAAATAAAGAATGCAAGTTGATTTCTCTTCTAGAAACTGTTGTATGCTTGTTTTGTTATGGGGTTGTTTTGAACATTGCTCTTTATAAACAAACGGATGATTGGGGCTAATGGACTACAATTTTGTAATGGTTTGATTGGTTTTGGGTGGGTGCTAGTTGTTAATTATTGTTGCTTAAAATAATCTAATGAATGAGGAAATCATGGGTGGTTATGGTGGACCCATAATTAACGACATGTTGAAACCACAAGCACACTTACATAATGGTCGCACACCAGGTTAGTGTCGCACACTTGATTGGATTTTACATGTTAGTTGGGCCGCACCCTATTTAGATGGCCTCTTAGGCCCAACAGAAAGGTCCTGAATCGCACACTTGTAACAGACCACACACTCTTGTAGGGGGGCCAAAAACTTGATGGTATTGCACACTTTATGGATGATAAATTAACTGTTAGGTGATTTTGTGAAACCATAACGTGTTATGTGAACAAGTATTATGTGAATTAATTGTACATGAGATAAGTAGTTTATGTGCACGTAAAACTGACCGATATTGGTAACCCTTTTAGGGCGCGGTTGTTCAACTGGTAAACAAAGTACTTAATCTTACCGAGCAAACCACAGGTGAGTTCACTACATTCGAGCATGCGTCCCAGTGGTTGGGGACAGTCAGTGGGTATTCCATGGGGAGATAAGTCTTTGGGTAAAAACGGGTATATTGGTTAATATTCTCACCTATCATCTTTTGTAAGTCCCTCATCGGGTATTAGTTAGTAGCGCTACTTAGGTTTGGCACCCTCATCCCGTGCCTGTAGAGGACGGAGGTGAACTAATGACCCAGTCTGGCCCAGTACTAGATAGGAGTACGTGGGAAGGGCAGTCGTGTATTTCAGGAGCCGTCATTGTTCGGAAATGAGATATTAACAATATTACTTGCATTGGTTATTGAACTGTTTTATATACAACGGGTAACAAACGTTTTCTAAAACTGTGAACTCGCCAGCTTTGTCTGATATATGTGTGTTACATGCTCGCAGGTTGTTAGGTATCTTGGATTTGGAAACTTGCTGTCTGGAGGAGCAGGAGTGATCATGGGTTGACTGAAGGGACTCATGTGATTTTCCGTTATTATTACACAATGGTCTTTGAACAATTTAACTATGGTTTATTATTTGCTTCCGCTGAACATTTTGGTTTTCGTATAAACTTGTTGATGGTAATTTATTAATGAATGAGAACTTTATTTTGAAACTTGTATGGGTTCAATGTAATTAGTGGCTCCTTGTCGGTACGTCACACGCCACACGCCTATCAGGGACACTCCCTATGGGTATTTTGGGGGTGTGACATGTAGTGGTCGTCTACCCCTGTGTTGGGTGCTGAATAAACTTGAACTATGAACCTTGTTTTAAAACTGTCTTGTCTATGCTTCCGCTACTTACCTAAACTACTATTTGAACTTAAAACTTTTGAACTTGATTATGATATTTTCTAACCTTGTGGTTGGTGGATATCACTTATGTTATTAATTAAATTGCTCAGTATAATTGGTGGCTGGATCCTGGTCAGTCACGCCCCCAAGCGGTGGTACTCCGCATGTGGATTTTGGGGGTGTGACAGAAGATGAGAGAGAAGTATTGCTCTCGTGCTGAACTCCAATGGTTGGAGACTGAATTCTGGCATTTGACCATGGAAGGTGCTGACATTACTGGGTATACTCGAAGGTTCCACGATTTGTCGAGAATGATCCCCTACATGGTGACTCCCGAATTTAAGCGCGTTGAACGCTACATCTGGGGATTGGCTCCGGAGTTTCGCAGTTTGGTAACTTCGGCCAAACATGCAACAATCACTGAGGCTGTAACCCTGGTTGTCAGCCTTACTGAAGATGCTGTTCGAATGAAGAAATTATCGTTGAACCCAACAGAAAAGACCGAGACGCATGCTGAGTCGTCTGGTGACAAGAAGAGAAAGCATTCGAATCTGAATCAAGCAACACGTAACAACAAGGGTTTCAACAACAAGAAGCGTGACACTAACCCGCCTCAGGAAGCGAAATCTCTTGCAACCATGAATGACGCTCCTGCCAAAAGATACCTGGGCACTCTGCCCATTTGCAACGATTGCAAGCGTCACCACGAAGGAGTTTGTCGCATTCCAAAATGCGACAAGTGTGGAAAACTGGGTCACCATACTGAGGAATGTTGGGGTAAAGGAAAGAACGGGAATGGAAACCGCAACGGTGCCGGTAATAGAAAAGGTGGAAATGGAAATGGTGCTGGTAACAGGAATGGCAGCGGAAATGGGCAGAACCAAGGATGCTTCAGTTGTGGAAGCAAGGATCATTTCATGAAGGACTGCCCAAAAGGAAACAACGCTCAGGCTCGAGCATTTGTGATTGGAGCAAAGAACACACGCGAAGACCCTAATGTGGTCACCGGTACGTTTCTCGTTAACAATCACTTTGCATCCATATTATTTGACACCGGTGCCGATTATAGCTTCATGTCTGTGGAATTTAAATGTATGCTAGGGATAGAATCTAGTAGATTAGATATTCCTTATTCCATAGAGCTAGCCAATGGTAAAATTGTTGAATCGGGCGATGTAGTTAGAGGTTGCACATTAGAACTTGTTGAACGAAGATTTAGCATCGACCTCTTACCTATTCAATTGGGTAGCTTCGACGTGGTGGTCGGAATGGACTGGTTGTCCAAGAACAAAGCTGAAGTTATTTATCATGAGAAAATCATTCGCATCCCTTTAGCGAATGATGAAACTCTCAGCGTACATGGAGAAAAACGAGACGCGCCTCTGCGAATCATCAGTTGTATGAAGCCACAGAAGTGTTTAAGGAAAGGATGTGTTGCTTTCCTAGCGCACGTTGTAGACAAGAAGGCTGTGGAGCCGAAACTCGAAGACATTGCTGTGGTGAAGGAATTCCCTAATGTTTTTCCCGAAAATCTGCCAGGACTACCTCCGCAACGACAAGTCGAATTCCGTATAGACTTGGTTCCAAGAGCCGCTCCTGTAGCCAAGGCACCCTATCGGCTTGCACCATATGAAATGCAAGAATTATCAACACAACTCCAGGAGTTGTTGGATAAGGGATTCATAAGGGCAAGCTTCTCGCCTTGGGGAGCTCCAGTATTGTTCGTGAAGAAAAAGGATGGAACTCTGCGGATGTGTATCGGTTATAGAGAATTGAACAAGCTCACTATCAAGAATCGGTACCCGCTACCGAGGATTGATGACTTATTTGATCAATTGCAAGGACCAAGCTACTATTCCAATATCGACCTTCGATCTGGATACCATCAGTTAAGGATTCAAGAGGAAAGTGTACCAAAGACTGCATTCAGAACACGTTATAGGCATTACGAGTTTCTTGTGATGCCATTCGGACTGACGAATGCGCCAGCGGTATTTATGGATCTGATGAATTGCGTATGCAAACCATATCTCGATAAATTCGTGATTATATTTATCGATGATATCCTGATTTACTCACGAACAAGAGAAGAGCACGAGCAACACCTTAGAACTATTCTGGAACTACTGAAGAAGGAGAAACTTTATGCAAAGTTCTCAAAATGCGAATTCTGGATTCGCGAAGTACAGTTTCTTGGTCACGTTGTAAATGAGAAGGGCATTCATGTAGACCCATCCAAGATAGAAGCCATAAAGAATTGGGAAGCCCCCAAAACCCCAACTGAAGTTCGACAATTTTTGGGCTTAGCGGGCTATTATCGACGGTTTATTGATAATTTCTCAAAGATAGCTTAACCGCTGACTACCCTTACGCAGAAGGACAAGAAGTACGACTGGGGTGATAAACACGAAGAAGCCTTGCAACTGCTTAAAAATAAGCTATGCGATGCACCGATACTAACCTTACCCGAAGGCACTGAAGACTTCGTGGTATACTGGGACGCTTCACGACAAGGTTTGGGTTGCGTGCTCATGCAACGCCAGAAAGTCATCGCTTACGCTTCAAGACAATTGAAGGTGCATGAAAGGAACTATACCACTCACGACCTAGAGCTAGGCGCAATGGTATTCGCCTTGAAGATCTGGCGACCCTATTTATATGGTACTCGATGTACAATCTTCACAGATCACAAAAGTCTACAACACATATTTGACCAGAAGGAATTAAACATGCGTCAGCGACGGTGGGTCGAGCTACTGAACGATTACGACTGTGAGATTAAGTACCATCCTGGAAAGGCAAACGTTGTAGCAGACACATTAAGTCGAAAAGAAAGGGTTAAGACCCTAAGGGTTCGAGTATTGGAAATGACTATTCGAACGAACCTCACTGCACGCATTCGTGATGCACAACAAGAAGCCCTTAAGGGAGAAAACCATAAAGTTGAATACCTCCGGGTATGTTGAAATATATGGTGCCAAATGAAGAGGGAGCCTTGTACTTTAAGAAGCGTATTTGGGTTTCGCTCTATAGCGGTATTCGAGAAGTCATCCTTGACGAAGCACACAAATCGAGATACTCGATCCATCCAGGATCGGACAAAATGTGTCAAGACTTGAAAGAATATTATTGGTGGCCGAGACTCAAAAGCGATGTTGCTGTTTATGTTGGAAAGTGCCTAACATGTGCTAAGGTTAAGGCTGAATATCAGAAACCGTCTGGCCTAATACAACAACCAGAGATACCCATGTTGAAGTGGGAGCAAATCTCGATGGACTTCGTAACAAAAATTACCCAGGACCCCGAGAGGGCATCATATGATATGGGTGATAGTTGATTGATTAACGAAATCTACGCATTTCCTACCAATCCGAGAAAAGCATAGCACTGGAAAGCTTGCTGAAATATACTTAAAAGAAATTGTGGCACGTCATGGAGTGCCTATCTCGATTATATCAGACAGAGATGGACGATTTGTCTCAAGAATCTGGCAATCCTTTCAGGAAGCCTTTAGATCCCAGCTAGACCTAAGCACGGCCTTCCATCTGCAAACAGACGGTCAGAGCGAACGGACCATACAAACATTAGAAGATATGCTTTGCGCATGTGTCATGGACCTAGGCGGCAGCCGGGATACTCATCTACCTCTAGTTGAGTTTTCCTACAATAACAGTTATCATACAAGCATAAAAGCCGCACCGTTCGAAGCTCTGTGTGGCCGCAAGTGCCGATCGCCATTATGTTGGGCAGACGCTGGAGACAAACGAATGGTTGGTCCTGAACTTGTACAAGAGAAAACCGACAAGATTATGCAGATCCGAGAGCACATTAAGGAGGCTCGAGATCGACAAAAGAGCTAGGCTGATCGAAGACGGAATCCATTAGAATTCGAGGTGGGAGACAAAGTTTTGTTGAAGGTCTCACCTTGGAAGGGCGTAGTAAGATTCGGAAAACGTGGGAAGCTGAATCCCCGATACATCGGACCATTCAAGATTTTGGAAAGAATTGGTACCGTGGCATACAAGTTGGAATTACCGGAAGAACTTAATGGAGTACATGATACGTTCCATGTATCCAACCTCAAGAAGAGTCCAGCACAAGAAAACGTGATCATCACTGCGGATGAAGTGCATATTGATGACGCCCTCCGATTTACAGAACAACCCGTTGAGGTTACCGACTGAAAAGTCAACAAGACCAGGAGGAGCAATGTGAAACTTGTCAAAGTACGTTGGAACTCTAAGCACGGTCCCGAGTACACGTGGGAATGTGAAGACCAGTTTAAAGAAAAGTACCCCCACTTGTTCAAGAAAAATCCCACGAGAGATAGATCAACCAGAATTTCGGGACGAAATTCTTTTAACGGGGGGAGACTGTGACAACTGGCACCAAACCGGTAATTTCCGTACACTTTAGTTATTATTTAATGACTGCAATTAGTTGCTTAAATGTCAACATTGTTTGATTACATACTATACAAGTGAATTCATGCACATTTTATACTACAAGAATTACTTTATGATAGCGTTGCGTCAGAAATACTAGTAAACTCACCGGTAAGACACATTGTGTCGACAATTCTACAGAAAGCAGTTAGACAATAGAATTGAGGCCTAGGTGTAGGTCCAACGACAAGAATACATTAAAACCCAAGAGTACATACAAGGGTTAACATATAGACTTCCCGGAAGCTAAAATACGCACTAAAAAACACCCGAAACACACTTTAAATGCTGAATTTCATACAATTCAGCAAAAATCAGCATTGTGACGAGTTAATGACATGTAAAAATATGACAAATTGATCCAGAATACTTTCCTAAGTGTCGGGAATTGAAAGTATCACAAAAGGGCACTTGAAGGACACTAAACGATGAAATTTAGCACTTTAACGAACCGGTATCTAACCGAACAACCGGACATTACCCGGAACATCAAAATATTACTAGAAACATTGTTTTAGTATTTTTGAGCTAGTTATGATCACTGAACCCCCTGACATATTGCATAATGCAAGATACATATAAAACACTAGATATTACACTTAACCTCCACTAATTACCTACTTACCATCACTTTTACACTTGGACCCCCTCCCCCTTGACATTTCCGGCCCAAGCATGGCCCCCACAACAAGATTTCCTTAAATCTTCCAAAATCCCTCCGTAATCACTCTTGGATTTGATGAGATTTTGCTATGTACTTCACCAACATCTTGACCTTTGGATAATAGAGTTTTGTGGGTAATATATACTTGATCATCTTCACCTTCACTTCACCACTTCTTACTTCTCCCCTCTCCCACAAAGCTCGGCCGTAAACCCCCTCCACACCACCTCCATTTTTGGTCAACATACAAGCGTTCCAAGTGCACTATAAGGTGTAAGAAGGTCACTAACGAAGTGTGGAACTCTCGGATCTTCAAGGACCTTCTTCGTTTGCTTTTACGCAACCATTTTGTCATCTCCAAGTTCTAGTATTCTTCCCTAGCTTGAAGCTAGTGGTAAGGCTCTCTTGATCTTGTTTACTTCATATTTTGATTGGTTAAAAGATATATTATGTTGAAATAACAAGTACACTAAAAGACATACATATGAATCTTGAAACATAAGGTGAAATGTGATGATATCTTGATGAAATGACGTTGTTTAGTAGATGTATGATGTTTGCTTGTTGATTACTAGAAATATTGATGTTGATCATTACATGAAGATTGTTAGATTGTGATTAAACACATGATCTAGCAAGTTAGAGGATGATTAAGTGTTAACACAAGAAGATCATCCTCATGTATAAACATGAACTTGATGAATAAATGATTTCTTGGAAAATAATAAACAAAGTAAGCTAGTAAACTTATAGATCTAAGATGTATGAATGGTTTTTCTAAAAGAACCAAGTTTAAAATATGATTTTTAGAAGATCTTGATTTTTACTTAAACCTACACTATTTTTATTAGAAAAATAAGTGTGTAAACACTTATGAAACAAGAAAAATACAAAAGAAATATTTTTAAGAAAACCATCTTACAAGTTGTAAATGACTAAATCCTTCAAGAATGAGATTTACAAACAAACAACCATGTTTTTAAGGGTAACTAAACCTACTAAATAACATGGTAAGTTACTACAAGTTTTTACAAAAACTTCAAATTCATGATGTAGTGAAATTACTTGATTTTGACACTCGGAAAGTGTTGAATAAGTTGATTATTAATTGTAATGATTTAAAAGAAAATAAACACATATTTTGAAAACATGGGAAACCTCCATTTTAGGGGAAACCATGTCAAAATTTTTATAAATTTTGACACTTAGAAAAATATAAGTTTTTGAGAAACTTATTCCCTAAAAATGTATCTAAAAATATTTACCAAGGTTTCCCTAATTTTTGTGTTAAGAAATGATGATTTCTTCAAGATTAAAATTAATACTAAGTATGTATATTTTTGAGAAAAATATATATATTTATTGATCACCAAATTTTGTGCTAAGTATATGTAGTATGTATTACATGTAAAAGTGTATTAGGACTTGAAAATACACTAAGTACTCCTAATAAGTAAAAATACAAAAATACACATACAACATGCTTAGACAAATATAAGAAAATATATTTATGAAAATATATTACTTGATAGAATAAATAACTTGGACAAGTTATGAACATGAAATAAGGTTTTGGACAAAATACATAATTCGGGTGAAAAATACAAGATACTTATATTTATTTTTGAGAAAATAAAATAAGTAAGATACATAGTTAAAAATATAAATTATTTTTAACATAAAATAGTGACTTGTACTTGTGCGATACAAGTCTAGTGACTAACGTTAATAAAACACGTTTAGGTCACGACGCTAGATAAGCAAAAACCGGTGAAGTTTACGGCGCAAGGAACGCAAAGTTGTGAGTTCATGCTCCCCCTTTTCTTTTAACTGTTTTCAGTTTTATAACTTCGGGGGTGAAATACATGTTACAAATGTTACAATGTTTACAAATGGTATGATGGATACAAGAATTGAGGAATGATACAAGAAGTCACGAATAGGGTACCATAAGCACCATTAATCATGTACATACTAAGACCGCAGAACAAAAGGTTAGATCTAATGAGTTTTCGGGCAGCCACACTCTTGGTGAAAACTAGTACCGAGTAGTGCTTTTGTGTCTCAAGCGTGAATCGACAACTAGGAAAATGTGACACCTGTGTCACCGCGACCATCAAACAAATACCAAGCCAATGAAATATTGTATTTCATACTTGGGATCTTGTATAAATATGTGTATGTTTTGCACATATCAATTATTGTTCAATTTCAAACTCTACATTGCTTTCTAGAGCATTATACGCAAACTGGTGCGTAAACGTACTCAGTTTAATGCGACAAATACTCCGGAACATCAACATATACTCAACATACCTTAAATAACCTTTACATAACTTAGAAATAAGTTTTGAAGGCTTGGGTATAGCAAAAACAAGTTAATTCGCTTACAGGGACTAAACTTGACAAACTGCGAAAGTATGCCAATTTGAACTGTAACGAACATTCCGGAACATGTTCATAAGTTAAACATACCCTAAATATCCTCTACATAGCTTAGAAATAGGCTTTGAGGTGTTTGGTATGCTAAAACAAACTTTTGGATCATTCAGGGACTAAAAGTGTCAAAAAGTGCACAAGTTTGCACTTTCGCGCATAACTTACGTTCTGAATACATCCGGACATCCAAAAATTTATGTAAGCATCGTTATATTATGCCTTAGGGTTGGGCATGAGAAAAATCCATTCGTCGCGTCATTTGGATCGTCTTTCGCGCTTATGCGCATTCCGTCGTAATTAAGCGAACATCGCAATCGTACGGCCAAACGAACCGACATCCGGAATATTTTTGAGCATATTTCATGTCCCCTACACTTTAACTTCATCTTAGAGCCTTGAAATGAGGTTAACGGGGCTTAAACGTGCCAAAAATGGGCCAAAATACGTGTTTCTGAAGTGCAGGGACCAAAATTGTAAATTCTGATCTGGGAACCTTAGGCGGGGCGCGTAAGGATTTACCAAATCCTTACGCGGGGCGCGTGAGACTGTCAGACAGAAAAATCTTTGCATTTAATGCAGTTTGGCCTTTCGTTCGATCAAGGGGCAATGCCCTTTCACCCAATCAGGAGCCAAGGGCCAAGTTCTGACTTACCACAAGAATTTGACAAGTGTACGCTCGAGATCGCGGCACGATATTCGATAAACGATCCTAACGGTTCCACTTTTCCTATAAATACCCCCCCCCTTTGTTCCAAAAACCCACAAAATCTGATCTTAAGGCTCTAAGTTGGAACCATTGTTCCATACCTGAGCTATTTGATCTAGATTAGCACTCGGGGACCTTCCGTAAGTCTTCTTTCGCTCTTTTATCGCTTTTCGAGTCCGAAAGTCAACATTTTGTTGACTTTCTGCATTGACCAGCTTATGGTCGATGCGAAGTTCATGGAACTTCATAACGTGAGCGTGATCACGATGGTTATAGTCCGTAGTGACCATACCTACTGATCACCACGTTAACTAGGCTCAGTGACGGGTCGTAGTTTCGGCCAAAATGTGCATTCTTGCATATTTTGTAACCAAACTACTCGTGAGCATCAAAGCCGTTTGTTTTGATGTCAAACCTGTTTTCTAAACATAGTTAAGCATGTTCTAACATGCTTAGCTCGTCACTTTTAGTTTAGTGCTTATACAGGGTCGTAAGGTAAGCGATCTAAACCATCGCTTACACTTTCGACCCCGACCCATTTGGTCGATCTTTAGGATCCGACCAAACACATTAGGTGACCATAGCTATAACCTTCCGAGGTTATACCTTGTGGTCACGATGTTAGGCGTTCCAGACGCGTTCTACGCGAACGACGCGTTAGGGTAGCCTAAGCAACCTAAACGGGTCATGATGGGGCGTAAGCACTTAGGTTAGGTTTCATTTTAGTATGCAGGCTTTGTTAAACCATATTACACGAGTCTCCATACTCGTTTGGTTTACGAACCCGCATACTATCCGACCCTCCGATTTTGGTCCGGTATATTAATATAGCTACCTATTAGGTGCCGTTTGATATCCCGTGACCTCTAGCATTATCTGGTTATTATACAAGGGATTCAAAGCAATCTCGGGTGAGTACATTGAACCCCTCTTTTACTGTTTTCTAAACTGTTTTGGGGTGAAACACATGTGCCTATCTGTTACTTTCATGCTTTCCTGTTTTCACATCATATACTTGCTATGTTCAATAGTACATATATAGTACATGATTTCATTGTGTTTATGCTATGTATGTCCATCGTGTGCATACTTAGCACAACACTTTACATTACATTTTCATGCTATGTATGCCCATTGTGTGCGTACTTAGTACATTGTTTTACATTACATGCTATGTATGCCCATTGTGTGCATACTTAGTACATTGTTGCACATTGCATTACTGTTGCATATGCTCATCCAGCATATGAACACATTACACTACATTTTGAACCGTTGTACTCTACAATACATTTCATGCTACGTACGCCCATTGTGTGCATACGTAGTACATTGTTTCACATTGCATTACTGTTGCATATGCTCATCCAGCATATGAACACATTACACTACATTTTGAACCGTTGTACTCTACAATACATTTCATGCTACGTACGCCCATTGTGTGCATACGTAGTACATTGTTTCACATTGCATTTCTGTTGCACATGCTCATCCAGCATATGAACACATTATACTACATTTTGAACCGTTGTAACCATTTGACTATGTGAACCGTCTTAACCCTTCAATTTCATGAACCGTTTGTAACCATTGAACCATGTAAACCAGTTGTATCCGTTGACATGGATTACATTTGACAATAGACATTTGACTATACATGAACATTTCTACCGTTGTTAAACATTTCATCTTGATGGTTTGGTTTGAGTAAGTGATTTAAGTAACGAGGCATGTGTAATATGATACAAGCATGGTGGATACGCCGCTGGTACTTCCTATATATAAGTGTTTGTATGGTATTACATATCGTAGCGTTATTTGAATCATTTCAATTTGAAACATAGAACATTTTATACAAATAACACGCTTTTCACAAGACATTGATTTACAAACAACAAATCTTATACAAACTCTTTTTTTACATGGTTATTCAGTTAACCATGCATTGTTCTCTTATTTATACATTTCATTTGATCTTACCGTTTTTCAAATGATTTACAAGACAAAGCAAAATACGAGGTTCATGACAAAACATTTTCTCAAACTCAAGTCATGAATTCCGTTTTCACAAAACCAATGTATCTCACAGGCATTTTTATGCTGACGTACCTATTTTCACATGTGTTTTCAGGAGATGATGCATAGGACTTATCAAGACATACTTAGGCGGACCTGTGCCTTAGTGACTTAAAACGAGACAAGAACTAGTTAATTTATGTTATGTACACTTTGATTCTTGTTTAGACAATGTAAACTTTCATGTTTGATTTATAAAACGAAACTTCATTTGCCATGGATTTGAAACAATTGATTCTGTTACAACACTCCCCGACGTTTCCGCCACGTTTTGTATGTTCTACGTGGTCGGGGTGTGACAGAAAAGATGGTATCAGAGCCAATGGTTATAGGGAATTAGGTTATTAGTAATGCTTTGACCTAGTCTATAACCTTCCTAGGAACCTAATGCGAGTTTACTTGCGTTTAGTCACAAAACAATACCGTCACCTACCCTTAGGCGACGACCACAACAAGAACATAAATTTCAAACCGCCTTGAAAGCTAATCATCTGTTCTAGGATGATTGATTACTAGGTTTTGAACCCTCTATTGTAAGGTTTTGAACCCTTTGTTATAAGGTTTTGAACCCCTTTGAATTTTCAAAACTCCCGTCAAAGTTTTGGGTCCTAAATAGTGTGAACACGTGCGAACTGGAAGGGTGAATGCCTGTACCCTGGGTTTTCTGTCTAAGGTTAGAGTGTTCGTACAAATCCGCATAATCGGACCAGTCACTCTTACCTGGGAACTCTTGGGGTGAGTGTCCGCTTATAGGCGAGCATGTCTTCGCGATACACTATGAGGATCTATTTGCTTTGATTCAGCCCTGGTGTTGTTTGTTTGCTTCATGATTCAAACAAGTGACCATCAACCGTGATTATGGTCAGTGATTGTAACATCCTATTCTTACCCAATACCATTTTATTTGTTTCCTTTCATGTTTTCCTCTTTTAGAATGCCTCCTCGACGCGAACACCAGATAGCAACTGCCGAGCTGGCAGAAATTATTGCGCAGCAGATGGCTGCTCAATTCCCAAATCTCTTTGCTCAATGGAACCAAGCCAACAACAACAACAATGGTACATGCAATTTCAAGAACTTTAACTCAGCTAAACCACTCAAGTTTAGTGGTTCTGAGGGAGCAACTGGGCTTCTCCAATGGTTCGAGAGCATCGAGAATACCTTTCGCCACGTGCAGTGTCCGGAAAATCGCAAGGTCGAGTTTTCTTCGAGTGTGTTTCAAAAGAGGGCTCTTACATGGTGGAACGGGGTAATGAGAGACCATGGTGCAGATGTTGCTCTAGCACAAACATGGGCTGAACTGAGAGCACTTATGATGAGAGAGTTTTGTCCTCGTCATGAACAACGAGCGTTGGAGAAGGAGTTTGATGATTTGAAACAAGATAGTGGCGAACACAGGGCATATACTGATAGGTTTGAGGAGTTGAGTCTACTTTGCCCGACTATGGTCGCCCCACTCGACAAGGCTATCGAAAGGTACATCGACGGCCTGCCTGACTCGGTACAAGACATTGTCACTGGTAGCAACCCTACCACACTCCGTCAGGCCATTGAGCTATCTGCAACCTTGACTGAATCGCAGATCAGAAAGCATAAACTTTTTCGAAAAGGTGACAAGAAATCGGCCGGGGAATCGAACCCAATCGAGGAATCAAAGACCATGGATGAACAGACTGAATCTCCTAAGAAGTCAAGGAAGCGAAAGGCTTCTCAGAACTTCGCCGTGGTCGCTCACAATGGTCAAGCCGTCCCCAACCAACCAGCTCAACCCCCTGCGAGAAAACCATACAATGGAACTGCACCCTTGTGCAACCAATGTAGCCTCCATCATCACGCCAATGTACAGTGCCGCAAATGCCAAACTTGTGGACTCATAGGCCATACAACAAGAATCTGCCCAGCTGCAGCTGCACCAAACCAAGCTGGCAACAATCCCGCTCAAGGTCGTTTCCTACCAGGTTCTTGTTTCAACTGTGGCGAGATGGGTCATTTCCGAAGAAATTGTCCAAAGCTTGCTAATGCAAATCCAGCACAAGGATGATCACCCGACTGACTAGAAGACAACATCGTTTAGAAATAATCATGTCTTATGTATTAAGTTTCTTTTGTTGTCAAGATCCAAGGAACAGTTGATATCGTTGTTTATAAATAAATCTTTCATTTACATTGCAATGTATTTCTATGGTTGCATGTATAAACGACATATCCCTTGCAATACCGACAATCAAGGAACCGCATTCCTTGAAGAACAAACTACCCCCAAAATTCTCCCATTCTATAATCGCTTGCGTCTTCCACGGAATTCCTAAGTACCCGTTTATTCTAAGGAAACGAAGTACAAGGCGCAGGTTACAACACAAGACGAATACCCAAGGTACCACTATAAATCCTTAATAGGGTACCTAGGAATTTCCTGTAAGTCTTTAATTGTTGTATACCTTCATTCGAATGTGGTGATTCCTTGTAATCAAAAATCGAATTTTGGGAGATCTTTCTATCTTCTCAGATAGATTCCAGTGAACATTGAGATCCGTCGACAGGTTTCCATATCCGTATTCAATCGATAACAAGTTAATAACAAATTATGATCAAATTAAACAATTATGTGACTATGTGCTTATGTGTTTCCTTATGTATTGTTGTGTGATCCAAATTATGTTATCCAAATCTTCGTAGAATCTTACATATCCGAGTACAAGAGATTCATAGTAGGATGCCCAAAGGTATTACTTAAAATCCTCAATGGACTTCTATGTTATAGTTAAGTCCCTCGGATTATAAAGTACTACTTCATAATTAGACCCCTTGAGTGGTCTAGCTAAACAGATTCATCCAAAAATCTGGTTAGGGATATCATGTGATGATATAGCTGAAAGGACTCCTTGGTGGCCTAACCAAGAGGATCCCCTGTCGATCTAATTAAAAGGAACCGATGGAAGTCTAGTCACCCTCGTCACAAGTTTGATATCCTTCCCCAAAACATTACAAAACAAACTGTGCGGACTGTGCAAGGGATTACGTAATTATGGATGCATACATAATTATGGAATTTAGTGCACAGAAATCACAGCAAGTTCTGTCATGTGTCTAGAGTTAACCCTATTCATTTCCATTTCTGATGAAGCATCCGTTGAGGAAAAATGAACTAGCTATTCATTTTTCACTTCTGAAGAATATCCGTTGAGGAAATGAATATCCGTTTATCCTTCATTTCCAAATCTGAAGAATACCCGTCGAGGAAAATGACTCCGTTTGTTCATTTTCGTTCTGAAGATTTATCCGTTGAGGAAATGAATATCCGTTTATCCTTCATTTCCAAATCTGAAGAATACCTGTCGAGGAAAATGACTCCGTTTGTTCATTTTCGTTCTGAAGATTTATCCGTTGAGGAAATGAATATCCGTTTATCCTTCATTTCCAAATCTGAAGAATACCCGTTGAAGATGACCCCGTTTGCTCATTTTCGTTTCTGAAGATTTATCCGTTGAGGAAATGAATATCCGTTGTGTAATCCTTCATTTCCAACTCTGAGGAAGCAACCGTTGAAGATGACTCCGTTAGTTCATTTTCGTTTCTGAAGATTATCCGTTGAGGAAATGAATATCCGTTGTGTAATACTTCATTTCCAACTCTGAGGAAGCAACCGTTGAAGATGACCCCGTTTGTTCATTTTCGTTTCTGAAGATTATCCGTTGAGGAAATGAATATCCGTTGTGTAATCCTTCATTTCCAACTCTGAGGAAGCAACCGTTGAAGATGACTACGTTAGTTCATTTTCGTTTCTGCAGATTATCCGTTGAGGAAATGAATATCCGTTGTGTAATACTTCATTTCCAACTCTGAGGAAGCAACCGTTGAAGATGACCCCGTTTGTTCATTTTCGTTTCTGAAGATTATCCGTTGAGGAAATGAATATCCGTTGTGTAATCCTTCATTTCCAATTCTGATGAAGCAACCATTGAAAATGACCCGTCTGTTCATTTTCATTTCGGAAGAATGACCGTTAAGGAAATGACAAGATATTGCCTTACATATCATTGGTGGTTATTTGGCAAATTCACAAATAGACTCCTACGAATAAATTTCGGGACGAAATTTCCTAAAGTAAGGGAGACTGTGACACCTGTGTCACCGCGACCATCAAACAAATACCAAGCCAATGAAATAGTGTATTTCATACTTGGGATCTTGTATAAATATGTGTATGTTTTGCACATATCAATTATTGTTCAATTTCAAACTCTACATTGCTTTCTAGAGCATTATACGCAAACTGGTGCGTAAACGTACTCAGTTTAATGCGACAAATACTCCGGAACATCAACATATACTCAACATACCTTAAATAACCTTTACATAACTTAGAAATAAGTTTTGAAGGCTTGGGTATAGCAAAAACAAGTTAATTCGCTTACAGGGACTAAACTTGACAAACTGCGAAAGTATGCCAATTTGAACTGTAACGAACATTCCGGAACATGTTCATAAGTTAAACATACCCTAAATATCCTCTACATAGCTTAGAAATAGGCTTTGAGGTGTTTGGTATGCTAAAACAAACTTTTGGATCATTCAGGGACTAAAAGTGTCAAAAAGTGCACAAGTTTGCACTTTCGCGCATAACTTACGTTCTGAATACATCCGGACATCCAAAAATTTATGTAAGCATCCTTATATTATGCCTTAGGGTTGGGCATGAGAAAAATCCATTCGTCGCGTCATTTGGATCGTCTTTCGCGCTTATGCGCATTCCGTCGTAATTAAGCGAACATCGCAATCGTACGGCCAAACGAACCGACATCCGGAATATTTTTGAGCATATTTCATGTCCCCTACACTTTAACTTCATCTTAGAGCCTTGAAATGAGGTTAACGGGGCTTAAACGTGCCAAAAATGGGCCAAAATACGTGTTTCTGAAGTGCAGGGACCAAAATTGTAAATTCTGATCTGGGAACCTTAGGCGGGGCGCGTAAGGATTTACCAAATCCTTACGCGGGGCGCGTGAGACTGTCAGACAGAAAAATCTTTGCATTTAATGCAGTTTGGCCTTTCGTTCGATCAAGGGGCAATGCCCTTTCACCCAATCAGGAGCCAAGGGCCAAGTTCTGACTTACCACAAGAATTTGACAAGTGTACGCTCGAGATCGCGGCACGATATTCGATAAACGATCCTAACGGTTCCACTTTTCCTATAAATACCCCCCCCCCTTTGTTCCAAAAACCCACAAAATCTGATCTTAAGGCTCTAAGTTGGAACCATTGTTCCATACCTGAGCTATTTGATCTAGATTAGCACTCGGGGACCTTCCGTAAGTCTTCTTTCGCTCTTTTATCGCTTTTCGAGTCCGAAAGTCAACATTTTGTTGACTTTCTGCATTGACCAGCTTATGGTCGATGCGAAGTTCATGGAACTTCATAACGTGAGCGTGATCACGATGGTTATAGTCCGTAGTGACCATACCTACTGATCACCACGTTAACTAGGCTCAGTGACGGGTCGTAGTTTCGGCCAAAATGTGCATTCTTGCATATTTTGTAACCAAACTACTCGTGAGCATCAAAGCCGTTTGTTTTGATGTCAAACCTGTTTTCTAAACATAGTTAAGCATGTTCTAACATGCTTAGCTCGTCACTTTTAGTTTAGTGCTTATACAGGGTCGTAAGGTAAGCGATCTAAACCATCGCTTACACTTTCGAACCCGACCCATTTGGTCGATCTTTAGGATCCGACCAAACACATTAGGTGACCATAGCTATAACCTTCCGAGGTTATACCTTGTGGTCACGATGTTAGGCGTTCCAGACGCGTTCTACGCGAACGACGCGTTAGGGTAGCCTAAGCAACCTAAACGGGTCATGATGGGGCGTAAGCACTTAGGTTAGGTTTCATTTTAGTATGCAGGCTTTGTTAACCCATATTACACGATTCTCCATACTCGTTTGGTTTACGAACCCGCATACTATCCGACCCTCCGATTTTGGTCCGGTATATTAATATAGCTACCTATTAGGTGCCGTTTGATATCCCGTGACCTCTAGCATTATCTGGTTATTATACAAGGGATTCAAAGCAATCTCAGGTGAGTACATTGAACCCCTCTTTTACTGTTTTCTAAACTGTTTTGGGGTGAAACACATGTGCCTATCTGTTACTTTCATGCTTTCCTGTTTTCACATCATATACTTGCTATGTTCAATAGTACATATATAGTACATGATTTCATTGTGTTTATGCTATGTATGTCCATCGTGTGCATACTTAGCACAACACTTTACATTACATTTTCATGCTATGTATGCCCATTGTGTGCGTACTTAGTACATTGTTTTACATTACATGCTATGTATGCCCATTGTGTGCATACTTAGTACATTGTTGCACATTGCATTACTGTTGCATATGCTCATCCAGCATATGAACACATTACACTACATTTTGAACCGTTGTACTCTACAATACATTTCATGCTACGTACGCCCATTGTGTGCATACGTAGTACATTGTTTCACATTGCATTACTGTTGCATATGCTCATCCAGCATATGAACACATTACACTACATTTTGAACCGTTGTACTCTACAATACATTTCATGCTACGTACGCCCATTGTGTGCATACGTAGTACATTGTTTCACATTGCATTTCTGTTGCACATGCTCATCCAGCATATGAACACATTATACTACATTTTGAACCGTTGTAACCATTTGACTATGTGAACCGTCTTAACCCTTCAATTTCATGAACCGTCTGTAACCATTGAACCGTGTAAACCAGTTGTATCCGTTGACATGGATTACATTTGACAATAGACATTTGATTATACATGAACATTTCTACCGTTGTTAAACATTTCATCTTGATGGTTTGGTTTGAGTAAGTGATTTAAGTAACGAGGCATGTGTAATATGATACAAGCATGGTGGATACGCCGCTGGTACTTCCTATATATAAGTGTTTGTATGGTATTACATATCGTAGCGTTATTTGAATCATTTCAATTTGAAACATAGAACATTTTATACAAATAACACGCTTTTCACAAGACATTGATTTACAAACAACAAATCTTATACAAACTCTTTTTTTTACATGGTTATTCAGTTAACCATGCATTGTTCTCTTATTTATACATATCATTTGATCTTACCGTTTTTCAAATGATTTACAAGACAAAGCAAAATACGAGGTTCATGACTAAACATTTTCTCAAACTCAAGTCATGAATTCCGTTTTCACAAAACCAATGTATCTCACAGGCATTTTTATGCTGACGTACCTATTTTCACATGTGTTTTCAGGAGATGATGCATAGGACTTATCAAGACATACTTAGGCGGACCTGTGCCTTAGTGACTTAAAACGAGACAAGAACTAGTTAATTTATGTTATGTACACTTTGATTCTTGTTTAGACAATGTAAACTTTCATGTTTGATTTATAAAACGAAACTTCATTTGCCATGGATTTGAAACAATTGATTCTGTTACAACACTCCCCGACGTTTCCGCCACGTTTTGTATGTTCTACGTGGTCGGGGTGTGACAAAAAATGCCTATGGTTTGGATGCTTCCTATGTCGTGTCACATGTTAATGGCCTTGCAACACATTAACAACTTGATACATACAGAAATACGTGATTTATACAATATACATACCATGTTGTTCATACAAAGTATACAAACATTCAATACAAGAATTGCATGAATTCACACCAACATTATGTTGATGTTTTTCCAAAACTCACATGTATTTCAGGTAACTAAAGTGGATGTGCGCACGGTCCTACTCTTGCTCGCGGATGTCGTTTATGTTTACTTTTGAATAAAGTTGTAAACTTTCAGACAATATGTTGTCTCGTGATGTAAACACTTAATCTATGTTTTCAGTAATGTAATGTTTTGGGTATTTGAAGTTATTTTTACGAGCATGTAGTATGTTTACCTTTCGTATGCAATGAGAACCTTTCATGATCACACCTCGTGCTTCCGCCTAAGAAAGGGGTGTGACAGTTCACGTCCCTGTGCATTGGCGAGGATTTGCGTAACTCAGATGGCAATCCGATTAATCACGTCATCTCCTAAGTTTACAGGTTCACTATGACAAGCAGGATTAACTGAGGGGTTAGGTTGACAATTGTTGTTAACCGAAGGTTCTGCCGACATTTTCTATATTTTCAAGAAAAATACTACTTCAATATTCGAGCACTTAGAATAATTAATTTACATAATACAACAAGTTTCAAATGTAACATATTGAAACAGACCTCTATTATCCCTTTATATATATATATATATATATATATATATATATATACATATTTATTTATTTAGTATTGCTGCTACTACTACTGCCACTACTACCATTATTATTATTATTATTAATATTATTATTATTATTGTTGTTGTTGTTGTTGTTGTTCTTATTCTTATTATTATTATTATTATTATTATTATTATTATTATTATTATTATTATTATTATTATTATTATTATTATTATTATTATTATTATTATTATTATTATTATTATTATTATTATTGTTGTTATTATTTTCTCCTAACGAGTAAAGGGGCAAGATTTATGGGTAATTGTTGTTGAGGGTGGTGGGTTTAAAGTGGTAACCAAATGAGGGTTCATAGGCTGTAACTATTACTAGGGGTATCTTCTAATAACTCTGTACCCTTAGTAAGTTCATACCTGGATTTATCTATAACTCGTATTTCAAAGTCAGCCAGAGCATTCTTCTTATAAATCAACTACTTTACCACCCATGACATCCTAATAAATACTTAAGATGGTGTGTTTTCTTAGGTTGAAGCCTAAGTATCCATACCATATACCTAATTCGCTAAAACCTTTGTCTCTGATACCAACTGTAACACCACACCCAGATAAGGATGCACCATATACAATTGATACCAACTTACAAGGAAACACTTATTTTATTAATACAACTTATTGTAAGGTACAAACGTTGTAAACTTAAAAGTACAAAGTTGGGTCAATAATTCTTAGCCGTTCATATAAAATTTCCACTAGATAAACAAGTCTTGGATACTTTATTCTACTAGCCACACATATCTGAGATTAACAACACGCACATAATTAACCATCATTACCTATGATACATGCTTAAAAGACGTCAGCTATTACTCGTGAGTTTATGAATATACACAAGTTATAAATCACATCAATTAATCATGACTTGTACCCGCCCATGTCATCATAACCCAACGTTACCACGTAACTTACATAACCATACAGTTAATGCCGACTACACCACGGGTGCAGTACCGACAAATCCCGTAGTAGCGGCACATATAAGGGACCACAAACATCATGTGTATGTCATGCTCAGGTTATGTTAGTGCAGTAATGTCTATCGCCTTCGTCAATCCGAGCCGTAGCGAGAAACTGAAGATAACGAGTCTTTATAGAGTTATATCTAGTCAAAACGCAAGGTGGCAATTTTGTAATTAATGAAAAGTTTCATTAAAAGCCTTGGCCTATAAATAGGGAGTTATAGTGTTAGAGTTAAGACTTTTGCGCATTTGACTTTTAGGAGAGCTAATCTTAGAGAGAGAAAGTCTAGAGAGAGAAAGTTCTCTACGTGATTCTCGGTGCATATACTCGTCATATTAATTCAATAGAATCACGGTTATAGTACGTTCTCGTGTGTTCGGTCACGTTCGTGTACGGATTCCGCACGTCAGACGTTCGTTACGCAATCGTTTGGTGTCAAAACCGATCCTACAAGTGGTATCAGAGCAGGAGCTCGATTGCACTGATCAAACACATAGATTCGTACCAGATTTCATCGATTTTAGATCCGAATTTCATCTATTTCTTCATCTTTTTCATTTTTATCACGTTTTTCACTAAAAATCGTCAAATTGAACAGGTTTTTACGGCCGAAAATTCATGATTTTTTATATGTTGTGCGAAAACACCTGATCTATAACCCTACCAAGTTTCAGATCCTAATTCCTAGTCGTTTAGGAGAAATCTGAGTTTTTAGGTCCGATTTCGTGTAAACAGCCTGATTCCGCTTGAAAGTTCACCTTAATTTCGCTTGAAAGTGCCTTATTTCGCTTGAAATACACCTTATTCCGCTTGAAATTGTCTGTGTTAGTTCAAATGGAATCAGATTCTGCTCCAAAATCACTAATTTTGCTTGAATTTGCCGGTTATTTCAAACGGAATCAGATTCCGCTTGAACATTATTGCCTGATTTCGCTTGAACAGTCATCATTTCGTTTGAATCAAAAACGGCTGCATGTGATTATAAATCAGATCCACTAAACGTTGAAAGGTCAAATTAACAAGTGTTGAGTGTATCAGGTCATTAATGCATGTGAAACTGGTTACTTGAATACATGTGAAACTTTATCGTGACTTAGAGAGTGTCGGCCATATATCATGGAATTTTGTCGGCTAGCTTTATTTGATTAGAATAGACCTTCACGTGAATCCATACAAATGGCCCAATCAAGTTTACCATAGTTAACAGCCCAATCATAATTTGAAAACTGGATTGATTGTCGGCCAAGTAATGGTGTCTGTCTATTATCTCAAGAGGTCTAATCAGATTAGTGGTGATTGTGGTCGAATTGCATTTTAGATATTCAAACAATTCATGAGAATTCATATCACTTCGGTACTGTTCTAGGCGGCCCAATCAAATTCATGTACTGACCTAAAGTCCATTACATATTTGCAGCCCAATCAAAGACAACTTAAAATTGTGGGCTGCGTGCAATGTATTAGGGCACACGGGGTGGTCCGTTATACCACCCCCATCACTCGTGATAGTGTTGTGGAACACTGCCGCCTCTATGTATATAACGAGTGATATATATAAGGCGTTGAACAATCATTGAGGGATGTGTATGACTTGTACATTGTGTATTAATACTTGTACATTGGAATCCCATCACTAGTGATGACCCCCCCCCCACTACATTTCTATCACTAGTGATAGAATATTGGGTGATAACATGGCATGATTTGATTGGATAGTGGTAGTGATAGACTTCTATCACTAGTAACCACCCCTCCTCCCCTTAAAAAGAAGTAATTGTCGGTCCACTTGTAATAATCGGCCCAATCATAGTCGGTTATCACTTATTGATTGTCGGTTCAGTGGATTATTCACGGTAACAGTCAACTATAATTCGTAGCCCAAACAAGAGTATCGGCCCAAGTAATTTTTGATTGAAGGGCCATGTGAACAGATAATATTGATAAGCCCATTCATTTAGTGATTTCACCCGAACAACATTGGATTGAATTCGCAAATCTTCGACACGAGTCTTAGATTGATTTCACAAACACACACTTTCACATATTCAATCCGTTTGAACTGGTTGCTTGTTTGTTTGTTTGCAGGTGATTCGAGGTGATTTACAAGGTGCAATTTTGTGGACTTTGAACTTAAATAAAAAAAATTTGAATCAAGTCACTTAACAAAGAAATTGTGATCAAAATGTTTGATGAACAGGAAAACAAGAATCTTGAAAATATAAATAATTGGCCTAGTGAATCTTGGTATGAAAGGAGAAACGATAAGAATGTTTATGTTAAAAGATTCGAAAATTTCTTGTGTATGAAGAATGAATCATTGGAGAAGCTGGATCAACGGTTTGATGAGTTAATTAACAAGTTGGATAGATGTGAGATAAGGTTTTCAAATGATGAAAAAAATTCAAAATTTGCGGATGCATTACCTTTGGAATGGAATGAATTCTTGAGTGAACTGAAAAGGGATTCTAGTTTTTCATACTTTGGTTTAAGAGATTTCATCAATAAGCTTAAACTAGACAAGCTTGATAAAGACAAAAGAAAAGAGAAGTTGATGAATGAAATAAAAGAGGATTTAGAAAAAAATCAATTTGGATGTGATTATTGAAATGAGGAAAAGAATCTCTGTGTGTCTTGCTGCAAAAACTGTCATGAAATATGATCTTAAGAGAGTGTAGGATCGTGTATCGACCCGAACGAGTCGTTCAGAGGAGTTTTGATCTATTTCAGGTGCGGAAAACAAGAAATAGATGTAGAAACAGCTTAATGTTCAACTTAAACACTCTTCTGATTGATATTATAGCAATTACAATCAGGAAACACACCGGCAGCACCTCGGTATGATTTACAACCAACTACTCAACTGATTTCGCCTGAACCACAACTAACCTATATATAGTAACTCTGATTCCGCTTGAACATGCTCAAGCAGAATCTGTTCAATCGAAACCTTCAATCTTTACAACTTAAGCGAAATAAGACTTTGTGATTTCGCTTGACGGAATCGGCCTAAATGACATGAAATCCTGCTATTTCCTCGAATAACGTGCCCTGAACTAACCTATCTAGACTAAGACTCGATACAAGACGAAGTTGACAGATGCATGCACTAACAGACTCCCTCTCAGATGTTGACGAGTCTCACATGTCGAGTCTTTGCAACTTCAGTCTTGATCCGTCTCTAGGCTTCAAACTCTATCAATCAGCATCAACAGACTCTCCTAAACAATGTGCTGGCATTCCTTAAGTTCATCAGCATTATCTGCTTCAGGATCGTAGTCTGGCTCATATCCCAACATCACCTAGCTCTATTCTTCAGTTCAGAGTCCTCGGGTATTGGAAAACTTGGCTTTCTCTAAACACAAGGTTATTAAGATCGATCAGCCTGGTTTCAAGATCGTAACCTGGCTCACGTTCTGCTCAAGTTATCTGCACAATCTCTACCTCAAAGTAAATCTTTACATATTTCAAATATAGATGAGATGAATGCATTAACTCAGACTCCCTACTCACTACACGCATGATGAACCACTTGTTTGATTTACACAAAAACATTTTTCATTAAGCATAGACTCCCCCTCACTTCATGATCATCATGTTTAGCCCTTGGAATTTTGAAAATCAGCTTTCCAATATCAGTTGTCGAAAATCTTTTTGAATTTTTTTTTAAAATATTATGCTAAAACACACCAAAATCTTTTTGGATTTTTTAAGATAATAAAATGCAGTAAAGAAATATTTACAAACAATATTTTTGTGAGTTTGTGTAAGAGGATCATATCAGATTTTGAGACATATCACCAACACCATTAAGCTTGATTTCATTTTAAGTTCTAAACAATTCACCTAGATTGTCAGTATATTGGTCCACTTTAAATTTTCACACAAAATTTAACTGTTTCGAGATACGATATTAATGTCTTAAAGACTTAAACTTATTCGTATGTCCCACTACTTGAATATACTCCCGTATCCAGATCCCAATATTCAGTCTTACAGGTGAATATACCACAGATGATATCTGTAAAGGGGTTAGATGCGAGGGCCGTGAGAGCTCAGGTCGATACTTCCGTATACGCAGAGAGATGACGGCTTCGACTTTTAGAGGATCTTTTCTTCAACACCAATGATTATCAATTTTATTGTTTCATCAATTTGCTGAGGGTGATGCTATGTTTCAAGCATTTGCAGAAAGTATTATACGAGGACTAGGTCAGAATTTCCATTCAGCAGAAGCCCTGGGATAATACCCCAGATATCACTGAGTATAAAAACCTAGTATTTCAGAAAGAGGGACCTTTCAAACAAGATTTCGGGGGTTACCCATATATCCAAGAAATGTTACCAACAAGATAAGCAAGTTTGAATTTAGGTTTATATCTCGTAAACAATATACTGAATGTGTAAAAACCTACTGACACATCCGCAGTAAGATTGTTTATCACATTTTTGACCTTACAAACACATTTTAAAGAAAGTTTGAAAAACAAACTAAACTCTTGTCCCACTTAAAAAATTTTGAAAATAAACTATACAGAAAGTTGACAACTGATATCAAATCGCTTCAAATCGCCATTCACTAGGCATAAACAATCAGAACTCCCCTTTTCAACAAACTATTTTCTCATTAAGATTTCAAAACACTTTTAATCAAAATGATTTTTCCGGAAAATAAGTTTGATTTTACCAATTGTAGGGACTGGTTCATCAACTTGTTCAACTTTAACCACTTGTAGGAAATCAAGTACAACGTAATGTCCCTGATTTACCACTTGCAAGTATGCATCATCAAACCTCTATACCACTTGTAAAACTAATCATTTTTACCATATGTAGGAATAAAACATCTACACAAACCATTTTACCAATCAGGATGCCGATTCCTGCTTCGCACTTACCAACCTGGAAGCTCCGGCATAGTCCATCACCTGTAAAAATTTAACCATTTTAAAACCTTCTTACACACAAACATAATAAGAATGATGCCGATTCCTAATCCACGATTACAAACTTGGGATATCCGGCATTGTCACACCCCCAAATTACCACCTAGGGCGTATCCCTAATGGAGGTGTAACGATTCAACAAAGAGCCACCAATCATATCAAACACAAGTTATAATGTATTAAAATACTCAATTGAAAGAAATGTATCGTTTGAAAAGTTAAACCAAAACCAAAGTACTGAGCGGAAGTATAAATGAATAAGTGTGTAAATGTATCAAAACCAAATCAAAATAACTGTTTATTATGACCATAACCACTCCAGCAGCATCAGACAGCAAGCTCCCAAGTTCCTTCAATAGTTACCTACAAGCATGTAAACAAGTGTGTCAGACTACGCTGGTGAGTTCAAGGTTTGTGTTTGTTTACCAAGTAGTGTTACCAATCATGTGAGTAAAACAGTTTACAAGACAATAGGTTGTTTGTTGTTAAGATGTTTGATGTTTCGATGTTGTTATTACTCGAGTACCGAATGGCCATATGATATGTGATTGCCAACCCCAATGCCTCTATCAAAGCATTGGTCATGTTTTAAGGTAATTAGTTCACGCCCGTTCCCCTTGAACGTCGTGAGGGTGCCAAACCTAATAGCGCTATCAACTAATAACCCCCGTTGCCCTACAAGCAACGACCCGGTAGATGTAGTGGTCTTACAATGATAGAAAACTGAGTACGATAACCAACATCCCATTACACATGCATTCCCCCTCGGAATGTTACCCGTTATCCCTTCCCTGGGACCCATGCTTGAGAAAGAGCAATGAACTCACCTTAGGTTTGCTCGGTTTAGACAAGTGACTTGTTAATTTATTCAATACTCGCGACCTAAGAGAGTGTTTGGTGTTTATCAGTTTCACAATTCATTTTCGCGTAAGCCACATCAAGTATTATCACACCAGTCACGTATAATAGTTAAACAAGTAATGCACATGATCGTTAAATTCACTGATGTCTTTAATATCAAATAACACATTGAACCACACAATAATTCCCACAAATATAAACAATACATTTCTGGTCCTTGAACACTTAACCCTTTTCTCATCTATTCCGCACATTCTTATAGTCGGTACATACATTTTAGTGGGCTCGATTTAATCAGTATATAGTTCATTAATAGACATCCACTGTTGATCAACTCATCCCAAAATACACAGTTCGTAAATACATACATAAAAATCATCGAGGTCATTAACTCAAATTATTAACAAAACACATACTTGACTCAGGCAATCATTAACTCATGTGCAGGTTCACATATCCCAACCTCAACCACAATACCATAATAACCGAGCCCATCATTCTTATTTATTTAGTTTTATATGGCTTCACATAGTCAAAAGGTCATTGGACCGATCCTACCCCTCCGGCCATTAAACATGCAATCTAGTTCACCCCTTTATGCTATATCTTTATTATTTTCAAGCAAGCTATAATTGGCCTACACCCATGCATGTACAGTGGCCGACATCCTTACATGAATTCATGTTACTATTGGACCTCTCGATTTCACATATATATAACCTCCAAAGTTTTGTTTACATCACATGCAATTCTCTTCCATTTACAAGTATGGCCGACCACTTCAATGTTTTTCATGCAAACTTCAGTAATTAATATTCTGACAATTCGTATGCACATAAATTGATTACACCCAAATATTTGGTCCAATTAAATCAATCATCATTCTGCCCCCAACAGCGACTAGTTATGTGTTCACTTAATATTTAAAGTACTCAAAAAAAACTATTCACATTATCAACCAAATCATATTTGAAGCATTCAAAGGCGACTGGACCGTTCATACCCCCCATCAAATCTGGACGGTAGCCTATTATTGTGTCATGCAAAAGTCAATAAGAACATGCAACCATACTTACATATCCGACAAAAGGTAATTATCATGAACAAACAACCAATAAGAACATGGAAACTTACTAACCGACTAGATGAAACAAGGTTCTGTTCAGGGGGTTTCCTTCGATCGCCGATCGTAATTTATGAAGCAGTAGGGTTTGTTGTTTTAGTTTTTTAATCGATCTATTTATAATGATGTAATATTGCGTGTACTTGTTACCCAAGGAAGTAAATAGCCCAACTAATCATTTACTAGGCTGGGCAAAGGAAGTATTACGGTTAGGTTGCTGGCCGAAGTAGTGGGCTTAAGCCCAGGTAGAATAGGCTGCCAAAATAGAGAAGTAACAATTAATATTGACAATTAAGGGGGGGAAAGATCCGGCTTAGATTTGGGCCTCGTATGTGGGCTCTCGATTGCAAGTGCAAGCAATCATTTAATTAGGCTGGACCACAAAGGTTTTGGGTGCGGCCCACTCGAACATGAACACTAAAGTGTGGCCCGATGTACTAATATACGGTTACCGAATCATACAAACGCAGAACGTGTAACGCTTAAAGAGAAGTAACGAGGCGTTGAGACCACAAGGTTAAACGATACTAACCTGAAATGTTCGGGTTGTCACATCATCCCCAACTTGAAAGAAATTTCGTCCCGAAATTTGGCAAGCGCCAAATGTGAGAGAAACGAAGTGAGAAATCAGGATTGTTGCGGGTTCTGCTCAGTTGTGACATCATCCCCAACTTGAAGAGGAATCTCGCCCCGAGATTCACCAGTTTTGCTCGACTCGGCTTTGTCTTTAGGAAAAAGGTGAGGATACTTGAGCTTCATTTGATCCTCGCGCTCCCACGTGAACTCCGGTCCACGTCTTGAGTTCCAACGAACTCTAACGATGGGAATACGACTGTGTTTACGCACTTTGACCTCACGGTCCATGATCTCGATGGGTTCTTCAACAAACTGCAACTTGTCGTCGACTTTTAACTCTTGAAAAGGTACCGCTAACGGGTCATCAGCATAACACTTCTTTAACTGAGATACATGAAATACGTCGTGAACGTTACCCAGCTCAGTAGGTAACTCCAACCTATAGGCCACCTTACCGATACGCTCAAGAACTTTAAACGGCCCAACATAACGTGGGTTCAGCTTGCCACGCTTCCCAAAGCGTACAACCCCTTTCCACGGTGAGACTTTCAGCATGACGCGATCATCTACTTCGAACACTACCTCTTTGGCACGCTTGTCCGCATAGGCCTTCTGGCGGTCACGAGCAGCTGCCATACGTTCTCTAATTTTTACGATCATATCTGAAGTTTCGAGTACCATCTCAGGACCTGTGATCTGGCTATCACCCACCTCAGCCCAGCAGAGAGGTGAACGACACTTCCTCCCATACAGTGCCTCAAACGGTGCCGCTTTGATACTGGTGTGGTAGCTGTTATTGTAGGAAAACTCTACCAACGGCAAGTGCTTTTCCCATCCTTTCCCGAAATCAATAACGCATGCTCGCAACATGTCTTCTAGTGTTTGAATCGTGCGCTCACTCTGACCATCTGTCTGTGGATGATAAGTCGTGCTCATATCGAGACGTGAGCCGAATGACTTATGCATGGCCTGCCATAACTCTGAAGTAAAACGAGGATCTCGATCAGAAATAATAGAAGTCGGCACCCCGTGCCTAGAAACCACCTCTTTAAGGTACACTGCTGCGAGCTGCGAATACTTATCTGTCTCCTTGATTGCTAGAAAATGTGCTGACTTTGTAAGACGGTCGACAATCACCCATATAGTATCGTTCCCTGCCTGCGTTCTAGGTAACCCCGTAGCAAAATCCATAGCGATCTGTTCCCATTTCCACATAGGTATCTCCGGCTGCTGAAGTGGACCCGAAGGCTTCTGGTACTCTGCCTTGACCCTAGCACAGGTCAAACACTTACTCACGTAGGTGGCAATAATAGCTTTCATGTTCGGCCACCAATACAAAACCTTGAGGTCCTGGTACATCTTATCCGACCCTGGATGAATACAATATCGTGACTTGTGTGCTTCGTCCATCACAAGTTCCCGAAGATCACCAAATGAAGGAACCCATATCCGTTCCATGAAGTAGTAGATATTGTCAGACCGTTGTTCGAACTTCTTCTTGTGTAGCCCTCGTAATCCTTCGGCTTCGATGTTTTCTTCCTTTAACGCTTCAATCTGAGCTGAACGAATCCGGGCAGGTAAATCAGAGTGAATAGTAAGCTGTAGGGCACGAACACGCTTCTGCTTTGGTTCCTTACGACTAAGGGCATCAGCTACAACATTAGCTTTACCCGGATGATACTTGATAGCACACTCATAATCATTGAAAAGCTCGACCCAACGACGTTGCCGCATATTCAATTCCTTCTGGTCGAAGATATGTTGAAGACTCCTGTGATCGGTATAGATGGTACACTTGGTACCGTACAGGTAATGCCTCCAAATCTTCAACGCAAAGACTACGGCTCCTAACTCCAGGTCGTGTGTCGTATAGTTCTTCTCGTGCACCTTCAACTGTCGTGAAGCATAAGCTATCACCTTGTCTCGCTGCATCAACACGCAGCCGAGACCCTGAATAGACGCATCACAATAAACCACAAAATCTTCAGTACCCTCTGGTAGCGATAAGATCGGCGCGCTGCACAACTTCTGCTTTAAGAGCTGGAATGCTTCTTCTTGTTTCGACCCCCAAGAATAAACAACTTTCTTTTGAGTCAGAGCGGTGAGGGGTTGAGCAATCTTAGAAAAATCCCGGATAATCCGACGATAATATCCCGCAAGACCAAGAAATTGACGCACCTCTGAAGGATTCTTTGGTGCCGCCCAATTTCGAATGGCATCGATCTTGGCAGGATCCACATGAATACCCATTTCGTTAACGATGTGCCCGAGAAAGTGTACCTCCCGAATCCAGAAGTCACACTTAGAAAACTTTGCGTACAACTGCTCTTTCCTCAGGAGCTCCAGAATAAGACGAAGATGGCGCTCGTGGTCTTCCTTGTTCTTGGAGTAGATCAATATGTCGTCAATGAAAACGATAACGAAGTCGTCAAGGTAAGGTTTGCACACGCGGTTCATGAGATCCATGAAGACCGCTGGTGCGTTGGTCATCCCAAATGGCATAACCAGAAATTCATAGTGGCCATACCGCGTCCGAAAAGCTGTTCGCGGCACATCCTCCTCTCTAACCCGTACTTGATGATATCCGGACCTTAAATCAATCTTGGAATAGAAACTTGACCCTTGCAGCTGGTCAAACAAGTCGTCGATGCGTGGTAAAGGATAGCGGTTTTTGATTGTCACCTTGTTAAGCTCGCGATAGTCGATGCACATACGAAAAGACCCGTCCTTCTTCTTCACAAATAATACAGGGGCTCCCCAAGGAGAAGAGCTAGGACGAATGAAACCCCTGTCTAGTAACTCTTGAAGTTGATTCGATAATTCTTGCAACTCTCCTGGCGCAAGACGGTATGGAGCACGAGCAATTGGTGCTGCTCCTGGCTGGAGTTCAATCTGAAATTCTACTTGACGATGAGGAGGTAAACCAGGGAGCTCTTCAGGAAAAACATCAGGAAACTCTCGAACAACCGGGAGGTCTTCGAGTTTCCTTTCGTCAGTCTGAGAGTCAGTAATAAGGGCCAAGAGGGAAGGATAGCCCTTACGTAGACAACTTAGAGCCTTCATGGCTGAGCTAATACCAACTGTAGCACCGCTACGATGACCCTGAACAGATAAAGATTCACCACTAGCAAGGGGAATACGGACGACTTTCTCCTTGCAGAGATTTTCTGCCTGATGTTTGGATAACCAATCCATTCCTACAACTACGTCGAAGCTTCCGAGAGTGACAGGGAGTAGGTCAATGTCGAATACTTGACCCAAGAGATCTAATTTGCACCCCATGAGGACATGAGACGCTTCAATAGTTTTACCATTTGCTATTTCCACTACATGTTTCTATATATGGAAATGAACTAATTTAGGAGTCGAAAACGAGGGAAGTGTTCAGGTTCATCACATTAAGAACGATTAACTACCATGTTAATACACAACAGGGAAGAACCCCTCTTACACTCGTTAAGCCTCATTGGGATTTGCATGCACCACGCGTTATTATTATGTGTGCACCCATGATAATAAGGCGGTTTGCATGCTCCTCTCGATGCTTCTTAACTTATGTTCGAAGTTTCTCCCACCCCAATCAACACAAAATATGCACTACCAACAAGATGAGGATTTACTAGATGTAAGTGTTATGTTACACTATCAATGTGTCATGATGTCTACCATGCCGTATCGTGTATGTTATAAATACATAATTACTTTTACTAGACATATAATGCATAAGCTAACGAGGAACGAACCTTGCAATCTGAAGCTGAGCGTCATGGTCATCGTTTGGATCAATTCGGTTATAATCTGGTTTTATGAAAACATTTTAAAACCGAGTTCTCTATAACCAGTGGCTCTGATACCAAACTGTCACACCCCCAAATTACCACCTAGGGCGTATCCCTAATGGAGGTGTAACGATTCAACAAAGAGCCACCAATCATATCAAACACAAGTTATAATGTATTAAAATACTCAATTGAAAGAAATGTATCGTTTGAAAAGTTAAACCAAAACCAAAGTACTGAGCGGAAGCATAAATGAATAAGTGTGTAAATGTATCAAAACCAAATCAAAATAACTGTTTATTATGACCATAACCACTCCAGCAGCATCAGACAGCAAGCTCCCAAGTTCCTTCAATAGTTACCTACAAGCATGTAAACAAGTGTGTCAGACTACGCTGGTGAGTTCAAGGTTTGTGTTTGTTTACCAAGTAGTGTTACCAATCATGTGAGTAAAACAGTTTACAAGACAATAGGTTGTTTGTTGTTAAGATGTTTGATGTTTCGATGTTGTTATTACTCGAGTACCGAATGGCCATATGATATGTGATTGCCAACCCCAATGCCTCTATCAAAGCATTGGTCATGTTTTAAGGTAATTAGTTCACGCCCGTTCCCCTTGAACGTCGTGAGGGTGCCAAACCTAATAGCGCTATCAACTAATAACCCCCGTTGCCCTACAAGCAACGACCCGGTAGATGTAGTGGTCTTACAATGATAGAAAACTGAGTACGATAACCAACATCCCATTACACATGCATTCCCCCTCGGAATGTTACCCGTTATCCCTTCCCTGGGACCCATGCTTGAGAAAGAGCAATGAACTCACCTTAGGTTTGCTCGGTTTAGACAAGTGACTTGTTAATTTATTCAATACTCGCGACCTAAGAGAGTGTTTGGTGTTTATCAGTTTCACAATTCATTTTCGCGTAAGCCACATCAAGTATTATCACACCAGTCACGTATAATAGTTAAACAAGTAATGCACATGATCGTTAAATTCACTGATGTCTTTAATATCAAATAACACATTGAACCACACAATAATTCCCACAAATATAAACAATACATTTCTGGTCCTTGAACACTTAACCCTTTTCTCATCTATTCCGCACATTCTTATAGTCGGTACATACATTTTAGTGGGCTCGATTTAATCAGTATATAGTTCATTAATAGACATCCACTGTTGATCAACTCATCCCAAAATACACAGTTCGTAAATACATACATAAAAATCATCGAGGTCATTAACTCAAATTATTAACAAAACACATACTTGACTCAGGCAATCATTAACTCATGTGCAGGTTCACATATCCCAACCTCAACCACAATACCATAATAACCGAGCCCATCATTCTTATTTATTTAGTTTTATATGGCTTCACATAGTCAAAAGGTCATTGGACCGATCCTACCCCTCCGGCCATTAAACATGCAATCTAGTTCACCCCTTTATGCTATATCTTTATTATTTTCAAGCAAGCTATAATTGGCCTACACCCATGCATGTACAGTGGCCGACATCCTTACATGAATTCATGTTACTATTGGACCTCTCGATTTCACATATATATAACCTCCAAAGTTTTGTTTACATCACATGCAATTCTCTTCCATTTACAAGTATGGCCGACCACTTCAATGTTTTTCATGCAAACTTCAGTAATTAATATTCTGACAATTCGTATGCACATAAATTGATTACACCCAAATATTTGGTCCAATTAAATCAATCATCATTTTGCCCCCAACAGCGACTAGTTATGTGTTCACTTAATATTTAAAGTACTCAAAAAAAACTATTCACATTATCAACCAAATCATATTTGAAGCATTCAAAGGCGACTGGACCGTTCATACCCCCCATCAAATCTGGACGGTAGCCTATTATTGTGTCATGCAAAAGTCAATAAGAACATGCAACCATACTTACATATCCGACAAAAGGTAATTATCATGAACAAACAACCAATAAGAACATGGAAACTTACTAACCGACTAGATGAAACAAGGTTCTGTTCAGGGGGTTTCCTTCGATCGCCGATCGTAATTTATGAAGCAGTAGGGTTTGTTGTTTTAGTTTTTTAATCGATCTATTTATAATGATGTAATATTGCGTGTACTTGTTACCCAAGGAAGTAAATAGCCCAACTAATCATTTACTAGGCTGGGCAAAGGAAGTATTACGGTTAGGTTGCTGGCCGAAGTAGTGGGCTTAAGCCCAGGTAGAATAGGCTGCCAAAATAGAGAAGTAACAATTAATATTGACAATTAAGGGGGGGAAAGATCCGGCTTAGATTTGGGCCTCGTATGTGGGCTCTCGATTGCAAGTGCAAGCAATCATTTAATTAGGCTGGACCACAAAGGTTTTGGGTGCGGCCCACTCGAACATGAACACTAAAGTGTGGCCCGATGTACTAATATACGGTTACCGAATCATACAAACGCAGAACGTGTAACGCTTAAAGAGAAGTAACGAGGCGTTGAGACCACAAGGTTAAACGATACTAACCTGAAATGTTCGGGTTGTCACAGGCATAGTCCTGAGACTTCAGGAAAAAAGAATTTCCACCCAAGTCTTACCAACCTTGGGTGTTTTCAGCTCTTGTTCAGTCGGATTATAAGTTGCTTTCTTTGTAGCATAGAAATCGTTAACCCCTTTTACTTTCCCATCAAGCATTTTTCCAAAAATTTTCTTAACATTCCCATTGAATGCTTTCTCAACATCAAATTCCTTCTAGTCAAAATAGAATTGATTTGAGATTTCCACCTTACCAACCTTTTGCTTGATTTTTTCAAACTTCAAAGATGGAATTTCAACCTCATCTTTTGAAGGTACAGATTTGACCTCTTTAACCTCAACCTGTGGCTCATCTGGGTTTGTGGAACCAGATTCATCGCCGACCTTCTCATCATCCTTCTTAACAACCCACACTTGGTTGTCTTTTGCTTTCTTTTTGTAAAAATTTTTCTTTGAACACTCACCAACTTCATTAGTAGAATTTTCAAAAATTTTGAACTGTTCAGTTAGTGGTTCAATATCAACAACTTTTTCTTTCAGTTTTTCAGATACTCCATGTTTTGATTTTGCCATTTGAGAGCAAACTGATGCAATGTGACCAGCTTCATTGCATTTGAAACAGGTTCGAGTATCTTTTCTGTGGAAGACTCTAGTTCCTTTTCTCTTCATCTGAGCAAGAAACTCTTGGTTTGATTGCCTCCGGAACGGTTTCTTCTGTTCTTCTTCTGCACTTCCACCTGAAACAAATTTTGTATTTGTTTTAGAAATTTTGTCATTTTTAGAGTTTTCTGGTGGAACAAAACCTAAACCTTTCTTTTTGTAGCTACCATTATGGTTTGGTTTCTTTTGAAAACCAAAACCAGAATTGTAACCCTTTTTCTTGTTTAAACGCTGCTGAACTCTTGAAGTGTATTTTTTAGGTTTTCTAGTAAGATTTAAATCTTTTATTTCAGAAATATTAATTTCTGTCATTTTGAAGACCTTTTTGATCATTTCAACTCGAACACTTCTTATTGGAAACTCTTTGTCAGAATATAACTTGTCAGAATCATTCAAAGTGTATGCAACTTCGAATGTTTCATCATCCAAATTTGATTTTGATGAAAAAATTCTTTACTGTAAACCCGTTTATCCATCGGTTTTGAACTGTTGACTGACGAACTTGACCCTCCAGACTCAGACTTTGACTCAGACTCCTCATCAGTATCCAACACCTGATCGACCACCTTTTTGATTAACTCAGACTCATGATCACTGTCAGACGAGGTGAAGGTGACGTCAATGTTTTCTGGTAATTCATCAGTTGAATTGGTTTCTAACTTTATATTGACTGCTTTTTCGACTTGCTCCTCATTTGGTTTTCTGGGTGAATACCCTTCCCAGATAGGAGGCGGACACTTGTTATAGCTAACAGTCGGTTTCTTACCAGTATCTTTCTTCTTTGGCTTGTCATCTTTGAATGCTTCAAAACCTGCAACAGTCAGATAAATGCAATCAATAAGATAATCAGAACTTGAATAACTCTGCAACAGACGTCTGATTCTCTCATTTTCAATTTTCTCTTTTTCCAACTCTTGCTTAAGCTCAGCCTTTTCTTCAATATAATGATTAATAGCCTTTTGCTTCGACATCATTGTAGCGTTCAGCATTGTCAAAGCATCTTCTCTCTCAGAGTTTGTCTTTTGAAGACCAGTTACTGTTCTGTTCAAAACGTCATAAGATTCCTTCACATAGTTAAGATTGAACAACAACTGCTCTTTCATCTTTTCAAGCTCAGCCAACTTCTCATCTTTTGATGTATAGTCTTTGCAAGATTCAAGACATTTTGAGCATGGCTTGATGACTTCCACTATCTTTTCAACTTCGATGATTTTCTCAACTTCTACAACCTTTTCTGCTTTAGTTACTTTTTAACGGTTCTGATAAATCGTTTTACTCTCCTAAGACCGATCAGTCAAACAAAACGAATTCATCAGATACACATCTGGGGACAAAAGAAAAGAAGAAGAAAATTGTCGGCGATGAATCTGGCTCAATAAAGTCAGACAAGCCATGTTTAGGCAATGATTCTGGTTCATCAAAGCTAGAAGAGCCATGTGTTGAGGTAAAAATAGAGAATTCTAGTCTAACAATGGATGATGAAAATTTTTCACCATTTTTGAACAAGAATTCTAAATCACCCAAGGACAGTCAGGCTTAGGTGAAACTTTTCAAATAGAAAAACCTGACTTGCCGGAGCTTCCAGGTTGGTAAGTGTGAAGCAAGTATCGGCATCATTCTTGGTAAATGTGTTTGAGAAAGAAACAATGTGATGAAACCCCTAACCTACAAATAGTTTGTGAAAAGACAAACAAAACTAATTTTCCGGAAAAACCATTTTGATTAAAACAAACTTAAGTGTTTTGAAATCAAAATGGGAAAATAGTTTGTTGTAAGGGGGAGTTCTGATTGTTTACGCCAAATGGATGGCGAATTGAAGTGATTCGATATCAGTTTGTCATTTTTGTACAGTTTGTTTTCAAATTTTCCTTGAACATATTTTGATTTTAGGGGGAGAAAAATAAAAAAAAATTAGAAAATTTGAAAAAGCCAAAAACATTGAAAAAGCAAAAATGAGTTTTGTTGTGAATAAGAGGAAATGATTGTACATCAGTGGACTATCACAGCATGCTAAAGAAATGAAATTGCAAATGTGATAAACGGTTTCACTAAGAATGTGACGATAGGCTCAGCTAGACTAGTAGATTTGCAATAACGATACAAACTAAATGAAAAATCCTAGTTCTAGTGGGAAACATGGTTAAAAGCATAGTACTTAGTTTTTGTCCTTTGTGATTGTGTACCTACTCAGTAATCGCTGAATGCTAAAAGAGCATAAAAACCGGTCAGTTTGTGAACTTTCACAACTTGCTGAAAAAGTCACTATGATTGTGCATTTTATTTTGCAAAGATTTAAACTTGTTTAATTTCTTTATTTTGTTTAAGCATTGGACATCCTCTGCGTATACGTGAGTATCGAACTGGATGTTAGTGCCTAAACATTCTGCTTTATTTTCTTTGGTGTTTCGTTTAAGCTTTGGATCACCTCTGCGTATACGGAAGTATCGACCTGGTGGTTAAAGCCTAAACAACTTCAACTTGTTTTATTTTCTTATTTTGTTTAAACATTGGACTTTCTCTGCGTATCGAAAGATTGACCTGATTGTTAATGTTTAAACTTTCTGCTTTATTTTCGCACATATCACAGTTGATGAAAGTTTAAAGGCATTACTTGAGTCAGTGTATTGCATGATGAGGGGATATGCTGAGATCATGGGGTCCATAAGAATTTAGTGCAAAATTAATATACCTTAACGTATCAGTAAGCATTTCGAAAGTTTTTAGATTGAGTTTAAGAGGACAACTATATCATCATTCTATGTGAATCGTTTAGAACTTAAAATGATTAAAGCTTAACGGTGCTAGTGATTTGTCTCATGAACTGATATGATTCTCTTTTACAAACTAACAAAATATTGTCTGTATATATTTTTTTACTGCATTTCCTTTAAAATCAAAAATCCAAAAATATTGTGTTTTAGCTTAAATTTTGAAAAATACAAAAAGATTTTCGACAACTGATGTTGAAGAGCTGATATTCAAAGTTCAAAGTGCTAAACATGATGAATTAGATTGGGAAAGTTTGTTGAAAACATTGAATATCATATACAAATGTTTTGAAAGATTGTGTGGTTAGTTAATCAAGGTCATTCATTTGAACTTGATGTAACTATACAGATTGATGAATGAATGATTTCTACCAGTAAGTTTCTTAAATCTAAATGTTATAAATTTGTGAAACTTATATTGAGGTAGAGGATATACAGGTTAGGCAGGTTTCAAATCCTGAGCAGATGCAGAATAGAGCCAGGAATTGATCCTAAACTTGTGAACATGTGAAGGCCAGACTACGATCCCGACAGCTGAGTCTAAGGGGGAGTCTGAAGACAAGCTCAACGCAAGGGGGAGCGTGCATTCAAGGAGCCAGATAACTATTTTGAAGGAGCTTGTACCCGGAAAGGCAGGTGACGATCCCAAAAGCACGGAAGCTTGACGAAAGGGGGAGCCTGAAGAAAGAGACTACCGAGAGGGAGGACAACTGAGTCTGAAAACAGATCCAGGGGGATTCTGTTCGAGAAAGAGAAAGACAAGACACTACGAGATTGACTGCGGCAATATCCAAGGGGGAGTCTGTTAGTGCAGTAATGTCTATCGCCTTCGTCAATCCGAGCCGTAGCGAGAAACTGAAGATAACGAGTCTTTATAGTGTTATATCTAGTCAAAAGGCAAGATGGCAATCTTGTAATTAATGAAAAGTTTCATTAAAAGCCTTGGCCTATAAATAAGGAGTTATAGTGTT
This sequence comes from Helianthus annuus, assembly GCF_002127325.2. NCBI lineage: Eukaryota > Viridiplantae > Streptophyta > Magnoliopsida > Asterales > Asteraceae > Helianthus > Helianthus annuus. The sequence continues at coordinate 72,531,832 of NC_035448.2, forward strand.
AGAGTTAAGACTTTTGCTCATTTAACTTTTAGGAGATCTAAGCTTAGAGAGAGAAAGTCTAGAGAGTGAAAGTTTTCTCACGTGATTCTCGGCACTTTGTACTCGTCATAATCAATTGAATCACGGTTATAGTACGTTTTTGTGTGTTCGGTCACGCACGTTCACGGATTCCGCACGTCGAACATGTTGTTAGGCAATCGTTTGGTGTTAAAACGGATCCTACAGGTTATATACATGTGTACAACAGTCATGCCATATTATTACAGTTTAGGACAAGCATGTTTACATTTGGAAAACATTCATAAAACTCACCTCTTTCTTGTTGCGTACCAATTGATAGTAATTGCTAGTATAATCTAGTACTACCTTAGGGTCTTGACACAATTTACATAATCCTAAGTTAGGTAAAGGTACACCTAACTAGTTATTATCATGGTTGAATATTGGTTAACGATGCCTTGTTTAAGCATAGGTGATCAGTCCATGCTTAACTAAGGCTAGGCTACCCAATACCCAGCTCGACAATAATCCCTAGTACCTAAAAGTAATACCAATGTTACTATTAACAATATATTACTACTAATAATAATATTAATATTAACTACTAAAAATAAATAATAAAATAAACTTAAATGAGGAAATACCTTAAAACTATCTACGGCACGTTGATGCAGAGTTTCCCTACTCCTACTCCCACTCGTGCTCCAAAAACGACTACTAACAACACCCAATGGGGTATCGTATGCTCGGGATTCTCTTTATACTAGAGCGTTATCGTTAAAGACTGATACTCTAAATAACAACTAGGACTTCTATTTATAAGAAAGCAAGTAAGAACCTCAAACCATCTTTGCATCGATGTGGGATTCATTGATGTGTTTGCCTGCTTGACCTGCTTGCTTGCTTATATATATTAATTCAGTTGCTTCACTCGTTTTTCTCGTATAACTTTCAAACTGTAACGTTTGATAAAATGATGAATATGCCACTAGGACAAGCTCATTTATATCTATATTTTAACCTAAGTTTCATTAAAAACAGAGTAAGGTATGATGTGTAAAATGTTTAATATATTTTTAAAACACCAAATTAAATGGTCAAACTAGCTTAATTACACACAATCAACAAGTGCACCGGTCGTTATGTAGTCAACTCGATAAGACCGAGTATCAATCTGTGGACATAATGACGCGACTCTCGATACCAAACTTTTGTCGAGTCCTAGTCTAGTAATGTTTAATGAGAGTTTGGATTTATATTAACTACTAAAATTAAATTAGAGAGCAATTACGAAAGCCGAGCAAACTAGATAACAAATTTCGGTGAATTCAGATGATGGGAAAGTAGCTACCTAGGCAAGATGGATGTCAAAACACTCACGGTTCTCAGAATGGAATTGCTAAGTTTTGGCTACTAGGATCTTAAGGTTCACTAAACAAGACCTAAACTGGCTGGCAGATCATTCTCCGAACAGGTCTCAATCTAGGGTCAAGAAAAGTGTATAAATTCACCGGTTAATGTTAGATCACCTCTCGGTCTCTCTAACTGGGTTATGGTACCCTAAATCGAGATTACCTCTGGTGTCACTAGAAACGGTACATTCGTAAGGGATGTATGGGGTGGTGACTCTAATCAAGTTCTAACACGGTTTCTTAAAAATCAAAAGAAAACCTAGGCTAATTCACTCTCATGCAATTAACACCTAACCCGTCTAATGATTAAGACAACCCGACATCTAATCTCTTCTTGGTCTCAAAGATGGTAGAATATTTAATTACCAAATAGTTTATTAATTTGTTCCTAGGTTTTATTACGTCTAGCAACCATAAGATTTAGACGAAAACACAAAGTTAACGAAATCACCTAACCCTAACTTTAATGAATACGCAATCAATTTTAACCAAGAAAAGGTGGAACAAATATAAACCATTAATTATTAAATATGCATATACATTAGAACCTAGGTTAGAACACTTTTACCAAAACATAAATTAACCGAACCGGGAACCACAAGTAAAATTAACAATTATCCATAGCCTAGGTATAAACAAAGAATTTAGCTGAGCATTGTGATAATCGAGACACAAATAAAATAAAAGTAAACGGATTCAGAAAACAGTGTATATAATATTCAACTTTAACTAAAAACCGAATCAATAGAGAAGTCTAACCGAACAACCTATGAACTGTTACGCTAAATCTTCAAGCACAAGCTTTCTTCACCTTCACCAGAATATTTTCCACTATCCCCCTAGGATACTTCACCGACCTATTTACTAACTGAATACTCATCCGTGTCAGAACAAGCTCTCCAAGGTCTAGCTTAGAATAAATTAAGTAAGGTATTAGATTGATGCTAGCACCCAAGTTGGCCAACACGTGGCTCACAGAAGAACTACCAAATAAACACGGGATAGTGAAACTACCCGGATCTATCATTTTCTGAGGTAGTTTATTCTGAACCACCACAGAACACTCTTCTCCTAAAGTCACAATCGAAATCTCCTCCAATTTCTTCTTGTTATACAAGAGGTCCTTCAAGAACTTAGCATATTTAGGCATATGTTGTAGCGCTTCTACAAATGGGAGATTTACCTTGAGTTGCTTGAACAAATCAAGGAAGTGACCATACTCTTTCTCCATCTTTTGCGTCTTAAGCCTAGCAGGGTATGGTAATCTATCAAACTCTCTCTGAACTACCTTAACCTTAGGAGGGCTCTCTGGTTGTGCTGTACTTGCTGGGCTGAGCCGATTTTGCACTTTTCCAAGATGAGCCTCCATTTCAATTTCCTCATTTACCGGCTCTTCATCAACCACTGGTTCCTCTACTCTAGCACCTCTACCACTCCTAGTCGTGACTACCTTAGTAGTAGCATTCGGGTTCAATTGAGTAGTACTAGGGAATGTGCCTAAGGGTCTCTCAGAGTATCTAGTGGCCATCTGTCCTACAGTCCTCTCTAAGTTCTGGATAGTGGCATTTTGATTCCTGAAAATCATCTCGAATTCCTGATTTTTACGTTGCTGCTCCTGGTACCTATTCTCCCCTAAAGAACTAAGGATTCTAGCAATTTGTTTGTCCTATTCTGGTTCTCCTCGTTCTTCTTCAAGAACTTAGCAATATTAGGCTTGACCTCACCTCTACTCGTTCCACAACTCGGCTCGTCACCAGAGTTCTGGAAGAAACTCTGGCGGGGTTGAAATCCAGGAGGATTCCCACTCTTCCAGTTCGGGTTCTAGCGTGGCTGCCATCCAGAGTTGTAGCCGTAGCCCCGACCTACATTTGCATTCTGGACATAACTCATATCCACTTCAGCACCTACAAGGCCATCTATCATCTCGTGCCACTCTCTACAAATTTCACACTTAGAGCTTAACTTAACCTAGATATCCTTTATCATCTTTTCTAAAGCTAGTAGGGGAGAACCAAACTGACTTGGAAAGGAACCAAACAGGGGTGCAGATGAACCAAACTGCATTGTGGAGGAAACAAAGTGGGACCTGGGGGAACCAAAGTTGGCGGGTGGAGAACCAAAGTGGCCAGTAGGTGAGCCTGTCGGCTGAGAGGGGTACCAAACCGAGCCTGTGTTTGATTGCCCCTAGATGGCAACGATCTAACACTTGGACGCCAACCTCCCCCATGTCATGATGAACGAGGACCCACACCGTGTCTGGGTTTGATTGTAGCCCTAGTTGGCGATTATCCCACACTTGTGTTTTTTTCCTTTCCATAGTCTGCTGCGGTGGACTAGGATCACTCGCGCACATCACCTGTTTCCCGACAGATTTGTCTTCTGATCCACCTAACAAATGTAACAAATTATACGGACACTTATAAAAACAAAATAAAATCACCCACACGAAATGCTTTATGCGTATCTTAACCTGATGAAGATGTAGTGTTATGTGGATGCCAGACCTTGCAACCATCCGCCATTTTCGGTTTGTTTCCTGCCAAGTTTGGAAAAAGAAGCTCAATATCTTATACACTTAAGAAAGAAAATTAACACGAGGTGTAAAAACTGAAAAAAATACTGTCTTTTTTGGAGGTTTCTTTTGCGCTTTCAGAGAGACGGGGATGCCACTTCATGTTAAACTCTCCCAATATTCACCCCCCTGCATCTACCTATTTTCTATCAATGCGATGCCTCACGCCCCCATGATATTTGTTCACTGCAGACAGTAGTATCTGGCTTGCATATTTCTTACACAAGTAATTGCACTGAGCCTTCTTGCGTGATCCGTGCGAGCTAAAACCGCAGAAGAAATTACACCGAGTCCCTAGGAATCGCTCCATATACCTCATCGTGAAAATGGCAGAATCAACATTCGGCGATGCACCCCTACGGGTCAGCGTCCAAGCCAATGATTCTCGCCTGATTACTGTTGAACACATAATGGCTGCTTTTGGGTGTTTCACCAGCTCTAAATATGCAACAAGTATATGTTTCTGAATGGTACATAAGTAAAAAACAAGCAAGATGATTAATGATCAGTGGGTTTTGTTTTACGGTATATCATGGAAAAGATTTTTTTGTAATATTAGTCACATACCACTCTAAACGGTGTCGTTTTGCAAACGTATTCATCATGGTCTCTGAGAGACACATCAGACTCCCCGTCCGCCATGTGGTCTATGAGGTATATGTCGTATCTGTACAAATCAAACACAACCAGATAGAAGTGCTTTCCCTCTACTAATGGCAAGAACAACATATCAATCTCTTTCAAATCTAGTAGTTCTTCCCGGCCACAAAGGCTGCTTTTCAAACCCGACTCAAAAGGACAAAGTTGACTACCACAAGGGTCGTTATTTAGAGCCAACATCTAGTCAACTTGTGTAGAACATATTTTGCGTCAGCATCCCAAGGTGCGTCTTATTCTATTTTTTTTAAATCAAATGGTGAGTAAAGGTAAATGGAAGACCCATTACCACTGTTCAGTGCAGACAAAACAAACATCGGGGTAAAGTGGGATCGCGATAGGTTGGATCATTGTTCAGGACATGAACTCAACCACCGCCGGTGACACGTCGCAACCAATTGCAAACGTCTGAAGCTTGTCTGCCTTCGCACGACTCCCATACTGCTCCTCAAACATCACATACCTACAAAAATATTACACATGTCAAAAATTAAGGTTTTTTACACCTTTAGTAAAATCTATAAAGGGCTTGTTATTTTTTTCTATTAACTTACGGGAACTCTTGTGTTGCATCCGCCGCTGGGACATTTGCTGTTGGGTCCCCGCACAAAGCCATCCAAGAAAACGTCATAAATATCCACGCAGTAAAAAAACACATGAAGGATATGCACTGGGGTTTGGTCGACTTACCTGGGTTGTAGTTCTAGTATTCTTTGTTTTTTCCACGCCTCCATACCCCTCTTGCGAAAAACAAATGCCCACTTTCTTCTCACGTTGTGTCAAATCTTTTGGTTCTAAGCTGATGTCCCCTAGCCTGGCTTCTCCGTGGGGTTTTTCATGAAAATTGCAAACTGGTTTTGCCAGAATCGCTTCTACGGGGTGCGGTTCAATACACGCCGCTTTTCATCCTGTACCCATTTCACCGTCTAATTCAGCATCCCCATCGGAAGGCTCTTTGTGATCCGCACTGACACCAGGTATCCAGTCTCCGAAACTTGCCTGGCTCGATGAGGGCCCAGCGGGGCTACTTGGCTGTTCATGTCCCCCAGAACCACCTACGTCTTTGCATATATCAACTATCGTTTCATCTTCACAACAAAATTAAAATAAGCGATTAGAATAAAATCCTTATAGTGTGTGTGTGACGCGGGGGGGGGGGGGGGGGGGTGAATGTGGTGATTTATATACTGTTATAATATTATAGTCACAGATTTGCACATACCAGATTTTATCCCTTCTTGTTCTTCGTCACCCACCATGTCCTGAGCAATGCTTAAATTGAAGCTTGCCTGGGCTCTACACGTCATCCACGGCTACTTTTTTTTCTTTTAAAAGAGGAGTAACAAATTTTTAAAACATGGACCGAAAAAAAATTAATAATAATAATAATAATAATAATAAACAAATAAATAAATAAACAAAACTAAAAATAAACAATGAAATTAAATGACTTTTTTTTGGTTTCTTTTACCCACCATTGCCCAAACCAACTGTTGATCCACCCAACATGTGTCTGATGGAACAACCACTTTTAACCGCACGCTCGTCATTTGCTTACCCTACGCCCACACATTTCCACATCAGGGCTGGGTACTTGTAAGTCGGTCTTTGTTTCAAAAGTATTTATAAAAAATTAAAAAAGAGTAAAAAAAATATATAAAGTAGTCGTTGACTTGATCGAGCCCCCATAGAAACTGCGTCCCGTATTGTCCGACATGTCCTCTCAAGCTCTGCAAAAGTATCACGATGATTTCTTCATTTTTGTATCTTATCATGTGTAAGGTTTTCACTAGATAAATCGTGTACCAATTTACCTGCTCCCTTAGCAGCAATCAAACTTTTTGTCCAGCGTACCATGGGACCGACAGATGGAGATGCGATCAACGACGGGAGACCTGCGGGTGGACCCCGACTTGGGGCGTACAGTGCGCACAAAACGCAAGGCAATATCTCTAACCCCGAACTTGGCGACACCACCAGCTGTGAACTTTCATTGCCCAACAGTTCACACCTCCCACCCTCTAAACACGACTAGCAAAAACTCATCGTCAGATTGTTAACGTAATGGAGTATTAAAGAATTTTTTTTAATACCTGTATTTTAAAGCTCTTCGTTCGCATCATTACCCTGCACAATGGGTGACGTGTCGTTTTTTGAACTCAGAACGCCTTGCTGTAAATCATCACGCCCTGTTTTTTACACCGTTTGAAAATGTCATAAATAATACGCACATACGTATAGAACACCATGTTGCCTGTTAACACTCACCCCTTATTTTTTTCATCGTACGCGTACCTTGGTCCAATGTAGATGGCGCATCCGAAGCATCCCTCAATCCCAAATCCATGTTTTCAACTGTACTGTCTCGACGTACGTCATCCTGCACCTCAATCCCCACTAGTTCATTAAAATTGCCCATATTCACCTGCACGTTCGGTGTACAGATGTTATCCGTGGCCTGGCTCAAAGGGACATCAGAATTGGATTCCACACGTGGAGCAATAGGTGTACATGCACCTAAATCACCCGCGTCTCCATCGTCACTATGCCCTGTAGCTGCTTCCAGACTTTTCATACTCTCATCCCCCTTCATGCCTGGGCACGATTTAAGGTTAACAATAAAACTTCAGGTTAAGGATCTACGAGGGCTGAGGATAATAAGTAGGATTTAAAAAAAACGGGCCACCACTTAGTCGTCTGCACAATTTCTTCTTTTTGTGCGTGTATGTCTTCTCAACAGAATATTCATTCAACTCATTTAGTATCTGTGCTATGCTCTTAGAAGTAGTTGCCTCTGAAATGATGACTCTCACATTTTCAAATACGTATTATGTGACTAAAATAGTGGGGGTGGGGGTGTGAGGGGGGGGGGGGGGGGGGTGGTGGTTGGGGCATGGGGCAGGGCAAGTTGGGGACTTTACCATACCTGTGCTTACGTCCGGTGTGCGGTGGGCGTTCATTGATGCCCGCTTTCTCCCTCTTCAAAGTTGTCAAATCTATCAGTAGGCCAAATTGGAACCTCATCCAGCACATTAATGTACCTACGATTTAGATCCTGGAGGCTCTTGTTGTTTGGGTCCTCCGCCAAATGCGCACCTAAGTGCGTTTCTATCTTAACCCGAACTGCCGCGAACCCATCAAGCCACTTCTCAACACATGCAACAAACTCCTATTACATCAACAAAATAAAGACAACGCTTTAAAAAATTATGGCGCAAAGGGCTCACACTAAAACATACCTGCGTGTTCGCAAATGTCTCATCATCTAAATCACCGCCTGCTTCATCTGCACCAACACTTATCGCTTTCAAGTTGCCTTGCCCAAACCCACCATTATTGATCTCGTAATCTTGTCGACGTGTCAACATGTCTCTAGTCTAGAACTGAATGGCCTGAACGCAAGCCCTCGTGCTTAACTCGGCCAGCTCTGTGCTGTCGACATACAACAACTACACCCAGAAGTATGTTTTTAACCACGGGACGGGGATCCTTTTCCCAAATCACAAACAAATTTTATAACGTACCGTCAAGATAGTCAGCAGGCCAACCCAACAACTGTTTGAGTCTTTTGGTTTCCACTACTTCTTGCATTTACGTCAACAATCCACGATGTAAGCACACCAGTCGTACTCCTCGAACCGTGTATCAATCGTTAAACGCTTTAAAATTTTGTCATTCACAAACCTATTCATCTGTGATGTAGCTATTGTGGTAAGGAAGAGCAACACGAAATCAATGCGGAAAAACATCATATCATTGTAAGTGTCTTGTTGGATTTTCGTGGATAACAAAGTGGGGGATATGTAAAAGCTGGTGGGGGGGGGGGGGGTACAACGTCTTGGATGGTAGAATCGCGCCAAAGTTCTTACCTCCTTCACGGATCCCCAACAGTTTGCTGATCAAAGTTGACGTCACTACCAGTTGGGCTTTTCCAAGATTCAATGTCAAATTTTCAGCATCAAGTTGTTCGACAACATGAAAGGCTAGTTTTTCTGGAATTCCGTCGATGACAAATCCTAACAGCCCACGAAACCCATTTCCTTCACAGCTTCCTCCTACCTTTGCGACATGTATGATATCGAGTTGTATAGTTGTTTCGGCGAGGAACGCGTCTTTAGGCTGGGTATTTCCTTTCGTTTCACCACCTTTCGTTTCTTTTCGTGCCCCGTAGACCCATCAGAAATGTTCAAAATCTCTCTATGCTTATTCGTCGAAGTTTGTGTGGCTATAACTCGCTTTCGACTATGGGTATCGTTTAAGGATTCAAATAGACCACTAGAATCTATTTCGTTACGCCTCTTTCTAGTCTGCCCCTCTTCATTTTCTACAGCCCGTCAAACACCGTTACGACCACCAACATATCAAATAATGAAAGTCACAGGTTAAGGGTCCCATGTTTTACGTGAACTCAGATATACCATGCCTGGAGTCTGGTCGATCTTCTGTTTCCCGCGGCTAGATCCGCGTGTTGTTTCAACCATGTTTCCTGTCAAGCAAACACGCCAAAAAATAGTATGTCAATACTTTCGGAGCTACGCTTTTCAACGTGCTACCCCCTCCAAAATAACATCAAATGTTTCACAAATCCTACACACCTAAATCCTGATCCATCCCCCCCATCACATAAAACCCTAGACCTTTTTCCAAGGAAACCCCAAAACCCCTTGTTTGCAACATTATCAATAACAACAAAAATACAGACACAGCGGGAGTAGATACCTTTTTTCGATTGTTCTTACTACAAAGGCGTCCCCATGAAAAATGGTGCTCCGATGTACGCTGTTCTATTGTCTCCCACAACGGAGCTCCGATTTAGTTGATTTAGCTTCGCGTAGGTAAATCGGAAGTTCCTAAGAAGGAATGGGATGGAGGTTGCTATGCGATTAATGAGCCACAATGGATTTTTTTATTGAGGAACATACCTGGAATAATTTTTTTTTTGGGGGGGGGGGGGGGGGGGGGGTGATTGGAGTGTGGAGAGAAATTGAAGATTTTTTATCTCTACTACATGCAGGGAATTACGATGACGAACAGACAGTCTCATAGTAAAGACCATTGAGCCCTCAAGTCTGTAAAAAAACAAAGAATTCATTAATTGAACTCGAATAATTACATTACTTTTTGGTCTTTTAATCTCAGCCATTCATAAACAATAGATCAATGGCTATTAATGGTTCCTATGGTTCTCACAACTAAGGGTGGTTCTCATTTTACCCAATCCCTATATATATATATATATATATATATATATATATATATATATATATATATATATATATATATATATATATATATATATATATATATATATATATATATAGGGTGGGGTTCTAGAGTGAACAGTAGTGTATTTGCTAACTGAGTGAACAAATCCTGGCCATTGATCTACACACGAAAAATACACTAGTGTATTTCAACAACAAATCCTAGCCATTGATCTACACATGTGTATGGCCAGGATTAGTTCACCTAGTTCGCAAGCTACACAAGTGTTCACTCTTGAACCTAATCCTATATATATATATATATATATATATATATATATATATATATATATATAGGATAAGGATCCGTTAGGAACCACCCTTTATTACGAGAACCGCGAGTACCAGTGTGAACACATGGCATTTTTGTAATTATATTATGTTTATCAAAAAACACGTGTTCTTCTTTTTTCCTTATGTCACTGTTATCTTCATTTTAGGGTTTTAGTAGTTCACCAGTTCATGGTCGTCACACTCGTCTGAGAGGCATTCACGGCGGCGAAGAGCCATGCACGGTGGTTTTCACAGCATATAGATAGTCGGCGTTCATGTATTTCACAGTGATTGTAGTTGGCACGGTGTTTATGGCGACATATGGCGTCTCCTGATTCATCACCTGTAGATCCTCGTATATCTGATGATCCTTCTCATACATTGTCTGAATATCATCCTCATACAAAATCTGATGTCGACTTTGGTGGTCCATTTGCTGTCAATCCCGTTGATAGTCACAGAATTATGTCTAAAACTGTTGTAAGTCAACATACCCTTCATGGCTTTGAAATTCAGACTCTTGAATCTATGTTTACATCAGACAATATTATCTTATAATCAATGTATCTGATCGTTCATTATCTTTTGACACTAATTCGACTGGTACAACACCTACAAATACAGAACATCTGTTAGTGCATTATGTCTGTTGACTTCGTCTTGTATCATGTAATGTAATAGAATTGATAGATCAGGGCTCGTAGTTCGAGAAATAGGATTTAGAGGTAATTTCGTTTGAAGGGGATAATTCCGCTTGAAAGTTGCCTAGGGTAATTCCGCACGGAATTAGATTCCGTGTGAATCTAATTTCGTTTGTGTCTTGTTCAAGCGGAATTAGGCATCTATAAATAGCCTTCAAACGGAATCATTTGTAACATTTGTCTGATTTGGTATCGAAGTGCTTCCAAATTGTCTCAAGGTGCTGTAACACTATTACACCAATAATAGAGACATATTAAAGTGAATCAAGCTGTTTCCACATCCGTTTCACTAATTCCGCCTTTGGTTCGGATCCAAAACTCTTCTGAACGACTCATTCGGGTCATACAACGATCCTACAAGTGGTATCAGAGCTCAGGAGGAGGAGTTCTATCAAATTCAGCTTGATTTCATCAGACTTTCTTGCTTCTACACCTTCTTTTTTAAATTGAACTAGATTTCACGGTCAAAATGGATTGAATTTCACATATATCATGCGAAACAGTGTTTTAACTAATCCTTGAAAGATTTGGACTAAAATTCGATCTAAAATTGATAAAATTTGTAATTCCACTTGAAAAACTGCTCGGACAAAATGACATCAGCATAATTCCGTCTGAACTGGATCTTAATTCCGCACGGAATTAGCTATCTTGGGTTAATTCCGTTTGAACTTGAAGTTAATTTCACACAGATTTAATTTCGTTTGAATCACTTCATACGAAATTATAATTTCGTTTCAATAGGTCTAATTTCGTCTGAGTACAAGTTACTTTCACACGGAATTATATTTCGTTTAGACGTGTTCATGCGGAATTAGTATTTCCATTTGAAAAGTTCTAATTTCATGTGAAATATAATCTCGTTTGAAACTGTTAATTCCGCACCAAAAAGTGATTTCGTTTCACGTCAACCGAGTGTCAGTTTATTTCAAGTTGTTTGATATTGTTTAAACTGATTGTGTTTGTTGTTTTTGCTGTCTCCAGGTACATTGATTCAAGAAATCCTCATCATGGCTGAAGAATTTTACAACACTTTCTACAACGCGTTTACCTCAAATACATCGGAAACTTCAGATGTTACACCCAAAGATGTTACACCCAAAACGATAACAAAATCAATTAATGACAACATAAAACATGATAATTTTTATGGAACTTACTCTAAACCACCTAAACTTGAAAATATTGAGGACTACGTTTGGTGGAAAGAAAGGTTTATTAACTGGACTAAAGCTTACGCACATGAAAGCTGGTTTTATTTGGAATTTGGCTATGATAAACCTATTGATGACAAAGGAGAAGAAATCCCGCTCAAAAGTTTTAATGAAGAAGACAAACGAAGATTTTCATATGAGCAGAAAATGATCGCCTTGATTCAACAATCGATCCGAGATGATATTTTTTCTTTGTTAATTCATGATGGGTCTTCAAAGTCTGTATGGGAAGCTTTACGGGTGAAAGCTGAGGGGGGTAAAAAAATCAAGAAAAACAAAATCGCGTTATTAAAAAAGGAATTTGATTTGTTCGATAGTTTGAAAGGTGAATCTGTTAGGCAAATGATTGAACATTTTTGTCACCTAAAAATTGAACTTGAAAGGTTTGAAATTGTGAAAACAAGAGAAGAAATAATTGACAAAATCATTGAAGCGTTACCACGAGCTGATCAGTGGCAAACGTTTGTTTTTATTCTGAAAAATGATGCTTTGTATGAGAAAATTACTCTTGATGTTTTGTTAGAGAAAATTGAAAGCCATGACCATGAGTTACAAAAGCAAAGCAAGATTAGCAGTTCATCGCATCATCAGAATGTTGGTCTTTATTACAAAGGTAACATACCTTCGGTGAAAGCAGGCGAATCACCAAAGACCGGATTCAGTGTTGAAAAGATGAAAGAACCTCAAACAAACTCATCAAGCTACAATTCTGGATATCATTCATATTCAAAAGCAAGTTCTGAAGAATCAGAGGAGATATTGTGCAACATTGCTCTCAAGTTGAAGAATTCTCTGGCAATGAGCATCAATGCAGCTAAATAGCAAATGAGTTTCCTTGCATCAGTTCTGGAATCGTATGAAGGTCTATTTGGAGGCAAAATTGGAATTTCCGAATTGACTAAAGAAGACTACGACCAGATTGATCCAGAAGAAATGGAGCTCATACCGGGAAGCAATCATTAGGTGGTCCGTCAACAAAACTTGGATTTGATAAGTCCAAAGTGACCTGCTTCAAATGTAAGCAAAAAGGTCATTTCAAGAGAGAATGTAACAATTCTGCAGGTGGTGGAAATGAACAACCTTTCAATGATGATTATTATCGAAAGGCGATTTACCATCGTAGTAAAGAAGAACCGAAAATGATTGAGAATAATCCTAGAGAAAAATCAAGAGCACTTGATGTATTCCATGATGATGAAGGTTTTGATTGGAGTCAGATACTTCCAGAAGAAGATCGAGTTGTAACAGCTCATGGCAGAAAAACATCAAAAAGCCAACATCATGTCTTTGTTGCTGAGATAAAACAGAAAACTCGGGAAGAGATTTTGAGAGAGAAAACTGATAGAGAAATTTTCATTGTTGGATGCAAAATGGAGAAGATGCAGGAAGAATATGAAAATGTTGTTCGAAACAAAAGATGGGATAAGAAACAAGAATGTTTTGTTAACAAAGAAGGAGAACTAGTTGTTCCCAGAAGTGACATAGTTCACGATGATGTTCTTCTTGTAATTCCTCGATCCGGCGAATATTATTCAAATGTTGCAAAAGACAAAACATATGTAAAAAGGCTGGATAAAATCATCAAAGATGCTATGACATCAAATCTGAGGAAGAGGAATGAAGAAAGAATGAAGAAGAATATTGAGAATTTGGTTGATTATTTGAAGAAAATCGTTGAGGAGGTCAAGGTTGAAGAAGTTAAAATTGAAGCTACTAAAGAAGAAGATGAGAAGGTAGCTGAGAAAGAAAAGCTGGCAGAGAAGGTAGTTGAAAAAGAAAAGGCTATTACTGAAGAACAGCAAGTTGAAGAAGCTAAGAAGAAGATGGAAAGTTCGATAGAAGTGAAGGTTGAAAGTTCAGCAGATGTTGTTGGTGATGCTGGTACTGGTGAAGAAAAGAAGAGTGAAGCTGATCAGACGCAGAAAGAAGCAAACACCGAGGTGCCAATCACTGCGGTAAAATCTTATTCTAAAGACTTAAATGAAATTGTTGAACAATGCAAGAAGCGCATGGAACCATGCAGTGCTTGTACTGAGAAAGACAAAAAGTTCAGAACAAGAGATCTTGAATTCAATAAAATCGAAAAAGTTTTCAAAGAAAAATGCAAAGAAATGTTAGAAAACGAAAAAGTTTTAAAAGATAATAATGAAACGATTTTAGAAAAATGTAAAAAGTTAGAAAAAGAAAATGAAAGTTTGAAAGAAAATGTTTCAAAAATGACAGAAAAATATGATCAAAAAGAAAAAGCTTGTCAGGAAATGAAAAAGGAGTATGATTCAATAAAATTGGCTTATCATATTACAAAAGAATCATATGAAAAGGTAAAAAGTGAAATGAAACTTGTTCAATCAAGATTGAAATATTGTTCTGAAACAACTGATACGTTTAAGCGACAATATGAAATAAAGCAACAAGTTGTAAATTCTTACATTGAGGATGTTTCTAAGCTAAAACGTCAGATTGCTGATTTAGAATAGGATAATAACAAGTTAAAAAGTTATCACGCGTCATCATATGTGCTTGAACGTATTTTCAACATAAAACTGGATGGAAAAGATTCAGAGCAAAACAAGAAAGGTATTGGCTTAGAGTTTCATCAAGTTCCACTACCGGAAAAGTTTGCATTTTATGATGATGAAAAGGTCGAAAAAGCTTTCAACATGGTAGATCAATTGCCAGATTACATTGACGTAACCTATTCCAAATCTGATGATTCTAGTGATTCAGAGGTGGTAGGTAAGGTCGTTGAAAGTGTGTTGAAGAAGAGTCGGTTGATACAGGTAATTCTGAATCACAGGATGAAAATGAAGGTAATTTTCATGATGGATATCTGAAAAACACAAAATCCGAGAAAAATTTGAATGAAGATTCAAAAGGATTGGTTTATACCATGATTGGGTCGGACAAATTATTCTTAGATGTTGTATTCCCGATTCAGAATGTGATTTCAGAAAAGAGTGATAAAGTTTTCAAAATGGTTGAAATTGAAAAGTCTGAAATTTCAAAGTTTGCTGGTAAAGGTCACAAAAAGTTTTATAATAAATCCGGTTTCAAAAAGAAAAACATGAAGGCTGGGTTGGGTTATAAGAAGAAACATAATTGGAAGAAAAATGAAACACCAAATTTTCAGGCAAAGATGAATTTTGTTCATGGAACAACTTCAGAAGAAGAGAAAGAACTAAAATTTAGACGACAGTTTAATGACGAGTTCTTAGCTCAAAAGAAAAAGCAACAACCACAGGTCAAAGATGTATCCAAGAGAACATGTTTCAAATGTGATCAAATTGGACATCTTGCACGCAAGTGTCCAAATCTGAAACCTATTGATGTTGACAAAAAGAAGTCTGAAAACGTTGAGAAACAAAAATCTGAGTATGTGAAACAAAGGTCAACCAGATTTGATTCGTAACAAACTTGGAGGTATAATACAAACAAGTTTGCTTTCAAACAAACTTGGAAATCAAACCCGAATAGGTTCGATTCAAGACAGACCTAGAACTCTCACACACCCAGATTTAGAACAACGCAAAGTTGGAAAACATCAGTTGATATGACAAAACCTCAACAGTTTTGGTAAAAATCAAAATGTTCAAAAAGACTCACATTTTTATAGAAGAGGTGCTTCAAAAGGTCAAACTTGGTCAGTTAAGAAACCAATGATTTCAAAAGTTGATGAAAAAGTTGAAGATAAAATTGAAAAAGTCTTTGTTCAAAATGACAAAGATTTTCCGAAGTTAAATGATGCATATTGTGTTGAAATGCCTAAGGTCCAACAGACCTGGGCTAATTTGTTCAAGTAATTGAGTAAGTGTAAATGTGTAGGTGCTCAAGAAATCTGAAAATTGTGAGAATGGAATACGGAGCAGCCTGGCACAACGAGAGGAGGAGAAGGCTGCTAGACCCTGGTTTGGTTGAAACAGGGAGTTTGTTTGATTTTTGTATATAAATAAACCATATTTCAAAACTCTAAAAATTGAAAAATTTAAAAAAAAAAACCAAAAATATGTTTGTTTTTAAATTTGTCAAAAATTCAAAAGTTTCAAAAATATGTTGATTGAATATGCCGAAACTCTCACGGCGGAACAAACATGATTAATTTCACAAGATTGAAAAACGGTTTTCAAACTGTAAAAGATCAATGTGTTGTAAATCATGGGGGTATTTACTGCTTTTCATGTAATTTGGTACACATTAATCAGAAAATGGATGGCGAAACAAAGCTATCTACATCGGTTATCAAATTTTCTTTAAATGGTTTTGCATTTTAGGGGGAGTATGTATATTTCAGAAAATACAAAAACATTTGAAAATTTGAAAAAGCCAAAAACATGATAAAATTCGAAAAAGAGTTTTTGTGTAAAAAGAGGAAATGATAGTACATCAGTAGACAATCACAGTACGCTAAAGAAATGGAATGTTTTAATGTGGTAAACGGTCTCACTGATGATGTGCCAGTAGATTTTTTACACGCTTAGTAGATTGTTGTTAAGATATAAACCTAAATTTCAAACTTACTTATTTCGTGGGGAACATCTCTTGGATATATAGGTAACCCCTGAAATCTTGTTTGAAGGGCTTTCTATTTCTGACATACTAGGTCTTTGTGCGTGGTGATATCTGGGGTATTATACCAGGACTTCTGATTTGCGGAAGCAATAGCCTAGTTCTCGTATAATGCTTTACATTGCTTTAATCATAAAGCTAGCCCTCAGCATAAAAAATGATGAAACATTGAAAAATGCTAATCATGTGCTGTTGAAGAAAAGATCCCCAAACGGGACACACCTGAAAGTCGAGCCGTCATCTCTCTGCTGAACAGAAGTTCTGACCTGAGCTCTCACGGTTTCGCATTACCCGTTTACAGATATCATTAGTGTACATTCACCTGTAAGACTGAATATAGAAGTCTGAATACGGGAGTATATTCTGAGGTGGGACACACGAATAAGTTAAGTCTTTAAAACACTAAATCCGTTTCTCGAAACAGTTGAACTTTGTGTGAAAATTTAAGTGGATTAGTATACTTACAATCTAAGTGAATCGTTTAGAACTGAAAGTGTTTAAAGCTCAACGATACTAGTGATTTGTTAAAAACTGATATGATCCTCTAGCACGAATTCAAACAAAAATATTTTCTGTAAATATGTTTGTAAATATTTCTTTACTGCTTTATATTTTCAGAAAACATCAAAAAGATTTTGATTTCTGCTTTATTTTTGACAACCGACGTCTGACTGCTGAGTTTCAAAATCCAAGTATGCTGATTGTGTTTCTAAAAATAAAACAAGTTCATTAATTTGAAACTTGTAGTTTTAATCAAAAATCAAAAACAGTTTGTGATATCTCCAAGGTCATTAATTTGGACTTGGATGATTAACTGTGAGGGATTTGGATTCTTAGATTGTTAAAATCTGTAACAGATCCAGTTTCCGATTTTGTTCGCTGAAACTGCCAAATCTTGGAAGTTTGTTGATAGAGGGAGTGGTTAAAGAGTTTAAAAGAGCCAGATTACAATTTCTGGACAATTTCAAAAGATTGTTACTTATAAATGTTTGAGAAATTGCAGATACCAGATTACGATCCTGACAGCTGAGTCTAAGGGGGAGTCTGAAGACGAGCTTGACGCAAGGGGGACCTTGTAAACGGAAAGCAAGGTGACGATCCCAAAAGCACGGAAGCTTGATGAAAGAGGGAGCCTGAAGAGAATGTTTCTAAAAGATGTTAATGAAAGAGCCAGAGTCAGATTCTGGTATAACATTCAAGATGGAGGCTGATGGAAGAAGATAAAGATTGATGGATGCTTACAGTGTTAGACAATTTGGACAGAGCAAAAAGACTGATCAAGACTGAAGATGTGTCATGCTAAAGATTAGACGCTGAAGACTTCGTCAACAACCAAGGGGGAGTCTGTTAGTGCACTATGTCTGTTGACTTCGTCTTGTATCATGTGATGTAATAGAATTGATAGATCAGGGCTCGTAGTTCAAGAAATAGGATTTAGAGTTAATTTCTTTTGAAGTGGATAATTCCGCTTGAAAGTTGCCTAGGGTAATTCCGCACGGAATTAGATTCCGTGTGAATCTAATTTCGTTTGTGTCTTGTTCAAGAGGAATTAGGCATCTATAAATAGCCTTCAAACGGAATCATTTGTGTCTGGTTCCTCGACGAATCGCAGCTTGTCGTCGATTGTGAGCTCTTTGAGAGGAACTATGAGGGTCTCATCTGACAGACACTTCTTCAGATTCGACACATGGAATACGTTGTGAACTCCACTGAGTTCCTCAGGTAGGTTCAGCCTATAAGCGACTTTGCCAATTTTCTCAATGATCTCGAACGGTCCGACATAGCGCGGATTGAGTTTGCCTCGTTTGCCAAAACGAACTACACCTTTCCAAGGTGAGACTTTGAGTAGCACTCGATCCCCAACCTGGAACTCGAGTGGCTTCCTTCGCTTATCGTCATAGCTTTTCTGACGGTCACGAGCTGCCGCCATGCGTTGTCGTATCTGAGCAATCTTCTCGGTTGTATCTACTATGAGTTCTGGACCAGTGATTAGACTGTCACCAACTTCTGCCCAACAAAGAGGTGATCGACACTTCCGTCTGTACAATGCCTCGAATGGAGCGGCCTGGATGCTGGTGTGGTAACTGTTGTTATACGAAAACTCCACTAACGGGAGATGCTTTTCCCAGCCGTTACCAAAATCGATTACACATGCCCTAAGCATGTCTTCAAGGGTCTGGATGGTGCGTTCAGATTGCCCATCCGTCTGTGGATGATAAGCGGTGCTCATATCTAAACGTGAGCCAAAAGACTTATGCATAGCTTGCCACAGTTCAGAGGTAAAACGAGCGTCACGATCAGAAATGATGGAGGTTGGCACTCCGTGCCTTGATACAACTTCTTTTAGGTAGATGTCTGCTAGGGTATAAAACTTATCTGTTTCCTTGATAGGCAGAAAATGTGCACACTTGGTCAGTCGATCCACGATCACCCAAATGGTATCATTCCCGCATTGAGATCTGGGCAGGCCAGTAACGAAATCCATGGAAATTTGTGCCCATTTCCATTTAGGTATCTCTGGTTGTTGGAGTGGGCCGGATGGTTTCTGGTATTCGACCTTGACTCTCGCACAAGTCAAGCATTTGCTGACGTAGGTTGCTATGTTGGCTTTCATACCAGGCCACCAATACGTAGTTTTGAGATCGTGGTACATCTTATCCGAACCAAGATGTACTGAATAACGAGACTTATGTGCTTCATCCATCATAAGCTCGCGTAAGTCTCCATAAAGTGGAACCCAGATGCGTCCGTTAACATAGTAGGCGCCGTTTTCCTTTTGTTCTAGCCGCTGTCTCGATCCTCGTAAGGACTCAGCCCTGATGTTTTCTGCTTTCAATGCTTCAACTTGAGCATCGCGAATCTGAGCGGGAAGGTTAGATTGGATGGTAAGCTGTAACGCACGTACACGCTTAGGTATAGTATCCTTTCGACTGAGGGCGTCGGCCACAACATTGGCTTTGCCCGGATGGTACTTGATTGCATATTCATAATCGTTCAAGAGTTCGACCCATCGGCGTTGTCGCATGTTTAACTCCTTTTGCTTGAAGATATGCTCGAGACTCCTGTGATCGGTGTAAATGGTGCACTTGGTACCGTACAGGTAATGTCTCCATATCTTAAGCGCGAAAACAACTGCTCCCAGTTCCAAGTCGTGCGTAGTGTAGTTCCTTTCGTGAACTTTAAGTTGGCGCGATGCGTAGGCTATGACCTTCTCACGTTGCATTAACACGCAACCAAGTCCTTGGATGGAAGCGTCGCAGTAAACCACAAAATCTTCTGTGCCTTCAGGCAATGAGAGAATAGGCGCGCTACAAAGTTTATCTTTCAAGTGCTGAAATGCGGACTCCTGTGCATCAACCCAACGATAGGTGACACCCTTCTGAGTCAGTGAAGTGAGAGGTTGCGCAATCTTGGAACAAGCCAGTTTTTGATCGAGTCAACCTTGGATGGATCAACATGAATCCCATCCTGGTTCACCACATGGCCCAGAAAATGGACTTCGCGAAGCCAGAAGTCACATTTCGAAAACTTGGCATATAGCTGCTCTTTACGAAGTAGTTCCAGAATAAGCCTCAGGTGTTGCTTGTGTTCCTCCTGACTCTTAGAATAGATCAGGATGTCGTCGATGAAGACTATGACAAACTTATCCAGGTAAGGCTTGCACACTAGGTTCATGGCCATAACGAGTTCTGAACCCTGTCTTGGGGACGTCTTCCTCTCGGACTCTCAACTGATGGTAGCCCGATCTCAAATCAATCTTGGAATAGAAACTCGACCCTTGCAACTGGTCGAACAAATCATCAATGCTTGGAAAAGGATAACGATTCTTCACAGTCACCTTGTTGAGTTCGCGGTAGTCAATACACATCCTGAAGGTACCGTCTTTCTTCTTCACGAATAACACTGGAGCTCCCCATGGTGAAGAGCTAGGACGTATAAAACCCTTTTCCAGAAGTTCTTGTAGTTGCGTAGACAGTTCTTCGAGTTCTGATGGAGCAAGTCGATAAGGCGCATGAGCTATTGGTGCTGCTCCAGGAGCTAACTCGATTTGAAACTCGACTTGTCGATGAGGCGGAAGACCAGGTAATTCCTCAGGAAATACCTCAGGAAAGTCGCGCATAATAGGAATGTCTTCTATCTTCCTTTCTTCCGCGGATGCATCAGTAAGGAGGGCTAGGATAGCGGTGTGGCCCTTTCGTAAACACTTTTGGGCTTTAAGGAAAGAGATGATGCCTACAACAGCACCACTCTTGTCGCCACGAATCACGAGGGGTTCTTTTCCAGAACGAGGAATACGGACGATTTTCTCCTTGCAAATAATCTCCGCTTGGTGTTGAGATAACCAATCCATCCCAATGACAATGTCAAAACTACCCAGAACGATAGGAATAAGATCGATGGAGAAGGTCTGACCAGCTAGGATAATGTTACAGCCCTTAACTATGTGTGTGGCTTCAAGACTTTTACCGTTTGCTATTTCTACCGTGTGTTTGGTGTTCAAAAGTGTTGGAGTGTGCTTAAGCATTTGGCTAACTTTTAAGGACACATAACTAGTATCGGCACCCGAATCAAATAACACAGTAACAAAGAAGTCGTCCAGAAGAAACTTACCCATTACAACGTTGGGATCGTTCCTTGCTTCTCCCTGACTGATATTCGCTAATTTACACATATTTTAGTCCCCCGTTTTACCCCTATTTTATGCGTTTTCGGCCGTAAAACCGTCATTCGGATACTTAATTATCTACATTTTTTGTTTACAGGCCCAAAACAGCATACCAGACAAGATGATAGCGAAAACGAGGACTTTCCGGACAAAACGACAAAGCTACGAAACTTCTGTTAGAAAACTGACCTGGGCGTGTGGAACGGTCGTGCGACCTGATGCACGACCGTGCGTCACCGATAATTCATAAAAGACCCGGCAGTGAATGAGGGTGCAACACCGCGTGCAGCACATTGAAGGCCAACCCGGGAACGCACGGTCGTTCCAGATCTTGCACCCTGTGCATCTCCGATGATCAAGCCAAACTCGGAACTGAACGACCAGTGCGACCAGGCGTGCAACAAGAACTCGGAATAGAACGACCGTGCCACATGAAGAACGGTCGTGCCATATCGAATCCGGTCAACGATCTGCTGATGTCATGCAGTATGGTGGACCACCACCAATAATTGCTTAAAGTGCATGGTCGTGCGATCCATGCACGACCGTGCGACATCGAAAAAGCATAAAAACAGAACAGAACCATTCTATTAATAACTCTGGAATTTTGGAGAGCTTTGCAGGCGATTTTGAGGCTCCGAAGGCTTCTGCTTTCACTCGGATTCAAGCAACATTGCCCGGTTTTGCTCATTTACTATCCGGATTCTTAATCTTGTGCTTGTTTATGGTTTGGATTTCTAATCTTTCCAGAATTTTGTTAATGTTTCAAGCATTTAGATTAATATTTATGTATTATTGTAGCCTTAGGGCAAAAACACAACAATCCCTTGCTTGATTATAGCCATTAGTATGTTAATCTTTGTTTGTAATGACATTTTGAAGTATTTTCTATGATTATCTTTGATGATTAGTTTGCAACCTTGTTATTGATATTGATTTCTTGATTATAAGTAATTGTGTTGGATGATTGGTGCTTGGTTAGTTAAGATAGTTGAAAAATGAAGCTTAATTAATCATGTATTAGTAAACTTTTAATTTGGTTAACTAGTTTAACTTGGTTCAAATGTGGGCACCATGATACTAGAAATGGTTAGTGGTTTAATAAAATGTAATTATTGTTAATCAAGAAAGCTTGCCCTCACGGAAGGACTCTAACGGGTTAGATGGTGTTGTTATGAATTCTTGCGATGATTTGTTAGCTTAGTTAGTAGTTTCGGCCAAAATTGCTATCTTAGTGAAGTTATGCGCAAGATTTGTAAAATGAACTCGGTTGTGATTTAATCTAGTTTATGCTTGTCTCGGTGGTTGCATTGTGTTTATCGGTGTCGCTTTCCTTGATTAAGTGAGGTTAGAAAACTCCTAACGGATGACTAACTTATTTTTAGGAGATTTTTGTAGACATTTATCAATTGCACGTTAAAGAACAATTTTAGGTGGTTAAAGTGTGTTTATCGTTTTAACTTTCCGAATGATTGTCATGTTAGGATTCCCGAAAGGGATACTAATTGTCTTAAAATGGAAAATTGACCGAATGCTTCTAGTGCCAAAACTGACTTAGATGACATGCTTTGGTTGTGTATTAAGCAAGGCTATTAATATATAATTTACTATGTTTTATAAGTATTTATTTATGCTTACTTTAGTTTAATTAAAACCAAAACAACTTATGTTTTTACCGTTAATTTAGTGGCAAAGGTCTAGTATTATTTCTCCGCCCATTTCCGTGGATCGATACTTGGTTCTTACCGATATATATATAACGGGGTACACTTGCCCTTTTGTGTGTGTTTTGATGTAAAAGTAATAATCACTTTTGTAAATTTAAAACCAAATCGTGTGTAATTTCATTGTAAAAATACGTATAGTCGCGCACACGTCAAAGTTTTTTGGCGCCGTTGCCGGGGAAATGGCGAGTTTTAGGAACGACCCGAGTCATTGTGTTATCGGTGTACATACTTTGTTAATATTTGTGTATATGTTCGTGATTATTTATTTGTTGATTTATTTGTTAATATTTCTTGCTTTTAATTCAATTTATTCATTTTCGTGATTCTTTTGTACACTTATAAACTTTTATTCTATTTATTTTTTCTAATCCAGATTTATTTATTCATTTATTCATTTGAATTTTCGGCTCTTAAAAATCATTTTTACACTAGCCGTTTCGATTGTATTCATTGCTTTAATTTTTATAAAAATTTCGGCCCATTTTCAGATTTTTATAAATTTTTCAGCCCATTTTTATGCATATGCTGTTTCTATTCAGCGAAAAAAAAAAACCAAAAACAGCATTATTATATTAATAAAATATTCATTGTGTCAGTTTTTCGTTTGCAGGTTGATGTCCTCAACTCCCGCGCCCGCTATTGCTGAGCCGACTGACGAACCAGCGCATAATCTTAGAAGAAGTAAGAGGCTGCGTGAAAGGTCGCTTGTCATTGCACAACGCATTGCAAATGCAATCGACGAGCCGGTGATTATCTCTGAAGACGAAAGCTCAGGGGACGAGGAGAGAGTCGTCATGGCGGACGACGACCGACCGTTGAATGAAACAAATCAGCCCGGAAGGGCAGGCTTGGAGCCGAGTATCCTTCAGCCTACTATAGATACTCCTACTTTTGAAATTAGACCTAGTATTATTAATATGGTGCAAAATTCTGTACAGTTTGACGGACGTGAGCATGAAGATCCTGGGAGGCATATCGCTGCTTTTCTCGCTGTCTGTTCGACATTTAGGATTACAGGTGTTTCGGAGGATGCGATTCGGTTGAGGTTGTTTCCATTTTCGTTACGTGAAAAAGCTAGAGCTTGGCTAATGTCACTTCCTGCCGGGTCCATCAGGGCCTGGAATCAGTTGGCAGAGCAGTTTATGAAGAAATATTTTCCACCTGAGAAAATGAACAAGCTTCGGAACTGGATTGTTTCCTTTCGCCAGGACGAGGGCGAGTCGTTGCATGC
This sequence comes from Helianthus annuus, assembly GCF_002127325.2. NCBI lineage: Eukaryota > Viridiplantae > Streptophyta > Magnoliopsida > Asterales > Asteraceae > Helianthus > Helianthus annuus. The sequence goes on from NC_035448.2 coordinate 72,556,112, forward strand.
GGCTTGGGAGAGATTCAAGGATTTGTTGATTGATGTGCCCCATCATGGATTCTCCAAGCGACAGCTGGTTTTGACGTTCTATCAGGGGCTCAGCTATAATACGCAGGAGCAATTAGACGTGAACGCGGGAGGCGATCTTGGAACTAAGACGCCGACTGAAGCGTATGATATTATAGAAAAAGCTGCGTTGAAATCCAGTTCGCATCGGGAAGGAGATAGAGGTCGGGCATCATCATCATCATCTCGCTCAGGAGTTCATGCTGTAGACGACTACACGACCATTACTGCACAAATCTCGGCTCTTGCATCGAGATTCGACAGGTCCCAGATGATTGCGCATGCTGGCTCGGGATGTGACCAGTGCGGAGTGTCACACGAGCCTGGGGCATGTTTTCAGGGAGTCGTATATGAGGGCCACGAAGAAGTAGATTTCGTGAGTAATCAAGTGAGGCCGCAGAATAACCCGTACAGTAACACCTATAATCCCGGTTGGAGAAATCACCCAAATTTTGGGTGGCGAGCGAACGCAGGCAATCAAAATCTGTTGGGATTTACTCAGCATGCTCCAGCGCCTCAGCAGGGTCAGCAGTACCAGCAGTACAACCAACCCTACCAGCAGCGTCCATATTCGTACCAGAATCAGGGCACTGGGAGTAGCTCCCAGCAGCAGGCCCCTCAGTCTAGTTCCAAGTTGGAGGATATGATGGCTCAGCTTCTTTCTAGCTCTGAAAAACGATACCAACAAAGCGAAGATCGTTTTCTAGCTAACGAGGGAGAAATGAGGAGTCAGAAAGCCTCGATTCAGAATATCCAGAATCAGGTTGGTCAGCTGGCGCAGATGATGTCCAAAAGGCCCCCAGGCGGTCTTCCGGGTAATACAGAACCAAACCCGGGCGGGCATGTGAATGCGATCATGACCAGGAGTGGAAAAACTACCGGACCCGTCATATCGGACTCACCACCGATCACTGGAGCGGTCCCGACTGACACACCGGACGAGGTGCAAGCCAGGCTACGCCCAGCAAGTACAGCACAAGTCCAGGAGCCGGCCAAAGATTACACTCCTCCAGTACCTTATCCAGGCAGGCTGAAGAAGCAGAAGAATGAAGAGCAATACGGTAAGTTCCTTGAGTTGTTTAAGCAACTACACATCAATATACCGTTTGTTGAAGCCTTGGCCCTGATACCAAAGTACGCGAAATTCCTTAAGGATATCCTCTCGAATAAACAGAAGCTCGAGGATATATCATGTGTGGTGATGAATGAAACTTGTTCCGCCGTTCTGCAAAACTGTCTACCCACGAAAATGGGAGATCCTGGTAGTTTTACGCTCCCGTGTTTGATTGGAAACATGTCTGTTAGCCATGCATTGGCTGACTTGGGAGCGAGTATCAACCTTATGCCGTATAAGGTTTTTACAAAGCTGGATCTGGGTGAGCCGTCACCCACTAGGATGAGCATTCGTTTGGCAGACCGCTCAATAAAGTATCTGCGCGGATTTGTGGAAAACATGCTTGTAAAAATCGATAAATTTGTTTTCCCCGTGGACTTTGTTATCCTTGACATGGATGAAGATTCAAGAGTACCTTTGATACTTGGACGTCCTTTCCTCAATACAGCGAGGACGATTGTTGATGTGGCAGCTGGCCAAATCACGCTCCGAGTGAATGATGAGCACGTGACATTCGATATCAAAAGATCAATGCAGCATTCGCAATGTCACGATGACAAGCTTTATTACGTCAACATTGTCGATGCATGTGTGTGCTCTCATTTTCAAGGTACTATTGACGAGATTGATTCGGACACACGTCTGTCGTGTGGGGACCTGATTGGCATTACGCAGGAGGGCCACGATTTCGAGCAGCCAGTCTATCAGATTGGTGACGATGGTTCCCAGAGTCCGGAGAGGTTTCTAGAACTTGACCATGTAAATGAGGAGGAAGCAAAGCCTTCGGTTGAAGATCCGACACCTTTAGAGTTGAAAGAACTCCCGCCACATCTCGAGTATGCATTTCTGGACGAGGAGCGTCGCTTACCGGTCATAATTTCGGCATCATTGGAAAAGGATGAGAAAAATCGGCTTCTTGAGGTTCTGAGACTTCATAAGAGAGCCATTGCATGGAAAATCATGGATATCAAGGGCATCAATCCTTCTTTTTGTACTCACAAGATTCTGATGGAAGACGAGTACAAACCATGTGCACAGCATCAGAGGCGTTTAAATCCAAATATGCAGGACGTGGTGAAGAAGGAGGTGATTAAGCTGTTGGATACCGGGATGATATATCCTATTTCGGACTCTGTGTGGGTGAGTCCAGTGCAGGCTGTACCTAAGAAAGGTGGTATGACTGTAGTCTCGAATGATAGGAATGAACTAATTCCTACCCGTACCGTCACTGGGTGGCGATTTTGCATTGACTACCGCAAACTCAATGATGCTACTCGCAAGGATCACTTCCCGCTTCCATTCATCGATCAGATGTTGGAACGTCTGTCAGGGAAGTTGTATTACCGTTTCCTAGACGGGTTCTCTGGGTACTTTCAGATCCCTATCGCTCCTGAGGATCAGGAGAAGACTACCTCTACCTGCCCCTTCGGCACATTCGCCTACCGGCGGATGCCTTTTGGGTTGTGTAATGCACCAGCGACCTTCCAGAGATGCATGGTTGCAATTTTCCATGACATGATCGAGGATTCCATGGAGGTTTTCATGGTTGATTTTTCGGTATTTGGGGATTCCTTCGATCACTGCTTGGAAAATTTGAGAAAGATGTTGAAAGAGGTGTGAGGAGACGAATCTGGTCCTGAACTGGGAGAAATGCCACTTCATGGTGAAGGAGGGCATAGTTCTGGGACACAAGATTTCGTATGCTGGCATGGAGGTCGATCCAGCCAAAGTGGATATCATTTCACGACTTCTGCCCCCCACATCTGTTAGAGCTATACGGAGCTTTCTCGGTCATGCCGGGTTCTATCGGCGATTCATCAAAGATTTTTCAAAAATCGCCAGACCCATGACCCGTTTGTTGGAGAAAGACGCTCCGTTCGTATTTGGAGATGATTGCTTAAGAGCCTTTGACCTTCTCAAGTAAAAGTTGATTGAGGCCCCTATTTTAGTTGCACCGGACTGGAGTCTGCCGTTTGAGATTATGTGCGACGCGAGTGATTACGCTATAGGGGCCGTTCTTGGCCAAAAGAGAGAAAAGCACTTTCACCTGATCTATTATGCGAGCAAAACTCTTCACGACGCTCAGGAGCATTATACCACGACAGAAAAAGAGCTCTTGGCGGTCTTTTTCGCATTTGACAAATTTAGATCGTACTTGGTGCTTTCGAAAACCGTTGTATATACGGATCACGCTGCCATCCGATATCTCTTCAGCAAACAGGACGCCAAACCGCGTCTGATCAGGTGGATCTTGTTGCTGCAGGAGTTTGATATTGAAATTCAAGATAAAAAGGGTGCGTTGAATGTAGCGGCTGACCATCTATCTCGGTTAGAGCATGGAGACATCGTGGACGCGCGTTGGGATTCCATAAATGACAACTTCCCAAACGAGTCTTTGATGAGTTTTGAGATATGCGATGAGTCGCCATGGTTCGCTGACCTTGCGAACTACCTTGCTTGCGGGATTCTGATTAAAGGGTTGACTCACCAGCAAAAGAGGAAATTCTTTTCAGATGTCAAGCACTACATTTGGGATGACCCTTACTTGTCTCGGGTTGGTGCTGATCAGGCGATTAGGAGATGTGTTTCAGGGAAGGAGGCGACCGATATTCTGTGCCATTGTCACGAGGGACCTACCGGAGGCCACCATGGAGCCAACTTTACCGCCAAGAAGGTGTTGGATTCCGGGTTTTATTGGCCGACTATATTTCTTGATGCGCAGAGTTGGGTTAGAGCGTGCGATGCTTGCCAGAGGGCGACAAATATCTCGGCACATGATGAAATGCCTCAGAACTGGATTCAGGTTTGTGAAGTCTTTGATATCTGGGGGATAGACTTCATGGGACCATTTCCCCCCTCACGAGGTAATAAGTACATCCTGGTCGCAGTTGACTATGTATCAAAGTGGGCGGAGGCACAGGCCTTACCCACCAATGATGCCAGGGTGGTCGTGAGATTTTTGAAAAGCTTATTTACCCGGTTCGGCGCTCCGAAAGCGCTTATCAGTGACAGAGGGATGCATTTTTGCAATACTCAGCTCGAGAGAGCTTTGTCCCGTTATGGTGTGCATCACCGTCTATCCACGCCCTATCATCCACAGACAAGCGGGCAGGTGGAAGTCACGAACTGGGGGCTGAAAAGAATCCTTGAGCGGTCGGTAGGTGCAAACCGCAAGGATTGGTCGGATAAGCTTGATGAAGCGTTGTGGGCTTTCCGTACGGCTTACAAGACGCCTATTGGGACTACTCCCTTTAGGCTTGTGTATGGAAAGGCATGCCATTTACCGGTTGAGTTGGAGCATAAAGCGATGTGGGCTCGAAAAACTGCAAATCTGGACCTAAAAGCCGGAGGTGAAGCCCGGTTTCTCCAGATTCATGAATTAGAAGAGTTGCGACAACGCGCTTATGAAAGCTCCGTGTTGTACAAAGAGCGCACGAAGAGATTGCACGATAAACGCTTGAAGGACCACAAAGAATTCCAAGCGGGCGATCTTGTTCTTCTTTACAACTCGCGGTTGCGCTTATTTCCCGGAAAGCTTCATTCACGTTGGACAGGCCCATACACGGTTAAAGAGGTATTTCCGTATGGGACTGTTGCAATAGAAAACGCGGACGGCGTTATTTTCAAAGTAAATGGGCATCGCTTGAAGTTATACGTTGTCGGGCCGACAGACTCGGTGGTGGAGGTCATTGAGCTCCAAACTCCGCACATATCATAAGTGTGGGGAGGAGAGAGTCTACGCTGCTGACTCGCGGATCAAAAATGCAGCAAGAGTGTATTTTGCGCTTTAGGGGTAGTATCGTCTTTTTAGGAATTTTTCTAGTTTTAGCTTGGAGTCTTGCTATCGACTCGTCGACAAAAATTTAGCATGAGTCTACGCTACTGACTCGCCGACAAAAATGTAGCAGGAGCGTCTTTGGCGCTATAAGGGTAAAATTGTCCTTTTTTATGTTTTTGTAGTTTTGGCGTAATTTAGGTTAGTTAGGTAGTTTCCGTTAGTTTGTTGTAATTTCGTACGTGCCGAGCGAAGGTTCTGTGCTGCAATATTGTTATAATAGTTGGCGTGTTGAAAAAATGGCGAAAAACGGCCAAAACAGTTGCTGGAAATGGCTTCTGCGGAAAAATTCTGATCTGCAGCTGTTGCATGGCCGTTCCTCGAGTCGCACGACCGTGCGTTTCCGAGGGCCGGCACGGTGGATCGCACCCTTGGTGCATCTCCGAGAACAGTTGCTAGGGTTTGGGCGATGTCGGTGACGCACGACCGTGCAATATGGAGAACGACCGTGCGTCAGGCTGAGGGCAGTTTTGTCATTTGGCACTATAAATACCCTCATCTGCAGCCCCCATTCACAATTCACGAAACCCTACCAGCACCAGGCCGTTCCAGAGCGATACTTCATCAAATCGCACGATTTTTCGCACGATCTCACACCCTTCTTCGCACGGTACGTTCCTAGTTGAAGATTTCTTGTTTCCTTGCTTTCTAGGTTAGATTTCCTACGATTCTTCAAGGGATTTATTAGGGTTCTCTTCATAAACAAATCGAAACCCTAACCCTTGTTTGAATCTTGCTTATCATGAACACTCGGTTAAGTTTCCGACCCCTGTTTGTACAAAAAAGTTGTTGATTTTGAGAAAATCAGGCTATTCGAAGTTCAGGGGTTCGAAATCTGCAAGTCACTTGTCGCACGGATGTTCCTTGGATAGAACGGTCGTGCGATTCCGGGTGATTCACGATGTCAGCTTGTTGTTCGGTATTGCACGGTGGTGTCGTTGATCGCACGCCGTGCAGTTCCGACATCTCTGGGCAAATGTTGCTGGTCATCGGCGACGCACGACCGTGCGTCTCGTCGCACGACCGTGCCATATGCCAGATCAGAAATCACAGCTTCTTCATAATTGGCTGCTCGGCTGTTTTTGATTCAAATTTCTCCTGTTTCCATCTCTCTAATGTTATTTCTCATACAGATGAACCATCCTTTCCTTCAATTCGATCCCAACAATGAGCGAGAGGCTTTGTGCATCCCGAAACGAGACGCATTATGGGCACGGCGGGGGCAGTTCGGAGTCCCCCGATGGTTGGATTGGGAAGTAATGCAGGAACTCAATCAGTATGATAGACTAGACGATATGATGAGTCGCCCGCTTGCAAATTTGGTCGGTTGCAACCGACCCGTTTACCTGGAGCTGACCATAGAGTTCTTCACATCTTATGCCTATGAAAAGCCGATTGCTCATCGAAAACCCAAATTTCGCCACAAGGAGCGGGTAGCTTTCAGGTTATGTGGTCGATGGCATAGGTGGTCGATTGGTCGTTTGGGTAGAAGGCTCGGGATTTATACTAGGGAAGACATGGATTATCCTGATGTCTTCACAGATCAGTTCACCTTCCCTTCTGATGCAGCACGGGATGCATTTTGGGCTGCAAATGCCGTTGGAGACCCCTACAACCCGAGGATGTCGAAGGCCTCGTGACTCAAAGACCCTTTGGTGCGAGTGATGCACCATGTATTTAGCCATACGATATGCGGTCGCATGGACAGTCTTGGTAACTGTCCAACACCAGATTTGATTTTTCTATATGCGTTGGTGGAGAAAGCACCTATCAACCTGGCCGCGTGAATGGTTGAATACTTCGTCAAGTGCTCGGGGCGGACTCCGAGCAGTCAGATACATGGCGGTCAGTATGTGACCGAAATAGCGTACAACGAACGCTATATGACTGAGGAGGTGCTTCAGGGTCTCACTCTGATAACCAAGGGGGTTCATGTCGACATTAGGTCACTAAAGGCCATGGGGGTGATTGTAGAGCTAGATAGGGGGGATAGGTTGAGGGGGCTCAACAACGAGGTCTGGGACCCGTTACCCCCCACTTCCAGCAGACAAAGAGGATATAGAAATGCAGGAGCAGCACGCAGTTCAGCAGCACGGACCGCACACGCCACCACACCAGACACCGCCACATGAGCCGCAGCACCATGAGTACCACCAGCATCAGGATTGGCCAGAGTTTTACCAGCAGTTCCAGCAGATGTGTGTTACGCAGGAGCAACATGGTACTTACATTGACCAGATTAGATCGAGCCAGGACGAGATTCGGGCCAGTCAGGATCAGCTCAGGGCCGCTCAGGACCAGCTTAGGCATAGCCAGGAGAGCTTATACCAGGGGGTGAGTGCCGGATTTTCATACTTGTTCGGGGAGATGCATCATGCATACCCCGACTACTTTCAGCACCCTCCATAGTTCCCACCGTGGAACCCCCTGGTTATGGCGATGCGGGTCCGTCCTTTACTAGAGACGATGATGGTGATGATGCCTAGGAGCGGTGGAGTGATAGTTGGTGGTTATTTTTAGTATTTCAGTACTTTGTTTTGGGTGTTTACTTTTGACTGTTATTTCAAACACCCCGGTTATGTATGTTTTATTTTTCAGACTCTTTACTTTAGTTGTTATGTTACGTCTTTGTTGGGATTATTAGTTTTTATATTTATGTATATTATGGTTGATTTGTGATTTTTCTGTTTCTGTTCTATTTTGGTGCACATGTACTTGCAGGTTTTGGGCTATTGGATCTTGGACCGGAGCACGTGACAGATACAGCTTCGGAAGTCTCGTTGCATCAACATCATCTTGAGGGGAGTATTGTTATCCTTTTCTCTATATTTCGGGTCTCGCATTGGGGACAATGCGAAGTTCAAGTGTGGGGAGGGGGTTAACTTTGTTAACTTTGTTTGTCCTCGTATAAAAAAAATCAGAAAAATCACTCAAAAATACCTGTATTTTGTATATATTTTAGTAAATAAACCGGTTGATTGTGTTTTAGAAAGCTTCGGACTTGATAAAAACTCGACAAGAAAAATATTTTTGAAAAAGGAAACCGGAAAGCGTGACAAACAAAGAAAGACTTACATGATAGTTTTCACACTTTTACCCATTCCATCCGTTACGTGAGCATAATTGAGCCTATTGTTATATATTTATATTCATTTCGGATATAGGAGTGAGCCGGATGTTATGTGTAATTTAGAACTTGTCACTAGTATGCTTGTTAAGACCATGAACTTGTGGATTTGTGTAAAAGTGATAGAGGCACTTAGAATACCCCTTTGTTGTAAACCTTGTTCTTTGTGTTGTGCTTCCCGTTCACCTTATATTACCCTTTAGGATTAACCATGTCGAGCCTTCCCGTTTACCTTTTTAGTGTTGAAACTCGGACAAAATAATCGTTTAACTAGCATTTATTTCAGTTTATTGAATAATCTTTGTTAATGACAAAAAAAAAAACACCCTAAAATAGGGTAAAGTTGATAAAAATCGAGCAATTTTGAATGCTTAAACGTTAAAATTTCGTTGATAAGCTCGATTGCGCAATAGTCGCCTTTTTAAGGCATTTGTATGTATAGTTGTATACTTTTTGTTGCTAGTTAAACGCTACTACCGAGTTTTAACCATTTTCGCCACTTTATATGTCCACTTCCATACCCTTCGCCCAAGCCTAACGTTACAACCCGTAAAGACCTCTTGATTTACACTTGTTTGCATGTTAGTTGGTGGAGACGAGATCTTATGACAAGCTTATGATATTGCATATTTCATTGACGAGGCATTGAGTGTTTGCACATACACATTTTATGTATGTTTCATAAATAAAACCGAGTGTGTGTGAACATTGTGAGTCATGTGAAGATTAACATGTTGAGTCAATTAAATGTGATGTCACGACTTTTTGGTTGTCGCTATTATAATTGCATATGCTTGTTGGGTTTGAGTCTTTTGATGTTGTCTTTCGACAAACCGGCTAACCGTTTAGAGTAATTTTCAATAAAATAGTGTGTAAATTATCGTTCTTGTTTGTTTCTGTCTTTTATTGCTTTTTAGTTCAGCTTGCTTGAGGACAAGCAAGATTCAAGTGTGGGGAGATTTGATATTCGCTAATTTACACATATTTTAGTCCCCCGTTTTACCCCCATTTTATGCGTTTTCGGCCGTAAAATCGTCATTCGGATACTTAATTATCTACATTTTTTGTTTACAGACCTAAAACAGCATACCAGACAAGATGATAGCGAAAACGAGGACTTTCCGGACAAAACGACGAAGCTGCGAAACTTCTGTTAGAAAACTGACCTAGGCGTGTGGAACGGTCGTGCGACCTGATGCACGACCGTGCGTCACCGATAATTCATAAAAGAGCCGGCAGTGAACGAGGGTACAACACCGCGTGCAGCACATTGAAGGCCAACCCGGGAACGCATGGTCGTTCCAGATCTTGCACCCCTTGCATCTCCGATGATCAAGCCAAACTCGGAACTGAATGACCAGTGCGACCAGGCGTGCAACAAGAACTCGGAATAGAACGACCGTGCCACATGCCATATCGAATCCGGTCAACGATCTGCTGATGTCATGCAGTATGGTGGACCACCACCAATAATTGCTTAAAGTGCACGGTCGTGCGATCCATGCACGACCGTGCGACATCGAAAAAGCATAACCAGAAACTCATAATGGCCATAACGAGTTCTGAATGCTGTCTTGGGGACGTCTTCGTCTCGGACTCTCAACTGATGGTTGTCCGATCTCAAATCAATCTTGGAATAGAAACTCGACCCTTGCAACTAGTCGAACAAATCATCAATGCGTGGAAAAGGATAACGATTCTTCACAGTCACGTTGTTGAGTTCGCGGTAGTCAATACACATCCTGAAGGTACCGTCTTTCTTCTTCACGAATAACACTGGAGCTCCCCATGGTGAAGAGCTAGGACGTATAAAACCCTTTTCCAGAAGTTCTTGTAGTTGCGTAGACAGTTCTTCGAGTTCTGATGGAGCAAGTCGACAAGGCGCACGAGCTATTGGTGCTGCTCCAGGAGCTAACTCGATTTGAAACTCGACTTGTCGATGAGGCGGAAGACCAGGTAATTCCTCAGGAAATACCTCAGGAAAGTCGCGCATAATAGGAATGTCTTCTATCTTCCTTTCTTCCGCAGATGCATCAGTAAGTAGGGCTAGAATAGCGGTGTGGCCCTTTCGTAAACACTTTTGGGCTTTAAGGAAAGAGATGATGCCTACAACAGCACCACTCTTTTCACCACGAATCACGAGGGGTTCTTTACCAGAACGAGGAATACGGACGATTTTCTCCTTGCAAATAATCTCCGCTTGGTGTTGAGATAACCAATCCATCCCAATGACAATGTCAAAACTACCCCGAACGATAGGAATAAGATCGATGGAGAAGGTCTGACCAGCTAGGATAAGGTTACAGCCCTTAACTATGTGTGTGGCTTCAAGACTTTTACCGTTTGCTATTTCTACCTTGTGTTTGGTGTTCAAAAGTGTTGGAGTGTGCTTAAGCATTTGGCTAACTTTTAAGGACACATAACTAGTATCGGCACCCGAATCAAATAACACAGTAACAACGAAGTCATCCAGAAGAAACTTACCCATTACAACGTTGGGATCGTTCCTTGCTTCTCCCTAACCAATCATGAACACACGACCTTGGGCGCCATTGCCATTATTGTTACCTCCGTTGTTGCCTCCATTGTTGTTTCCATTGTGGTTCCCGTTTCTTGGGTTGTTCTGATTCTGGTTTTGGTTCAGCTGGGGGCAGTTACTCTTAAATTGGCCTTCAGCGCCACACTGAAAGCATCCTTTATTTCCCTGCTGGTGCTACTGCTGGTGGTTCTGTGGAGCTTGTTGTTGTTGTTGGCGATTCTGATTCACAGGATGTGGGCTCCTGCAATCTTTGGCTTCGTGACCCAGCTTGTGACATCTCTGACAACGACCCTTGTTGCACTGGCCGCTGTGGTGCAGATTACATCGATTGCACTTAGGGTGATTTCCCTTGTACCCACCCTGACCTTGATTTCCAGATGACTGCTGACTGGGGCTCCTGTACTCATCTGTCTTTCACTGCTGAGATTGAGCTGAAGCATAACCCTTGCCCAAATTTCCTTCCCACTTGCGCTTGTTGTCGTTGGGAGCATCAGAAGTAGTGGCGCTAATACGTTTGGGCAGTTTGTTCTGCTCAACTGCCTGATCAGTGAGACGATGAGCCAACTTGATGATTTGCTGTATAGTGCCAAGGTTAGCTGAGGTTACGTGGCTTTGAATTTCTGGAACCAAGCCCTTAAGGTATAGCTCAATGCGTTTGTAGGGAGGGTCCACCATAGTAGGGCACAAGATGGCTAGCTCATTTGACCTCTTCGTGTATGCCTCAATCTCAGATCCCGTCATTTTCAGATTGAAAAATTCCACCTCCAGCTTGTGGATGTCGTCACGACTGCAGTACTCTTCTCTAATCAGTTCCTTGAAATCGTTCCACGGGGTAGCATTAGCAACCGCCAACCCAAGCAGTTGAACCTGTGCTTTCCACCAGGTTAACGCAGCTCCTTCGAGCGTTCCAGTAGCATATTTCACCCTACGATCCTCGGGGCATTCACACATCTCAAAAACAGACTCAAGCTTCTCGAACCAGTGAAGAAGGCCTACAGCCCCTTCTGTGCCACTGAAAGTGCTAGGTCGGCAATCCATGAAGGTTTTGAATGTGCACACAGGAGGCTGTGCAGGTTGACCTGTGGTGTGAGAATAAAAGTCAAGGTTAAGCACGAGGTTAACGCAGCTCCTTCGAGCGTTCCAGTAGTTGAACCTGTGCTCCTTCGAGGTTAACGCAGCTCCAAGCAGTTGAACCTGTGCTTTCCACCAGGTTAACGCAGCTCCTTCGGGCGTTCCAGTAGCATATTTCACCCTACGATCCTCGGGGCATTCACACATCTCAAAAACAGACTCAAGCTTCTCGAACCAGTGAAGAAGGCCTACAGCTCCTTCTGTGCCACTGAAAGTGCTAGGTCGGCAATCCATGAAGGTTTTGAATGTGCACACAGGAGGCTGTGCAGGTTGACCTGTGGTGTGAGAATAAAAGTCAAGGTTAAGCACGAGGGTTGGTTCGCGAACGTAGGATCTAAACGTCCTAAGATGGGTTGAAGTAGCAGGTTATACCTCCTGCAGGAACAGCTGCGAGTGCCACAGCAACTCGTTCATTGATCAGAGCCGTCAGCTGGGCTTGAGTTAGGTTGATACGTCCTCCGTGTCCGCTGATGATCTTCATAATGAAGCAACGTAAGTGAGGGAAGTGTCGCGAAAGTGCGTAAGTGTGGGACGACAGGAGAGAGTAAACACACAAGGTTCAAATAGCAATTATCACGTTAACTAATGCACAGTGTGAACTATCTAACTGGCAATATAGCATAAATCATACCACCTATTGTGTCGAGTCTTGCACGTGGAGCGAAGCGTCGTTGTGGATCGTTGAGCACTGTGCAGGTTATAGTCTGGTTTTATCAAAAAGCTTTTCCCCTTTTTAAAACCAAGTTCACTATAACCAATGGCTCTGATACCAATCTGTCACACCCCTAAAATCCACCATGCGGAGTACCACCGCTTGGAGGCGTGACGTGACCAGGATCGAGCCACCAATCATACTGAACAACGTATTTAAGTAAATCAAGCCAACCACAATACGATTGGTGACCAAAAGCTAGTTAACCAAGTTTTAATTGAGACAGCGGAAGCATAAACATAAGGTTCAAAACATAAGTTTGCAGTTCATAAGTTTAAAGTCCAACACATAGGTTTAATAAGTTCATAATGATTTAAATATTAAACACTGGACATAACCGTCCGTACACCACAACGACTCCATCATCGTGCAAGCTCCAAGCGGTTAGCGACCTGTAAGGCATGTAACAACGAGTCAACAACAAAGTTAAGTGAGTTCACGTTTGGTTGTTTAGTTTTTAAGTTGTTTTCCGAAACCGTGGTTTGTCTTTTGTTGGCATAATTGCCGTGGGGGTTACCCCTTAGTTGAAAGAAAGTTTTAACCAGTTCATTCTTTATTACCCATACCCTGTTCATGTTTAGTGGGGGTTTCCCCATGTGAACTACTAGACTGTACCATACCGACTACTACGCAAGTAAGTTGTGCCCTACATCAGTGTCTATCATCACTGATGGTTTGCCATAGTCCATTAGTACACGCCCGTCCGACTGGCATGGTGTGAGGTTTGTTAAACCTAATAGCGCTATTAACTAATGACCCGCTCGCCATTGGCCTCGGCGATTAAGTCGATATAAAATGAGGGACTTATGATAGAGTTTTGTCTAGTAAGTTTTAAGGTTGTTGTCCTACCCAAGGAGGACGAACGTACGTAGTTCTCCCAAAGAGAATACGCAGGATTAATACTGGCATCCTACCCGAGGAGGATGGCCCTACATATCCTACTTAAGTAAGATATGTAGATTCCGTTTTAATTCTTTAACCCATTCCCAAACCACCGGGAATCCCATGCCTTAGAAAGGGTGTGAACTCACCTCGGTTTGCTCGGTTAGATTCTCAATTATAGCTTACAGTCAAGGTCGGTCAATCACATCCTAATAATGATTACCAGTTAGTCATTTAGTGGTTTTCAAGTAGAGCACAGAATTCCTACACGCACCTAACACATTACATGCATCACTTTAACGGTTTATGCCCATATAAGCTCCCCATATATTCCCACTCATAAAAAAACATACGATATTGCACCCAACACTTTTATTGACTCATAACTTGTTAGATCATTCACAGATAGCATACTCGACACTTAGACGCGCAATTTACAACTTATGTCGTTTCAGCTTAAATATTCAAAAGCGGGCTGTTTTCGGGGATTTTAATAAAGTACTTATCTTATTTCAAAAATTCCCAACTTTTTATAGAAGATGATAAATGACCCAGATATTATTGTGTAAAAATCTCGGGATCTAACTCATCACCAATATTTTAATAAAAATCATTTTCGGGACTGCACTCAGATTTATTATTTTCTGACTGCAGCCCACGGAATAATTCACTAAAAATTCATTGTAAGCCGGATTGATGAAATTCCAGTGGGACAATTACTATGACATCAGTGTCCATCTACTGTACAGATTTCATGGGCTGATTCGACACAGAACTCAAGTTATGACTGAAAAAATATCGCCAATTTTCTGCAGAAAAATGCAGCTCTAGTTGCTGTTACGGAATGATACTTTAAAAATAGTAAACGGAGTCCAAAAATTATGATTCTGGTGCCATTAGAACCGTATTTCCTAATATCACATTTTAGACTCAAAATATCAGTTTTTCGTTGAGTTTATGACCTGTTTACAGTCAACTGAAGTTGGCTGTAAAACTTAGACAGATTTTGTTTTCAGTCTTTAACTTCCTAGTTCGTGTTCGATTGATTCCGTTAGCATGTTTTAGTGATTATAACAACATCAAACATCAATATTAATCAACAAATCATCAGAAAATCAACAAGAATCATAACAACACAAGATCTACATGATTTACACACATAACTTCTCTTTATCCACACTTTAACACATTATGTTCAAGACTTGTTCATGAGCTTTAAAGTTTCTTAACTTTTATCATTCTAACATCTATTAACCACTTAAATAACATAAAGAATGAACGGATATAAGTTCTTACCACTAGCTCAAGGCTAGGGAAGTTCGAGTGTAGAAAAGTGATGGTTAATAGCGAATGGAGAACGTCCTTCCACTTCCGAGAGCACCGAGCTTCGTTGTTGGACCTCTTACACCTTTGTATGTATGTAAAATAGCTAGAATGGAAGTGGATGGTGGTGGTGGTATGGTGATGGTGGCTGTCGTAAGGGGTGTAGAAGGGAGGAGAGAGTTTTGTTTGTTGAGTGTGTTTGATGAAATGAAATGCATAACCTACAAGTAAATTTATAGACCATGTTTCCTCTTGATCCAACATGTAATGTGCTTCCAAGATATCCAACATACATGAATAAAATAATCAAAGAAAAGAAGTGGGTCACCCCTTTGGGGGACCGTCATTTTGAGGGGGGGGGGTTATGGTTGGGGTGTAATGGTGTGGTTAAGATCTAGTTGAAATCTAATGACAACTAGTTAGGATATTTATGTGTTATTTAATATAAAGGGTGTTAGGGTGTTCGGGGACCCTAACTTGCTCAGAAAAGTGTAAACAAAGTCTTTGGCAATATTTTCATGTTCCGGGTAAAGTCCGGTTGTTCGGTTTGACACTGTTCTGTTAAAGTACTTAATTACTCTGTAAAGTGTCCTACATATATATTTTTGCAACGTTTTTACTTTTCGATACTTAGGAAAGCACACAGGACTTTTTAGTAACTTTTCTGTATACTACTAGTATGTTAACATGCACATGTAAGTATAACACAGATATCAGAAAGTAGTTAAGTAATTCCACACAGTCGTCAAGCACTTTAATTGTCAATAATAAATTGTACGGAATACATGTGAATTTGAGGGTTGTCACAGTAACGTTTGTCTGATTTGGTACCGAAGTGCTGCCAAATTTTCTCGAGGTGTTGTAACACTATTACATCAATAATAGAGACATATTAAAGTGAATCAAGCTGTTTCCACATCCGTTTCACTGATTCCGCCTTTGATTCGGATCCAAAACTCTTCTGAACGACTAATTCGGGTCATACAACGATCCTACAACATCAAGAGTTGCAATTCATTCGATTTGTGACTAAAGGTATTATGTTGACTGTAAATGATGTATATACTTTGTAAATGATATTATATTAAATGATATGCACATGTGCATTATATTTACTGTAAATGATGTTGTATTAAATTATATGCACATGTGCATTATGTTGATTGTAAATGATATTGTATTAAATTATATGCACATGTGCATTATGTTGAAAATTAGACTATGTCGTTGATGTATAGTTTCTGAACAAGTGCCTTATGGATGACTATCCAACTATGTACAGGATGGCAGCAAACAAATGGGCTTGGGTGGCGGACAACTACAATAAAAATAGGGGAGGTGACTATGTGGGATTGGCAATGGAATAACAATCCGACAACCGGGGAGGCATGGTATTTGTTTGGAATAATTGATACAGCTATTACATCTTCTTCCATTTTTTGTTTCTACAACTGTCATATGGCTTCTGTTTGAGAGGATAGGCTACCATCTTCTTCCATTTTTTGTGCCACTTTCTAAGACTTACTCTGGCCATATTGTTCTTGTGATCCAATTTGTCTTCTTTTGTTAACAGGTGTGTTGATCACCTTGGTATCTATAGCTCCATATCTAGGCTGACCAATTGTTTCCTAATAAATTAAAATTTCAATATTCTTGCTTGATTTACCTTTAATTTCATGATATTACATTGTCCCAATAAATTTGTGATGCTATTACTCTCCTTTTGATGGACCAGATCAATTAGGCCTGCTTATAATTAATGGAAATGACTACTGGGAGAGACTTGAAAAGATTTATGAGTTTGGTGTTTGAGCACGTCGGGAGACTTTTCTGTTCGGAGTTTGAATTCTAGGCTACAAACATGTAATAAGGAGGTTCCCGAGCAAGTATTTGTTTGGAATAATTGGACACCTAAAAAAGTTGGTTTGGTCAGATGGATAACCTTAGTCGAGAGACTCCCAACGAAGGTGGCACTTAACGTAATAGTCATCCAAACACAGTCAAATTGCTACGTTTTCTGCAGCGATTCCCCAGAAATATGTGAACATATTTTCGTTTCACGTCAGTTCGCTCAAACAGTTTGGTCCGTAACTACTCATGGAGCAAAGGCCCGGCTGCATTTATTTTCAGTCTCAAAGATTTGCTGGAATATCATAATATTGTCCAAGGGTCTGCAAAAAAGAAAAAGGCGATTTATGTGGTGTCCCTTATCTACCTCTGGAGCGTTTGGCGAATGAGGAACAAGATGGTTTTTAATCAAAGTCAATTGTTGGTGCAGAAGGTAGTCGAGGAGATCAAGAACATGAGTTAGTTATGGGTAAAAAATAGATCGAATGAGGTGAGTTTAACTTGGGCTGCCCGGCACAATTTTGATGTATTTCCAGTATAGTATTCTGTTTGATTTTTGTTGTATGAGTTTTCTTTCTGTTAGTGGATGTAATTGTGGTGTAGCACCTTGCTAAATGTTATGAATAATTTTATATAACTAACATCTACAAATTTAGATCAACAAGAGTTGCAATTCATACGTTTTGAGATTAAAGGCATTATACATTTATATGTGTTTCGAAGTTTACACTCACATGATTCATTTTTATATCCTTAAAGTGTTTTTTCATAGTTTACTCTTACATGCTTCATTATTCTCTCATCAAGTAAATCACATTTATTTACAATCATACCATAATAATGCACATATGCATTATTTTACCAATACACCATAATCCATGTTTAATTATTAACCCTTTTCTTTTTTATCATTAAACATTAAACAAACAATTGGTTTATTACATAAGTTACTTATATTTCCATACATCATGTAATCCTGCACATGTGCGTTATGTTGCCAACCATCTTCCTGCACATGTGCCTTATGTTGCCAACCATCACAAATAAACTGTTAGCCATCTGTACATAATGTTATGTACATGTGCATCACATTACCAATGCCCCGTAATCATCACCGAATAAATGTTGAACAAGTGCGTAAACACGCCATATACCTTATTAATTAGAATGTTATATGTTTTACTTTTTATGTATACATGAACAATTACAAGTGTTGTACATTCTACACTACAGGAACAATTACAACTATTGTACATTCTACACCTAATGGCACGCTATATTGGATACCCTATGTTGAATCTGAATACAACCATATGGTCATCAGTATCAACCGTCGCCATTACCGTTGATCTTGCCAACTTCTTGTTCTTTACCGCACGCACTTCGTCACCTCCTTTTTATGTTTCATCTTTTATGTTTCATCACGTATCCTCCTTTTTTGAGGTTTCATCACGAGTTCGCTTAATTGCCCGCCCCTTTTGTGTTTATTTCTTCTTGCGCACCTGCATGCATTATGTGGCCAACCATCTGTAATTATCAAAACAATAAACTGTTAACCAACAGTACATAATTATGCATATGTGCATCACATTATTAACACCCAATTATCATCAATAATAAACATTAAACAAATAACTGTTATTTTTTAAATTCATTACTTTCATTTTCATATATTACATAATCATGCACATGTGCATTATGTTGATACCAATCCATGATCATCACAAATAAATTGGTAACCATCAGTACATAATGTTACGCACATGTGCATCACATTACGAATGCCCCGTAATCACCACTGAATAAATGTTGAACACGTGCGTAAACACGCCATATACCTTATTAATTAGAATGTTATATGTTTTACTTTTTATGTATACATGATTAATTACAAGTGTTGTACATTCTACACTACAGGAACAATTATAACTATTGTACATTTGACACCTAATGGCACGCTATATTGGATACCTTATGTTGAATCTGAATACAACCATATGGTCATCAGTATCAACCGTCGTTGTTACCGTTGATCTTGCCAACTTCTTGTTCTTTACCGCACGCACTCCGTCACCTCCTTTTTTGTGTTTGATCATGTAACCTCCTTTTTTTTGAGGTTTCATCACGAGTTCGCTTAATTGCCTACCTTTTTGTGTTTATTTATTCTTGCGCACCTGCACGATATATTTAATGTGTTTACATAAATGATATCATTTAACAAGAATTTAATAAAGGGATGCACATGTGCATAAACTCCCATCTGGATCATCAAACATTAATCAACCTTTTTTACCTTTTTGTTTAACCGTCGCGTAATCATATTCCATTCCATCCGGCATTTTAATTGACCTTTCATCCCTTGGTTTCAAAAAAAAGAAATAAACATAACTTATCAATGAATATGTGCATTAACATTAACTTTATCATCACCATATACAATATGCATAAGTGCATCAACATAAACGACCTTATTAATATATTCTGGCAAATTATGCACATGTGCATAGTGCATAATTATGCACATGTACATCAACATGAATGACCTTAATAACCCATTCTGTCAAAGTATGCAGATGTACATAACTATGCACATTTGCATCCATATGCCTACCCTTATTAACTTAATCTAGCAAACCATACATACGTGCATAACTATGCACATGTGCATTAACATGACTCACCTTATCAGCAAGCTTGCTTCAATAATAAACCTTAACCTGTACCAAATCAAAATTCGTAAGCTTGCTTGAATAATAAACCTTAACCTGTACCAAATCGTATTATCACTAACCATATATAACATTAATCATTAACAAATCTATTATGGTAAGATATGCACATGTGCATGACTATACATATGTACACCTAATACCGACGACGATTGATTCCCGGCGATACGTAGTAGTGACATCATTGAACCATCTATTCTTATAATCATGTTGGCACGTTGCCCTAATTACGAACGGATTAAAAATCCACAATGTTGCCCTAATTATTATGTTCCTAATATAGATTATACGACTTATTTTGTACGAATTTGGGGAACTAACCTCGATTATATGACGAAATATGAAATATCTGCTGGTAAAATCTCAAATCTGAGATAAAATCTCAATCCAGATGCTTCGATATGGTGAACTGATGATGGAGAACTGATGATGTATTCGAGACGATTATGTAATCGATGAATTGTTGAGATAATCAGGTTGAGAAATGTGGAAAGATTTGGATGTAATCGAGTTCTGAGTGTGGACATGCAAGTGTTTATTAAGTGTAATTTAATTTATGTTTGAAGTCCGATAGTGTAGGCATATATTTTCAAAGTTGTTTGGTATTTACAAAATTGCCCCCTGTTCACATTGGTTCTCGCAATAAGGGTGGTTCTCGCATGAACCCTACCATATATATATATATATGTATGTATATATATGTATATATATATATGTATATATATATATATGTATATATATATATAGGGAGCCGCTAAAATACAAACCATCCCCAGTTCTAAGAACCGCGAGAATCACTCTCAACCAATCAGAATAAGGGGTAATTTGGTCATTTCTTTCAAATGTCCAATCTCTCATCTCTCCTCTGTCTTGTTGCCTTTTAAGTCTCCTGCAGAGACTTCTCTCTCCTCATTTCTATCTCTCCTCTTTGTCCCTCTCATCAAATCTTCATCATCTTCAAAGAAATGAAGAAACCCCAAATCTTCATCATCTCCCTATGATGAGAGAAACTCTGTTTCCCCAGAAGCACCGCCGGCGACCCCCTCCTTCTCCGGCGACAACACCGACGACCCCTCGTATCTCCGCCCTTCTCTCCTCTGATTTTCTGTTTACACTTAGAAAAGGGGGGTCTTGATGAGATGAGGTATGATATCTGGGTTCATGAACTTTTTGTGGGCTTGTGTTTATACTTAGAGCAAAAGGGGGCTTGATAAGAAATGTGGTGTAGTGGGGTTTTCTTTAGGGTTTTTCTGGGGGGGGGGGGGGTAGTTTCTTCCGGTGGTGGGGGTGGCCCGACGGTGTTGGCGGTGCTGGTGTTGGAGGCGGTGGCTATGTGAGCGGCGGTGGCTGAACCCTTGGACGACGTCGTCGCACAAGGGGGTGGGTGTGGCATAAACCCTCGTCGGTTTGTTTTACGGCTGATGATGTTAATGCGTTTGTTGGTAACGGTTTTTGCTGGTGCTTTTGAATGTTTGAATTTAGAAACAATTGTTTTGAATCTCGGTGCTTTTGAATGTTTGAATCTGGTGCTTTTGAATGTTTTAAACTGTTGAATCTGGTGCTTTTTGAATGTTTTGAATGTGGTACGTTTTGGTAGATTTTTGAACAATGATCTATGTGGGTTTTGATCCGTTGGATTTGGGCGGTGATGATGCAAAAAAAAACGTATATTTTGATGACGATGGCGCGGCAAGGTTGGTGGATGGTAGATTTTTGAACCTGCAACCCCACTTTGCAGCCTTTGATTATCGAAAAAATCTGAGCCAAACCCCGTTTTTTTTTTTAAAATCCAAACATTGTTTTGATTTTTGTTGTTGGTTTTTTATATTGCTTTCCCAGTCGATGATGATAACAACATATCTGAGACACCTACCTAGTTGCGATTTCCGGGTGCGTTCGTTTTTGTGTAACCCTAGCTTTAATGAATACGCAATCAATTTTAACCAAAAAAAGGTGGAACAAATATAAATCAATTTTATTAAATATACATATACATTAGAACCTAGATTAGAACACTTTTACCATAACACAAAGCCAAAACATAAATTACCGAACCGGGAACCGCAAATAAAATTAACAATTATCCTTAGCCTGTGTATATGCTCTTCTGCCATTGTTTGCGTCTGATGTTCAGTAGGGTTTCTCTTTTTTTTTCATGTGATCTATTGTGTGGGCATATAACGTAGTTAAATTCCTCTACGAAGTCGTATTCTCCTTTAGTATTATAATCGGACCACAATACAAATAATCAAGACATTGGGCTTCTGGTGTATTTCTACAAGTGAACTGGGTTATGTAGCAAGATGCTAAGGTGAATTGGGCTTCCTCTGTGATACTCTACAGCCCAAAAGCAACAATAACAGGTGGTCAAATTTTGCCCTAAAACTTGCGAGCCCTTCAAATAGAGAATTAACTTTTAATTCATCACATGCCTACACGTATGAATAGAACATGTCATTAATATCTCATTTAATTTTTCAATATTTCACGTTAATAATGAATTGTTCATACAAATTTTTTTTTAAATGAAGATCATTAGAATATAATCTAGGGTCATGACCTACACATTAATAGTCGATCATGATCCGATGGATGGGTAGGATTTTGAGTGAACGCGTAAACCAAGAGACGGGAGCGCGGATTGAAAGTCAAAAGACTCGAAATGAGAGTTATGACTAAAAGACGACAAGATTTTGCAAACATAAATTTTAATAATTACGTTCAACCATTTCAAAGTTGGACGGGTCGAATAAAGAACGAAGTTTGATACTCATAAGTGATGAAATTTCACCCAAAATGAGTCAAATGAGTTAATTAAGGAATAGCGCTTGATATAGTAAGGAAAACGCAAACCGGTGAAACCAAAAAGCTAAAAACATTGAGATAAAAGAACCCGAGCAATGGGTTGTAAAGAAATATAAGTATGAACCGAGAAACGGTAAGTGTAGAACAAAACGATGTGTAAATGACGTAAGAAGTCATAAAGTCGGAAGATTAGTCCAGAAGTAAACGAATGAAGCCTTAGAATACGGTCAAGGTCAACTGAAATTCGAAAGTGAATAAATGATTGCAAAAATAACAAGGGGTGCCTCGACACCATATATGTACATATATGTACATTGAATAAAGACATGAATAAAAGATGATCTACAGGATCGTCATAACCTATGGGGATTAAAAGTAGTGATTGCATTTACGGGACCGAAAAGACCCTTGGGTCACAAATAAAATGAAACAAACCGTTGGGGTCTCACCTTAAAAAGGTAAAAAAAATCCAAAGAAGAAGCCTACGAGGCTAAGTAAAAGAACCTACGAGTCATTTGGGTAAAGCGTGGAAAACTGGTTACACTTCTCCATGTAAAATAATAACGGTCAGGAATAAAACTTAGACGGAAAATTCCTTGACATGAGAGAAAAAGACGTAAGACAGAGAAAACGTAAACTAAAAATTTAGTTTTTAGTCAAAAGCAACGTTTTAACAAACATAAGTAGTATGAGGGGATTTAGAAAATCTTAAACACACATAAGGCCGGAGATGACAAAATAGTATGCCCGGATGACGGGGTATGAAGTGATGGCGACTAATTAGTCTAGTTGGTAAAACTATTCAAAGTTAGGAAAATGTCATGACAAATACAAAACGCTTGTTAATATAGGACAAGCGCGGTATAAACATGTTAACAGACTGGTGAGACTAAGTGCCCAAGTGACAACTCGGTTAAAAA
The DNA here is from genome assembly GCF_002127325.2 of Helianthus annuus. Lineage (NCBI taxonomy): Eukaryota > Viridiplantae > Streptophyta > Magnoliopsida > Asterales > Asteraceae > Helianthus > Helianthus annuus. Next base: position 72,579,134 of record NC_035448.2, read on the forward strand.
GGTGAAAATGATAAGAAGTAAGAGGTGAAAGCCTCGGTCAGAGAGGACGTACACATAAAAGACACCAAAAGAATGAATATCATAAAAACGAAACTAAGTTTGTTTACTCTAAAATTAAAAGAACTACGTAAATAAGGTTTCAGGGACGAAACCTCTTTAAGGGGGTAGACTTGTAACACCCCGAAAACGGGTTTGGTAATCAAACTACGTTAATAATAATGAACGGGTAAAATACCGTTAGTGGAAGGATTTAGATAAATAATCCCATGTTAACCAAAAAGGAGAATAAACGCTTTGAGAAAACAAAGTGTATAAGAACCCCGAGTTAACGGGACTTAAAATTAAAATGAGTTATGACTTTCCCGAAACCACTAAGTAACTGGGAATATCAACCTAGTTCTTTGAGTGTGGTTAAAACAATAATGAAAACATGAGTTAGTTAAACCATTATAAAACTTAAGGACTTGAGGAAAACTGAGGGGCCAAACATAAAAAACTGGAAACTTGTTTTAATTAAATAAAACTCTACACCAAAACACACACACTAAGTGTGTGTTCTGGTCGAAACTTCCAGAGGAGCCAGGAGCTCTCATCTTCAAACCCTAAATTGCTCAAATTGATCAAATTGAAAGGCCAAATGAGTCCCAAATCAAAATCCAAGTTCATATTAGTGATCACCTAAGTCAAAGAATCACAAGGTATGTTAAATTTCGTCTTTTGGCTACATCTTGGAATTTTGATGAACTTAAGAATTCGAAATCTGAACATGATTGATCAATGTTTAGAGGAGATTAGTAATGGAAACAAGTCTAGGAGTAAACCCTAGTCAATAATTTGTTAAATTGATGTTCAAAGTTATGAAATTATAATCATCCATTATTTGTGTTTAATGGGTTTTGTAAAAAAATGATGAACATTAGAATCATGAGTATCAAACTAGTGTTATTAGAATTCTATGAAGTTAGTTTTGATATTGAAGTGTTAAAGAGACACTAAATTGAAAACGACGTTAAACTGGGTAGAAATAACTAGTTATGAACTAGTTTGTAAAAGTATAAAAAACTATACCCACTAGGTGTTTGTTAAAATGCCTAAATGAAATCGCGCGTCAACTCGGTTGTAAGTAGAACTTGATTTGATTAGGTATCCGTAGGAATGCCTAATAACATGATAAAAAGGGGTTTCGTTTATAGATGAAAACCCGTAGATGTTGTCTAATAAATAAAGTGTTTGATAATGTGCCTAAGTGAGTCTTGTGAACTTGTTAGTGCATTTATATATGTCAATTGGTGATTTAACTTTTAAAAAGTTAAACCGACCTATGATAGAGTTCAATAAGAAAAGTAGTAAAAATATTCATAAGGTGTGAAGGTCATGATCTTCAATGACTAATCTAACCACCTTGTGGAAATTATATGATAGTTTGACGCTTGACTAGCTAGGTGGAAGCTTGGAAAGGAAGCGAGTCAAACGGATCAAATACGTGAAGAAGAGCAAAAACGGATGCAAGGTAATTAAATCTTACACCCCCTTTATAGAATGCCTAATTATAATAAAGGTTATGTATATGTTAAGCTAAAGTTGGAAATACGATGTTCCGATGCAGATTGATACGGGTCGGAACAAATGAAAATAATGAAAATCCATAATGAATGGTAAAAGGGGTAAAATGGTAATTAAGTCATGCAATGACGAACAAACTAGTAGTTTTTGGAAATGTTACCTTATGAGGTAACTTATAATGAGAAAAAGGGTAAAATAGTAAACTAGTCACGTGTTGACAAATTTAAGTTTTAAGTTCAAAAGATACCCTATGGCATAAGCCGAAATGGGTAAAATATGTAAGAAAAAGGATCTTGTGGTAAAATCCTAAATGGGTCGGATGTGCAAATTGGTAATTAAAAACAATGTTTTTTATAAAGGTAAATGTTTGGTCATATAGGCCAAACGGGTCAAATGATGGTAATAACACCATTTGACAATATCGACTAACATTTAGTTGTTAAGTTATATGTTCACAGGAGTGAACAGTGATTGGATACTTGCATCGCTATAAAGTAGCGGCTAATTAAAGTGAGGTATAAAACAGGTCTATATGTTGACCCGAGCCAGGTACGTGTAAATAAGTTTTAGTTAAACATATGTGTTTGGTAAAATAGGTAGCAAAAGTCATTCGTCATAAAATGAGGGACTAAAGTGACCAAAACACCCTTGGAGGGTAAAATGGGCAAACAACCTTTAAGAGTTGTTTAGAAATAAGCATTTCGACAAATTGAATCCTTGGGAAAAGTATAAAATGGAGATAGAATGTAAAATAAAAAGAAGTGTGATTTAAGATTGAAAGTGTTAAATACCCTTAACGGGTCAAAATGAGTAGATGTGTAAAACGGGTTAAGAATTGCATAAGAAACCCGTAATTTGAACCTTGCATATTAGTAAATTGACATAACGTGATATGCATGATATTTTAAAGATAATAAACAAGTTTGTTTGATAACATCACGAGCGGGTCAAAAAGTGTCATAATTGAATTTTAAGCCGAGAGCTTGAAATCTAAAAATTTGTGAATTCAGATGTCGGATTTTTACTCCATGAGATGGAGAATTAAATTACGAATGCGTAGGAAAAAGAATCATGCAAAACGGACATCTAGATCAAAAGATATGCATGTTTTGTGAAATATAAGTTGGAAATTTTGAGCTGGGAATCTGCAGCTCAAAGAAACAACAATTCTGTCGAAATGAGTCAGTCGCGCCCCGTGACAGAGAAGTCGAAATCGGTCGCGCCCCGCCACAGGTTCTGGCGGCCCGTGAAAAACTAAGCCAAGTCTGTCGCGGCCCGCGACAGACTATAGAACTAGCAAAAAATTATATTTTGTTTGTTTGAACTCTGGACTCGTTTAAATTCGTTATTTAACTATCAAAATTAACTTTTTAGTTGGTTTTGATCATAGGTAATGTCAAGGGATTCCCGGATGAAGATCAAGCTCAACGAAGAACCAAACACACGAGATTAAAGCTTCCGCACGGTGTTACGTCGTAACTTTTAAACGACGAACTCAATTACATTATGTTGTACTATTTACTTTTAAACTATAAAAGTCTTAGTAAACCCGTATTTTATATGTATGTGTATTTGTAAGTACACATTTAATTGTCGTTATTAGTACAAAAACCCTTTTATAATAGTAAGGGTGTTACAAGTTAGTAATCAGAGCTCATGGTTAAGACATAAAGTGTGTTCGGTTCGAGGCTTGATCGCAAATCCGGTAAGTACATGTATATTAATGGTTTAGTATGATTAAAGTGTTGAGAACAATACATAGGGTTATCGTGTAATACACGTTACACCAATCAAATCGATAAAGGATAGATATAGTCAACGAAATTATGTGTGTTGACCCGTATAGTGGAAAAGCCTTGTATTATAATATGGGCTATTACTGATGTCGGCATTACTAACTTTTGTGAATGTTTTAATTGAAGGACACTCGCATCTGAAGATGACGAGAGTTGAACGAATTGCGGATATGACGGTGGAACGGTCCGAGGTATGACGAGCAGAGCATACTCATCAAGGACCTAAATCGCGTAGTGATCGCGAACAAGGATAAATGCATGGAAAGCCCGTTAGGGCAAGCTTTACCAGGTGCACGTTTTAAATTTAATCGCACAAGTAGTAATATGCAACAAACACGTAAGGAATGACGGTTGCATATATATGATAGAACTTGGAAAACCTGAATAGGAGATCTATTCAGGTATAATCTTTCCAAGAGAAATTTAATAGAAAATGTGTTATTCACGATGACGAATAACAAAGAAATAACAGGATTAGTTCATATAGAAACTTGGACGGGGGTAATTATCCAAGTGGAAAACTCTCAATATAATGCTATTGAGAAAAGTAGCAATCATATTAACAAATGTGATTATATAACAGTTCGATAAAAAGGAAAACATTGTATATGTTCAAGAATGAAACAGGTAAAACTATTAATTGTTAAATAATAAGTGAATAAAGTTTTGCCAATTTAAGTCAGTGACATAGAAAGATTAGAGGCGTTACTTACATGGGATGTAATGTGAAAGTTATAAAAAGGTCATGTGTGTCATGTGTTGATCGCTTACTCTGGCCAAGTAAGTAGTGAACACATGATGTCGTAAACTTCTTATGATAGACACATTTATGTCCAACGTAAACGCAAGTCGGATGACGGAAGCGTATTACACTAGAATAACAAGCCCGGGAGAAGCGACAAAGATTAAAGTAAACGAAAATGCAAACCAACTAATAGGAATGCCAAGGCATAGAGATAAAAGTTTGACTGCCACAAGTGATGAAATTCACACGGACAAGTCGAATAAATTAAATAAACAATAAAGGACTTAACTGAATAAAAGCGATGGATTTCGCTAAGATGACCAAATAAATTAAAACGACAACTAGAACCATATAAGAATGCTTACTTGATGATGACCTCGGTAAAGATACCCGATGGATGGATATGATTTTGAGTGAACGCATAAACCAAGAGACGGGAACGCGGATTGAAAGTCAAAAGAATCGGAATGAGAGTTATGACTAAAAGACGACAAGATTTTGCAAACATAAATTTTAATAATTACGTTCAACCATTTCAAAGTTGGACGGGTCGAATAAAGAACGAAGTTTGATACTCATAAGTGATGAAATTTCACCCAAAATGAGTCAAATGAGTTAATTAAGGAATAACGCTTGATATAGTAAGGAAAACGCAAACCGGTGAAACCAAAAAGCTAAAAACATTAAGATAAAAGAACCCGGGCAATGGGTTGTAAAGAAATATAAGTATGAACCGAGAAACGGTAAGTGTAGAGCAAACTGACGTGTAAATGACGTAAGAAGTCATAAAGTCAGAAGATTAGTCCGGAAGTAAACGAATGAAGCCTTAGACTACGGTCAAGGTCAACTGAAATTCGAATGTGAAAATAAATGATTCCAAAAATAACAAGGGCTGCCTCGACACCATATATGTACATATATAAAGACACGAATAAAAGATGATCTACGGGATCATCATAACCTACGGGATTAAAAGTAGTGTTTACGGCACCGAAAAGACACTTGGGTCACAAATAAAATGAAACAAACCGTTGGGGTCTCACCTTAAAAAGGTAAAAAAAATCCAAAGAAAAAGCCTACGAGGCTAAGTAAAAGAACTTACGGGTCATTTGGGTAAAGCGTGGAAAACTGGTTACAGTTCTCCATGTAACATAATAACGACCAGAAATAAAACTTAGACGGAAAATTCCTAGACATGAGAGAAAAGGACGTAAGACAGAGAAAACGTAAACTAAAAATTTAGTTTTTAGTCAAAAGCAACATTTTAACAAACATAAGTAGTATGAGGGGATTTAGAAAATCTTAAACACACATAAGGCCGGAGATGGCAAAATAGTATACCCGGATGACGGGTTATGAAGTGATGGCGACTAATTAGTCTAGCCGGTAAAACTATTCAAAGTTAGGAAAATCTCATGACAAATACAAACCGCTTGTTAATATAGGACAAGCGCGGTATAAACATGTTAACAGACTGGTGAGACTAAGTGCCCAAGTGACAACTCGGTTAAAAAGGTGAAAAGGATAAGAAGTAAGAGGTGAAAGCCTCGGTCAGAGAGGACGTACACATAAAAGACACCAAAAGAATGAATATCATAAAAACGAAACTAAGTTTGTTTAGTCTAAAATTAAAAGAACTACGTAAATAAGGTTTCTGGGACGAAACCTCTTCAAGGGGGTAGACTTGTAACACCCTGAAAACGGGTTTGGTAATCAAACCACGTTAATAATAATGAATGGGTAAAATACCGTTAATGGTAAAATTAACCCGGTGAATATTAGATTTAAATAAATAATCCTATGTTAATCAAAAAGAAGAATAAACGCTTTGAGAAAACAAAGCGTATAAGAAGCCCGAGTTAACGGGACTTAAAAATAAAACGGGTTATGACTTTCCCGAAACCACTAAGTAACTGGGAATATCAACCTAGTTAGTTGAGTGTGGTTATAACAATAATGAAAACATGCGTTAGTTAAACCTTTATAAAACTTGGGAACTTGAGGAAAGCTGAGGGGCCAAACATGAAAAACTGGAAACTTGCTTTAATTAAATAAAACTCTACACCAAAACACACACACTAAGTGTGTGTTTTGGTCGAAACTTCCAGAGGAGCCAGGAGCTCTCATCTTCAAACCCTAAATTGCTCAAATTGATCAAATTGAAAGGCCAAATCAGTCCCAAATCAAAATCCAAGTTCATATTAGTGATCACCTAAGTCAAAGGATCACAAGGTATGTTAAATTTCGTCTTTTGGCAACATCTTGGAATTTTGATGAACTTAAGAATTCGTAATCTGAACATGATTGATCAATGTTTAGTGAGACTAGTAATGGAAACGAGTCTAGGAGTAAACCCTAGTCAATAATTTGTTAAATTGGTGTTCAAAGTTATGAAATTATAATCATCCATTATGTGTGTTTAATGGGTTTTGTAGAAAAATGATGAATATTAGAGTCATGAGTATCAAACTAGTGTTATTATAATTCTATGAAGTTAGTTTTGATACCAAACTGTCACACCCTGACTTTTGCGGAAGCGTGATTTTGTGTGACTTGCTTAATATCATTGCATTCAACCATAACATACAAGTATATGATAAAACCAAAGATGTTCATCCATTGATTAATTTTTAGAACATTACAAGCAACATTGTTTTTAAATCCCAAACGCAGACCTCATGTTTAAAATACAACACCAATAGGTTTTAAGTTCCATAAGGACTTCTCAAAAGACTCTAATGAAAACTAGGCTTTGAAATATGTAACCTATCCAGGATTGGATACACACTCCAAACCAATTGACACTGGATGACATCTTTTATTCCAAACAACACCTGAAAACTTCAATGCCCGCCAGATCCATACTTAGTTTCCTGAAATACATGTAGTTTGAAAACATCAACAAAAGTTGAGCGAGTTCATGTTGTGACACCCGTGTCACTTCAACCATCATACGAATACCAAACCAATGAAATATTGTATTTCATAGTTAGAATTTGTATAAATATGTGTATCATTTACACATATCAATTCTTGTTTGATTTCGAGCTTTAAATTGCTTTCTGGAAGATTATACGCGATCTGATGCGTAAATATAATCAGTTTAATGCAACAAACACTCCGGAACAGTGAAATAGGCTTAACATACCTTAAATAACCTTTACATAACTTAGAAATAAGTTTTGGATGGTTTGGTGTGTCGAAATCAAGTTTATTCGCTTACAGGGACTAATTTCGACAAACTGTGAAAGTATGCCGATTCGTACTGTAACGAACATTCCGGAACTTGATCATAAGTTAAACATACCCTAAATATCCTTTACATAGCATAGAAATAGGCTTTGAGGGGTTCTGTATCCTAAAATAAACTTATTTGATCAATAGAGACTAAAAGCGTCAAAAGTGCAAAAGTTTGCATTTTCGCGCACATCTTACGTCCTGAATATATCCGGACATCCAAAAATTATGTAATCATTAAAATATTTTATTTTAGTGATTGGCATGATAAAATTCCATTCGTCGCTTAATTTGGATCGTTTTTGCGTTCGTTACGACTTCCGTCGTAATTAACCGAACAACGCAACCATAAGACCAAACGAACCGACATCCGAGATGTTTTTGAGCATATTTTAAGTTACCTATACTTTAACTTTATTTTAGAGCCTTGAAATACGGTTAACGGGGCTTAACACTGCAAAAACATCAAGTTTTACAAGTGTAGGGACCATTTTTGAAATTTCTAACCAGATTCAATGAACCTAGTCCAATTTTGAAGTGTTGATGGTTTTAACCCATGGTTTTGCAAAACCATGGGCTGGTATTTAATGGTTTTTATGATACTATGGACTCATATTAGGGGCTCCCATGGTTTTAGAAAACAATGGGTGCAAGTGTACGGCCTAGATTAAAGCTCGGGTTTCAAGAAACGATCTTAACGGTTCTATGAAATCTATAAATACCCCCACCCACTTCACTCTCAAACTCACACCTTTGATCTGAATTTGTTCTCTAAGTTGATGTGTTATCACTTCATACCTGAGAATATTCGGATCAAAGCTTCCATTCTTGGACCCGTTGTAAGTCCTCTTTCGTTCTTTTACGCGTTTTTAGCGTGAAAGTCAAACTATGTTTGACTTTATGCATTGACCAGTTTATGGTTAACATGAAGTTCGTTTGAACTTCATAACGTGACCGTAATCACGATGGTTTTAGTCTCTTGTGACTATACCTACTGATTACCACATTATCTAGCCATAGTGGCGAGTCGTAGTTTCGGCCAAAATGCGTATTCTTGCGTATTTTGTAACCAAACTACTTTTAGGTATCAAAACCGTTTGTTTTGATACCAAACCTGTTTTCAAACCTCGTTAAGCATGTTTTAACATGTTTAGCTTGTCACTTTAGGTTTAGTGCTATGTAGGGTCGTAAGGTAAGCGGTCTAAACAACCGCTTATACTTTCGAACCCGAGCCGTTTAGTCGATCATTAGGATCTGACCAAACACATTAGGTGACCATAGTTGTATAGGGAATAACCTTCCGAGGTTATACCTTATGGTCACTTCGTTTAGTTAGTTGTATGATAGGTAATTTATATGCCTTAGGAAAATGACCAAAATGCCCTTTTTGCGCATAAATTCATTTTAAGCATATGTAACCTAAATTTTGACATCTAAACTGATTAGGCAACATTATTAAACATGTTAAGGCATATATTACTTATCATAGGACTAGTTAGGCGGTCCGAACGCATTTTACGCAAACGACGCGTTAACGTAGCATAAGCTACCTAAACGGGTCGTAATGGGTCATAAGCACTTAGGATAGGTTTCGTTTTAGAATGTAGGCTTTGTTAAACCATATAACATGGGTCCCTACACTCATTTGGTTTACGAAACCTCATTTTATCCAATCCTCCGATTTAGGTCCGTTTATTAAGTTAGTTACCTATATTAGGTGCCGTTTGATTCCGTGATCCCTCTAGCTTTGCTTGGTTGTTGTTCAAGACTTCTAAGCACCCTCAAGTGAGTACATAGACCCCTCTTTTACAATTTTTCAAACGTTTTGGGGTGAAACACATGTGCCTACTTGTTACTTTCATGTTTTCCATGTTTTGATACCATATACTTGTTATGTTCATTAGTACACTATTAGTACATGATTTCATTATGTTTTTGCTATGTGTGTCCATTTAGTGCATACTTAGTACATCGTTCTACATTACGTTTTATGCTATGTATGTCCATTTAGTGCATACTTAGTACATTGTTTTACATTTCATTTTATGCTATGTATATCCATTTAGTGCATACTTAATACATTATTTTACATTTCATTTCATGCTATGTCTGTCCATTTAGTGCATACTTAGTACATTATTTTACATTTCATTTCATGCTATGTATGTCCATTTAGTGCATACTTAGTACATTGTTTTACATCTCATTTCATGCTATGTATGTCCATTTGTTGTATACTTAGTACATTATTTTCATAAAACATGCTTACATTTTGGTATCACATTTGGTTTGTTTAAATGACTCAAAAATACATTCATTAACATTAGCTACGTCGTTCGTTAGTAGGTAGTGGTACCATAGGAATTGACAACTCCCGCTCCTGACATCCTAGGTATGTTTGGATGGAAGGAATGACCGAATTCGATAAACATAACTAAGATAAATCTTTAATTCATTTAAGGGTTTATCGCCACAGTCTCAAGGCTTGAATGTATGCATTTTCACAATACCGCATAGATGTTTGTATCAGTAAAGCATGCATTATTTTACAAAACATAAATTTTGATTATAATTTATCAAATGCGTTGTTTTGTACATTTCTTTCTTATAGGGTCGAGTAAATGCTTTTAATCAATAAAGGCTTTTTATTCACTCTACATCACATTTGTTTAGACAATAACATTTCAACATTTGTTTAAAACATTACATTTAGTTATACATAAACATTTTTACATTGGTGGTTTGTTTGGTAAGTGATTTAAGTAACGAGGCGCGTGTAATATGATACAAGCATGGTGGATACGCCACTGGTACTTCCTATATATAAGTGCTTGTATGATATTACATATCGCAGCGTTATTTAAATCATTTCAATTTTGACATATTACATTTTACACAAATTAACATATCTTTACAAAACATTGTTTTACAAACAACACATTTTATACAAATTCATTTTACTTGGTTATTTATTTAACAATACATATTTCCTTTATATAATCTGTTTCCTTATTGATTTTTATATGATTTATAAAACAAAAACATTTTACAAGGATCATGACTGACTTTTGTTAAACAATTTTTTCTAAACTTATAAGTCATGAATCCTAAATCAATAAAACCTATGTATCTCACAGACATTTTTATGCTGACGTACCTACTTTTACATGTATTTCAGGAAATGATGCATAGGATTGATCAAGTTACACATAGGCAGACTCGGGCCTTATTAACAATAAAAGATGCAAGACTAGTTAATTATGTTATACTTCTTTGTTGTTAAGACATTGTAACTTCTGTTAATCAATAAAACAACATTTAAATTTCCATGTGTTATAAAACAATGATTCTGTTACAACACTCCCCGATGATTCCGCCACGATTTGTTGTTTTACGTGGTCGGGGTGTGACAGAAAAGTTGGTATCAGAGCTCATAGTTATAGGAAATTAGGTTATTAGTAATGTTTTGACCTAGTCTATAACCTTCCTAGGACCCTAACACGAGTTTACTTACGTTTCGTCATAAAACAATACCGTCACCTATCCTTAGGCGACAACCACAACAAGAACACAAATTTCGAGTCCGCTTCAAAAACCAATCATCTGTTCTAGGATGATTGATTACTAGGTTTTGAACCCTCTAAGTTTTCAAAATCTCGTCAAAGTTTGGGTCTTATAATGTGAACACATGCAAACTGGAAGGGTGAATGTCTGTACTCTGAGTTTTCTATCTAAGGCTAGAGTGTTCGTACAAATCCGTAGTATCGGACCAATCACTCTTACCTGGGAACTCTTGGGGTGAGTGTTCACTTATAGGCAAGCATGTCTTCAGTGATATATTAATATGACCCGTTTACTTTGATTTGTCACTGTCTCATTTGTTTGCCTTAGGTAACAAACAAATGATCGCAATTTTATGCATTACCATTCTGATTTAATTATCCGATAACATTTCACTTGTTTCTTCCTATGCCTTTCATTTCTTCTAGAATGTCTCTTCATCTCAGCAACACTCAAATGTCCGAGCAAACTGCCAAATTTGCCCAGCGAATAGGCGAAGTAATCCTAAAGTCTGTGGATTTAGGTGTTGCCATGTCTCGTCTCAATAATGAAGCCACCCAAGAAGCATCGAAAGAAGTAGAAGCCAAGCCTTCGAAAAGGTCAAGGAAGCGTAAAGCTTCAAAGAAACCTGCAGCAGTTGCACCAAATCAAGCAGGACCTAGCCAGGTGGTAGCACCACCAGCCAAGAAGTGGTACAAGGGAACTGCTCCCTTATGCAATCAATGCAACTGTCATCATCCAGATCAAACACCATGTTTCAAATGTACCCATTGTGGACGATGGGGACATTTGGTTGACATATGCCGCTTCACTATCCAAAACAAAGCTGTTGCAAATCTTGCTAGTGCCCAGCTCCAAGCCAACCCTGCTCAATCTCGCTTTCCACCTGGATCGTGCTACAACTATGGCGAGATGGGTTGTAACACCCCCAAAATTCCACCTGTGGAAACCCCGCGAGGCGTGTTACGCATCAGAGTTCGAGCCACCAATCACATTGAACCAATGATAAATACTTAATAAAACATGCCATTAATTTCCAATAGAAATTGTCAAACATAATATCAATTCTCAAGATGTTGTGTAGCGGAAGCATATATTAAGTCGTTAGCAATTGTTTCATAATAATACTTAAAACCAATGTATCAAATGTAAATTAATCCAAGAGCCTCGATCCATGACCACTCCAGCACTCCCAGATAGCAAGTCCATGTTCCAAAGTTAACGACCTACAAGCATGCAAACAAGTGTGTCAGACTACGCTGGTGAGTTCAAGGTTTTGTTAACGTGTTTTGTTACCAGATGTATGTTAATGCGATTCAATGTTGCGTTACGATGTCGTTCACGTTAGATACCCTAGGGAGTGTACCCATATGTATCCGGGGAGTGGGTACCCCTTAACGACCAATTTGATTATTGTACCGTATGCAGCGTCAATGATGGGAATGCCAACCCCAATGCCCGTAACCAGGCATTGGTCAAAGTCAAGGTATCAAACAACCTTGACAAGCTGTAGGAGGTCTTATATCCGCGATGTATTCACAAGTTGTCCCAGTAATTAGTTCACGCCCGTCCTTACGGCCCGGTGTGAGGGTGTCAAACCTAATAGCGCTATCAACTAATTACCCCATTGCCTTACAGGCAATCCGGTAGATGATTGTTTCTATGTTCCAGTTGTTTACCCCATGTTTCCCTTCCAAATGTTTACCAGTTGTCCCAAACCACCGGGACGCATGCTTGAGAAAATGCATTGAACTCACCTTGGTTTGCTCGGTAAGATACACAAAAGGTTCTTAAAAGGTTCTTGAATTAAAGATGGTCAACCACGTCCTAACAGGGTTACCATACAAGTCAGGTTTTGACTTAAAGTAATGCACGTATGTATCACATAAGTTAACATGTTATGAACACGTATAGATCATGGCAACAGTTTACAGTCAAAGCAATCCTTTTAAACTCCATAACCTAGTCCCTCCTACACGCTTCAAAAGCATTGGGCTCGCACAAGTCTAATCGTCTTGTGCGATCCACTTGATGTTTCCCAAACATACCCGGCCCAATTAACAGTCCCAACAGAAAACGACCCACTTAAATAACACGTAGGTGATTCAATACAAAACGGTCCAAATAAATGGCATGCAAATAACTTGTGCGGTCCGGTCGATTTTGTATGACCCGGATGTCTTGTGCGATGGAAATTGGGCTATTCGGCCCAAAGGCTTAATCAACAATTTGTGCGATCCGTTTTATTACCCAGCCCAAGCCTACGACCCAAAACTAATCAAACAAATATCCTTGTGCGACTGGAGACCCCTTGTGCGATCAGGGCCTCTTGTGCGACCAGATCGGCTTGTGCGAGAGGAATCCCTTGTGCGAACGGACTTCTTGTACGATCAAGAAGTCTTGTGCGATCCGGCTCGTGTGGTTCAATTAAGCATTCCGTAAAACAAGCAATCGGTTACAATTTTAAATAAATTCCTTTTTGACCAATTTCACTAGTTTCCATAATCATGATGATAAATCAACAACATCAACAGTTTCTATCCCTATCATGATCGATCAAAACATAGTTCTTAACACATAATCCCTATGAACCCTAATCAAGGCATGAGCACTAATCTAATGATTCACATGAACAAGCAACCAATTATTTCATCATAACCCGAATTACTAGCACAGCAATAAGTTAATCAATACGAATCCATCAAACAAAATAATGAACCAACATCCAAATCAAACCGATTCATATCATAGCTGATTACATACATCTATTCGGTTTTATATCAACATACATCCGATTCATATAAACATGTAACCGATTAGCAAACATTCTTACCGAAGATCCCAACCAACAACATATAACCAGTTTGTAAGAACATAATCACTCATGTTAATCAAGAACCCTAGATCAATCATGCAAGGCTACAATAATACACACATCAAAACATCATCAACACGTAATCTATAACCCAAACACTAACCGATTGAAGGAGGATGGGATCGACCGAGACAAGAGCTTCGAGGGGTGGGAGGGCCGCCGGCTTAGAGAGAGAGGTGAGAGCAAGTAGGGTTTTTGTGTTGTGATTTTTTTGATAAAAGTGGGGGATGGTTACAACACCCCCATGTGTTAATCGGCTAAGGGAGGATGGGCCGAATCCATCACTTGGGCTGCCATCTATCCGTGTGCAAGTGTAAATCCCGAATGGGCTTGTGCGATCAAGTGGGTGTTGTGCGATCGGGCCAGTAACATACATACATATAATATACACAACACACGTAACACATCATTCATTTAAATCCACGAGGTTCATATAAACATGTATCATTACACCAAGTGGGTTCAAATTACGAGTTGTCATAGTATCCCCAACTAAAAAGAAATTTCGTCCCGAAATTTGGTACGCACTCACTGAGAAAGCTAGATAAGTTAAAGCTAGGTAAGTTATATCGTTTGCTGGTTTTCCTGGGGTGTCACATGGGTCATTTCGTGAATAAATGCCCAAAGCTTGCTAATGCAAATCTGTCACACCCCCAAAATCCACCCGCGGATAACACCCGCTTCGAGGGCGTGACTGACCAGGATCCAGCCACCAATTATACTAAGCATTGGTTAATATTAAAGTAATACTTACTAACCATAAAGTTAGCAAATATCAAGTTCAGAGTTTTTAAGTTCAGAGTAAATGTAGCGGAAGCATAATTAACAGTTTCAAACATTGTTCATAAAGTAAACAGGATAAATGCCCAACACACGGGCAGACGACCACTACACATCCCAAGCAGCTGCTCCAGTCACTGGCCACCTGCAAAGCATGCAGTAAGGGGTCAACAATAATGCTGAGTGAGTTCACTAGTTGTCCAGTTTTAGTTACCAAAAACTTGTTTCACCAGTTAATTTATCCGTTTATACATGCCATGGGGAGCTACCCCAAAAGTTAGCGACTAAACTGTTTTTCCAATACCGAACACTAGGTAACCGTTTGCGTTTCCGCAGGATGCCCCGATGTCAATGTTCTATCATCATTGACGGATGCCTGAGTACATTAGTTCACGACCGATCCCATACCATGGCACGGTGTGAGGCTGGTAAGACCTAAATAGCGCTATCAACTAATAACCCGTTCGCCTGGCACCGGCGACTAATCGGTATTATGTAGTAGGGACTTGAGTGATAGAGTTGCGTTTAGTGCCGTTGGTTGCATTCCGTATAAACAGTAATTAACTAAAAAGGTTTCCCAATACAAGGGAAGTTAAAGTAAGTTTGTTTCCCAATAACTAGGGAAGGAATGTAGACGGTATCCCCTTTACAAGGGGATAGGGTTGTTGTAGTCTCGTGTCCCAAACCACCGGGACGCATGCTTTTAAGTTGTGAACTCACCTTGGGTTGCTCGGTATGATACGTTACTTGGTTAAGTATGTTGGTCACCACGTCCTAGCATGGTTACCAAGTATGGGTCAAGTCGGGTACAAGTAAACACGTATAGCATGCACGTATACAAACAGTTAACAGGCAGAACTACAAACAGTAACATATATACATACAGTAGCAGATCAAAATGTCCAGTCAATAGGAGGCCCAACAGTTGAAGTCCAAAACAACAAGACAAACAGTCAAGGCCCAAAACACAGAACAGCCCAGTCGAAACTAAGGTGGTTGCGACTCGCAACCGAGGTTGCGACTCGCAACTGCGGTCTCGGTCCGTCACGTTTTGGTTACGACTCGTAACCGGAGATTGCGACTTAGCAGGTGTGGTTGCGACTCGCAACTAGGTTTGATGCGTGCTGATTGCGACTCGCAACTGGGAGGTTTCGGCTGGTCATGTGTGGTTTCGAGTAGCAACCAAAGGTTGCGACTCGCAACCGTGGTAACGTGCATGGCAATCCCTTCTAGAACCTGCAGACTTGTACTATCCAATGAAATTGCATTTTCATGTAAATGTTGTACCATTTCCACTAAAACATGTTTGTTTGTCTGATCATTAGCCAAAACAGATCAAACATACACATTTCAAAATATTTCAAAGGCATTCAAATTGTTCTTCATGTTCATCATCATTTTACATAACATTCAAGCAATAAACTGAAAATCATTCAAACGAAGACATATTACTAAAACCCAAAACCGTGCACTTAAAACCTCATAATCAAGCCCTTGATATGATCATCCAAGCAATTTGCACATATCCGAAACATACATTTATAATGACCACAACCCATCTAAACTTCCTAACAAACCGAGATACACACAAGCCGGAATCACAATAATTTGCAAAACAACAAGCATCCTTTTTAATCATCAACATCAACAAGCACAACCCAATAAGGATCATATAAAAGCCAAACACTAACCGGTTACCCATTTAACCCATTTTGATCCACACAAACATGTCAAACAAACATCATCCATACACAAGAATCATAGTAACACATAACATATATTTGTCCTAGAGACCTTATTAACACATGAACATCTAGAAAGAGCTAAAACCACTAACCGGTTATAGATTCAAGGTGTGCGGGTATGATGGATCGATGAACGAGCTTCCGGTTGGCGGTTCCGAGCTAAAGCCGAGTATGTTCTTGATGTTGGTTGAACCCGAGAAGAAGGAGAAGGATTGTAGTGTTGTTCTAGGGTTTTAGGGTTTGGTGAAGAAGATGGGAGGAGAGTGTGATGAGTGTGTAAAATGGATAAGGGAGGTGGGGTTGGGTTTATATAGTGTTCCGAATGGGCTTAAGGGGATTCCGGATTGGGTTTAATTCCTACAAGGCCAAGGCCTAGCCGGCCCATTACTAATGTTCACTCGAGACCGTGGTCTCGAGTCGGGTTGCTTATGGTTTCGGCTCATATGTATTACACACACATATATATACATATCTAAATACACCAATACGTAGATACACATAACATGTAACACGAAAGTTCACGGGTTTTCATTTAATAAATATATATACACACGTAAGTTACATCGAAGGATTGTCCGGGAAATTCCGAAGTGTCACATTATCCCCAAGTTTTAGGAACTTTCGTCCCGAAAGTTAAGGCAGCCACTGTCAAGCTAGTGTAAGTTTAAGTAAAAGCGTTTCAACGGGGTGTCACATCCTCCCCCCGTTAGTTTGGAATTTCGTCCCGAAATTCGTTCGTAGCTTCAGTGCTGGAGTTTTCGTTAGGGAACAGCTGGGGATATTTGTGCTTCATCTGGTCTTCCCGCTCCCAGGTATACTCTGGGCCACGTCGCGAGTTCCAACGGACTCGTACAAGAGGTATCTGGCTACGTTTGAGGATTTTGATCTCTCGATCAGTGATCTCAATCGGTTCCTCAGTAAAGTGTAGCTGTTCGTCAATCGTCAGTTCCTTAAAAGGAATCACAAGTGTTTCATCTGACAAACACTTCTTCAGGTTAGATACGTGAAAAACGTTGTGTACCGCACTCAGTTCTTCAGGCAGGTTCAATCTATAAGCAACCTTACCGATCTTCTCGGTAATTTCGAATGGTCCAATATATCGCGGATTGAGCTTGCCCCGTTTACCAAAGCGAACCACACCCTTCCAGGGTGAGACTTTAAGTAGAACCCGGTCACCGACCTGGAATTCCAATGGTTTCCTACGCTTATCAGCGTAGCTCTTCTGACGGTCACGAGCTGCCGCCATGCGTTGTCTGATCTGGGCAATCTTTTCCGTTGTATCTACCACCATCTCTGGGCCCGTGATTTGACTATCACCGATTTCCGCCCAGCAGAGAGGTGACCGGCATTTACGACCGTACAATGCCTCAAAAGGTGCTGCCTGAATACTGGTGTGGTAGCTGTTGTTGTATGAGAACTCTACTAACGGTAGATGCTTCTCCCAGTTCTTGCCAAAGTCGATCACACACGCTCTAAGCATGTCTTCGAGAGTTTGGATGGTACGTTCGGACTGTCCATCCGTTTGCGGGTGATAAGCAGTGCTCATATCCAAACGTGAGCCAAAGCATTTGTGCATAGCTTGCCACAATTCCGAAGTAAATCGAGCGTCTCGGTCGGAAATAATTGAGGTTGGCACTCCGTGCCTCGAAACTACTTCCTTTAAGTAAATCTCCGCCAGGGTAGAAAACTTGTCTGTTTCCTTAATAGCCAGAAAGTGCGCGGACTTGGTCAATCGATCTACTATTACCCAAATAGCATCATTTCCGCGTTGAGATCTAGGTAGCCCTGTAACAAAGTCCATGGAAATTTGCTCCCATTTCCATTTCGGGATTTCTGGTTGTTGGAGTAGACCGGCTGGCTTCTGGTATTCTGTCTTGACTCTCGCGCAAGTCAAACATTTGCTGACGTATGTTGCTATGTGGGCCTTCATACCAGGCCACCAATACGTAGTCTTCAAGTCGTGGTACATCTTGTCCGAACCAGGATGTACTGAGTAACGGGACTTGTGGGCTTCGTCCATCACGAGTTCACGTAAATCTCCGTAGAGTGGAACCCAGATGCGCCCTGTTACATAGTAAGCACCATCTTCTTTCTGTTCCAGTTGCTGTCTCGACCCTCGCAGAGACTCAGCCCTGATGTTTTCCGGCTTCAATGCTTCAACTTGAGCATTTCGAATCTGGGTAGGGAGGTTAGACTGGATGGTGAGTTGCAGTGCTCGCACGCGTCTTGGTACGGTGTCCTTACGGCTGAGGGCGTCTGCCACGACATTGGCCTTGCCCGGATGGTATTTGATGGCGCATTCGTAGTCATTCAAGAGTTCGACCCATCGACGTTGTCTCATGTTCAATTCCTTTTGCCTAAAGATATGCTCGAGACTCCTGTGATCGGTGTAAATAGTGCACTTGGTACCGTACAGGTAATGTCTCCATATCTTAAGAGCAAAGATCACTGCTCCCAGTTCCAAATCATGCGTCGTGTAGTTCTTTTCATGCGTCTTGAGTTGTCGTGAGGCGTAGGCAATAACTTTCTCGCGTTGCATTAACACGCAACCGAGTCCATGAATAGACGCATCACAGTAAACCACAAAGTCGTCAGTGCCTTCAGGTAGCGAGAGAATAGGAGCGCTACAGAGGTTATCCTTAAGCCTCTGAAAAGCAGATTCCTGTGCTGCATTCCACTTGTAGGCGACGCCTTTCTGAGTAAGAGTCGTGAGAGGTTGCGCAATCTTGGAGAATCCCTGAATGAATCTGCGGTAGTAGCCTGCCAAGCCCAAGAATTGGCGAACTTCAGTGGGAGTCTTAGGCGTAGGCCAGTTCTTTATCGATTCGATCTTAGCGGGGTCGACGTGAATTCTGTTCTTATTAACTACATGGCCGAGGAAATGGACTTCTCGAAGCCAGAAGTCGCATTTAGAGAATTTGGCGTACCGCTGCTCGTTGCGAAGGAGTTCCAGAATAAGGCGTAGGTGTTGTTCATGCTCCTCTTGACTTTTCGAATAAATCAGGATGTCATCGATAAACACAATCACGAATTTATCGAGGTAAGGCTTACATACGCGGTTCATAAGATCCATGAACACTGCAGGTGCGTTAGTCATTCCAAAAGGCATAACGAGGAACTCGTAGTGACCATAGCGAGTCCTGAATGCAGTCTTGAAGATATCTTCATTACGAACTCTCAGCTGATGGTAGCCTGATCGCAGGTCAATCTTTGAATAGTAGCTCGATCCTTGCAATTGATCAAACAAATCGTCGATGCGCGGGAGAGGGTAACGATTCTTGATGGTAACCTTGTTCAACTCACGGTAGTCGATGCACATTCGGAATGTGCCGTCCTTCTTCTTGACAAAGAGTACTGGTGCTCCCCAGGGTGATGAACTAGGACGGATAAATCCTTTATCCAATAGTTCTTGTAGTTGCGTAGAGAGTTCCTTCAGTTCTGCAGGGGCCAAACGGTACGGTGCACGGGCTATGGGTGCTGCTCCGGGAGCTAGCTCGATTTGGAATTCGACCTGACGGTGGGGAGGGAGTCCAGGTAGTTCCTCAGGAAATACCTCGGGATAATCGCGTACTACAGGAAAATCTTCAATCCTCTTTTCCTTTTCGTGGGTATTGGTGACGAGTGCTAGGATAGCGGTGTGCCCTTTCTGCAAACACTTCTGGGCTTTTAGAAGCGAGATAATGCCTGTGACTTCTCCACCTTTGTTGCCTTTCACGATGAGGGGTTGACCAGAACGGCGAGGTATACGAACTGCTTTCTCTTGACAGAGAATCTCAGCGCGATGTTTGGATAACCAATCCATACCAATGACGACGTCGAAGCTTCCAAGTTTGACAGGGAAAAGATCGATACTAAACGTATTGCCAGACAATTCTAGGGTGCAGTCGTGGATCACATGCGTGGCCTCGATGTTCTTACCATTAGCTATCTCGACGATGTGCTTAGAACTTAATAATGCGGGCGAGTGCTTAAGTTTCTTACTAATGCGAAGGGATACATAACTGGCATCGGCACCGGAATCAAATAACACAGAAACATAACGATCATCAAGTAGGAACTTACCCGCCACGACGTTGGGATCGTTCCTCGCTTCACCAGCTCCAATCACGAAAGCTCTGCCCCTCGCATTCCCAGCATTGTTGGTTTGCTCATTGTTCCCAGCCCCCTGATTGTTGTTGCGATTCTGATTCAGTTCAGGGCAATCCTTTCGCATGTGCCCTGTTGCCCCGCATTTAAAACATGCCCTGTTGTTTCCCTGCTGCTGCTGCTGTTGGGGTTGTTGCTGATTCTGTCTTGCCGGGAACTGACTTCTACAATCTTTTGCTTCGTGCCCCATCTTGTGGCATCGCTGACACTGACCCTTGTTGCATGCCCCATTGTGGTGCCTGTTACACTTGTTGCACTTAGGGTAGTTTCCCCGGTAGCCACCCTGTTGCTGAGTGCCTTTGCTGTTGTCAGTTTTCCTTTGCTGAGCTGGGGCTTGAGTAGGGTTGGCATCCTTGCCCTGATTTCCATCCCACTTTCGTTTGCCATCACTAGAACTTCCTTCCGCAGCACTGATCCTTTTGGGCAACCTGCCCTCTTCCACAGCCTGATCAGTGAGTTTGTGAGCAAGTCGAACGATCGGCTGAATGGTAGTGTGGTTGGCTGAAGTTACATGGCTTCGGATTTCTGGAGCCAGACCCTTGATGTACAGTTCGATCCTTCGGTACATAGGTCGAGACATGTTTGGACAAAGAGCAGCATAGTCGTTGGACAGCTTGGTGTAGGTCTCGATCTCTGACCCAACCATCTTGAGTTCATAGTACTCATTTTCCAGCTTGTGGATGTCATCCCTGTGACAGTACTCTTCCTTGATCATATCCTTAAAATCTTCCCACGCAGTAGCGTTCGCAGTCTCCAAACCAAGCATTTGAATTTGCGCTTTCCACCATGAAAGTGCGCTTCCCTCCAGAGTACCAGTAGCAAACTTCACCCAATTAGCAGGGGGACACTCGCAGACAGCGAAAACAGCTTCGACCTTCTCGATCCAGTGTAGGAGTCCTATGGCACCCTCAGTGCCACTGAACGGAAGAGGCTTGCAATCCATGAAGGTCTTGAAGGTACAGACACGTGGTTGCACAGGTGCAGGCTGACCTGTTGTGAGGAGTGAAGCGAAATAGGTTTAGAGGCGAAAAGACGATGTGGCGGTAGGATCTAAACATCCTAAAACAACGAGTTTACCTATCGGGTGAGCTGCGAAAGCTACAGCCACAGTGTTGAGCAGGCTAGTGAACTGAGCCTGAGTCATGTTGACGTTTCCTCGTCCGCGTCCACTCATTGTCTTCATAACCAGAAAACATAGTATGAGTGCGTGATAGCGAGAATAAGATAGAAGCGAGAAGATGTATCTATCTAATCAGGCAAACTAGTACGTATAGTAAAGCAGAAAACATAAGACAATTAAGCAAGTAACTATGGGTCCGAGCTATGAGGTCAGATAAGTCGAGCCTTGTACTTGGAGTGTAGTGTCGTCACGAGTCACGGGTTATAGTCTGGTTTTTCTCAAAAAGATTTTCCCCCTTTTAAAACCAAGTTCACTATAACCAATGGCTCTGATACCAATCTGTCACACCCCCAAAATCCACCCGCGGATAACACCCGCTTCGAGGGCGTGACTGACCAGGATCCAGCCACCAATTATACTAAGCATTGGTTAATATTAAAGTAATACTTACTAACCATAAAGTTAGCAAATATCAAGTTCAGAGTTTTTAAGTTCAGAGTAAATGTAGCGGAAGCATAATTAACAGTTTCAAACATTGTTCATAAAGTAAACAGGATAAATGCCCAACACACGGGCAGACGACCACTACACATCCCAAGCAGCTGCTCCAGTCACTGGCCACCTGCAAAGCATGCAGTAAGGGGTCAACAATAATGCTGAGTGAGTTCACTAGTTGTCCAGTTTTAGTTACCAAAAACTTGTTTCACCAGTTAATTTATCCGTTTATACATGCCATGGGGAGCTACCCCAAAAGTTAGCGACTAAACTGTTTTTCCAATACCGAACACTAGGTAACCGTTTGCGTTTCCGCAGGATGCCCCGATGTCAATGTTCTATCATCATTGACGGATGCCTGAGTACATTAGTTCACGACCGATCCCATACCATGGCACGGTGTGAGGCTGGTAAGACCTAAATAGCGCTATCAACTAATAACCCGTTCGCCTGGCACCGGCGACTAATCGGTATTATGTAGTAGGGACTTGAGTGATAGAGTTGCGTTTAGTGCCGTTGGTTGCATTCCGTATAAACAGTAATTAACTAAAAAGGTTTCCCAATACAAGGGAAGTTAAAGTAAGTTTGTTTCCCAATAACTAGGGAAGGAATGTAGACGGTATCCCCTTTACAAGGGGATAGGGTTGTTGTAGTCTCGTGTCCCAAACCACCGGGACGCATGCTTTTAAGTTGTGAACTCACCTTGGGTTGCTCGGTATGATACGTTACTTGGTTAAGTATGTTGGTCACCACGTCCTAGCATGGTTACCAAGTATGGGTCAAGTCGGGTACAAGTAAACACGTATAGCATGCACGTATACAAACAGTTAACAGGCAGAACTACAAACAGTAACATATATACATACAGTAGCAGATCAAAATGTCCAGTCAATAGGAGGCCCAACAGTTGAAGTCCAAAACAACAAGACAAACAGTCAAGGCCCAAAACACAGAACAGCCCAGTCGAAACTAAGGTGGTTGCGACTCGCAACCGAGGTTGCGACTCGCAACTGCGGTCTCGGTCCGTCACGTTTTGGTTACGACTCGTAACCGGAGATTGCGACTTAGCAGGTGTGGTTGCGACTCGCAACTAGGTTTGATGCGTGCTGATTGCGACTCGCAACTGGGAGGTTTCGGCTGGTCATGTGTGGTTTCGAGTAGCAACCAAAGGTTGCGACTCGCAACCGTGGTAACGTGCATGGCAATCCCTTCTAGAACCTGCAGACTTGTACTATCCAATGAAATTGCATTTTCATGTAAATGTTGTACCATTTCCACTAAAACATGTTTGTTTGTCTGATCATTAGCCAAAACAGATCAAACATACACATTTCAAAATATTTCAAAGGCATTCAAATTGTTCTTCATGTTCATCATCATTTTACATAACATTCAAGCAATAAACTGAAAATCATTCAAACGAAGACATATTACTAAAACCCAAAACCGTGCACTTAAAACCTCATAATCAAGCCCTTGATATGATCATCCAAGCAATTTGCACATATCCGAAACATACATTTATAATGACCACAACCCATCTAAACTTCCTAACAAACCGAGATACACACAAGCCGGAATCACAATAATTTGCAAAACAACAAGCATCCTTTTTAATCATCAACATCAACAAGCACAACCCAATAAGGATCATATAAAAGCCAAACACTAACCGGTTACCCATTTAACCCATTTTGATCCACACAAACATGTCAAACAAACATCATCCATACACAAGAATCATAGTAACACATAACATATATTTGTCCTAGAGACCTTATTAACACATGAACATCTAGAAAGAGCTAAAACCACTAACCGGTTATAGATTCAAGGTGTGCGGGTATGATGGATCGATGAACGAGCTTCCGGTTGGCGGTTCCGAGCTAAAGCCGAGTATGTTCTTGATGTTGGTTGAACCCGAGAAGAAGGAGAAGGATTGTAGTGTTGTTCTAGGGTTTTAGGGTTTGGTGAAGAAGATGGGAGGAGAGTGTGATGAGTGTGTAAAATGGATAAGGGAGGTGGGGTTGGGTTTATATAGTGTTCCGAATGGGCTTAAGGGGATTCCGGATTGGGTTTAATTCCTACAAGGCCAAGGCCTAGCCGGCCCATTACTAATGTTCACTCGAGACCGTGGTCTCGAGTCGGGTTGCTTATGGTTTCGGCTCATATGTATTACACACACATATATATACATATCTAAATACACCAATACGTAGATACACATAACATGTAACACGAAAGTTCACGGGTTTTCATTTAATAAATATATATACACACGTAAGTTACATCGAAGGATTGTCCGGGAAATTCCGAAGTGTCACAAAATCTGACCCACGGATGAGCGTTTGGCTGATTATAAGATGTTTCTACTTTGAATAGCTTGTATTTGTTGCTTTTGTTTCTTTTGTTGAACTCTGAAACGATCTGTTTTGTTTATAAGTAAATTGTTGTTCACAATTCTGATGTACAAGTGTAGTTACATGTGTGTATGGCATTTCCCTATAATACCTACATTAAGGAACTATGTTCTTTACGAACTACTCTTGTGATTCCCCCTTTCATGTGATCACTCATGATTTCCTCAAAAATTTTAAGTACTCGTTTCATTCTATGAGACGAAGTACAGGAAATAAAGTGACATTATGAGTAATCGTGCTTTTTGCACATCTATGACTTTGAATCCTTGGTTAGATAACTGAGGGTATTTTCAATCTCATATCCATTACATTCTGATTTTCATAACAACATGCATAGCATAAGTTTTCAAAACAACCTTCATGATTTCAAAATGTTCCATCTAGTTTGAAAACATTTTTAACACAGTATATCTACTTAATATATCAAGTGCATGATTTCAAAAGCATCATTCATATTTTCAAAAACCTTATACATAATTTCAAAATTTCATCTCGCATGATTTTAAAACATTTTGTAAATATACTTACCTAATACACCTACTTTAAGATTTCAAAAGTATTATGCAAGGTTTCAAAAACATTAAACACATTTCAAAAAGAACCCCATGCATAGTTTTCAAAAACATTTTTTCTCATACATTGACTTAACCTTCAAATCTGCTCCATATGTCACCTTGGAATATCTAGCACCTCAACTTCATGAGCATTTTTTTTTACCTCATGTTTCGACCTAAGCACGTCTAGTGCAAGGTTTTGAAACGTCTCCCGTTTTTCAAATCCCAAAATCCATATGGGATCTTCTTACCTTCACAATTAGATCCTTGTGGATGATTACCGTTCAATCAGAGTCCTTCGTTGGATTCCTTGTATGCCTTAATTCGAACATTTCGATTCCTCAAAATCGAAATCGAATTTTCTTTTTAAGATCTTCCTATCTTTATAGTTAGATTCTTGGAAAATGTTTAAATTGCCAATCAAAATCCACGGATTGGATACCTGGTGTGCTTTAAATACATGTGCACAATTAACAAAACAAATTAACAAAATGGTAACAAAATGAAGATCAAGATAAACAATTTGTGATTATGTGTTCATGTGTTTTCTTTTATGCATTTTGTGTTTTTGAGTAATCTGGATATTCGTTATCCAAATCCTCGTAGAATCTTCCATATCTTCATATGAGGGATTCATAGTAGGATATTCAAAAATGTACTACCTTAAATTCTTATTGGGCTTCTACGTGATAGTTAAGACCCTTGGATCTTATAGTAACATTCCATGATTCAAAAAGAGACCCTTTGAGTGGTCTAGTCAATAAGATTGATTCAGAATCTGGTTAAGAATGACATGTGGTGATATAGCTGAACAGACTCCTCGGTAGTCTATTTAAATCTGTAGGATCGCGTGCGGACCCGAACGAGTCAATCGGAGGTGTTCTAATCCATTTCAGGTGCGGAATAACAAGAAACGGACACGAAAAACAGCTTGTTCTACTAAATCTTGCCTTGTATATTGATTTCACGCTGATTACAAGTCAAACGGCACTTCGGCAGCAATTCGGTACCGGAAACAAGAACTCTACTAATGATTTCACTCATCATAGACCTATATATAAGCATGGGATTTCGCTCATAGAACACATGTTCACAAAAGCGAAATCACATATGTTCATAAAAGCGAAATCACCTGTAATATCCTGATTTCCCACATAGTGACATGTCCATAAAAGCGAAATCATACAATGTGATTTCCCACATAGTGACATGTCCATATATGTGAAATCAACTTTCTGATTTCCCACATAGTGACATGTTCATATATGTGAAATCAACTTTCTGATTTCCCACATAGTGACATGTTCATATATGTGAAATCAACTTTCTGATTTCCCACATAGTGACATGTCCATATATGTGAAATCAACTTTCTTGGAAATCATCACTACTACTCTATATTCTAATATAATGTGCCCTGATATAACATTCTAAAACTAAGACTCGATACAAGACGAAGTCGACAGATGTATGCACCAACAGACTCCCCCTCAGATGTTGACGAGTCTTAAGTGTCGAGTCTTCGCATCTTCAGTCTTGATCAGTCTTCGGGCATCCAGAGTCTCTATCTATCTCTTGCATCTTCAAATTCTTTCTCTAACAAACTCCCCCTCAAAACATGCTGGGATCAAAGTCTGACTTTTACAGCATCAGAATGTCACCTTGGCTTTACATAGACCTCTGGTATTGGAACTTAGCTCTCATCCAGCTCAAGAAATCATGCGCATTCTCTACCCAAAACATAAGATTCACAAGAATAAGATATTTAACAAATTATCAAATTTCATGCATCAACACAGACTCCTCTACAATAAATATACAATCAGATATTAACAATGATCATTTAACAAATTTCTTTTTACTGAAACACTTTTCAATCAAATTCTCCCAAACCTGTTCATCATGTTCAGCTCTCGGAATTTTGAAAATCGGCTCTTCAATATCAGTCGTCGAAAATCTTTTTGGATTTTTCAAAATTTTATGCTAAAACACACTGAAAATCTTTTTGGAATTTTGTGAAATAAACGAAATGAAATGCAGTAAAGTAATATTTACATACAATATTTTTGTGAGTTTGTGTAAGAGGATCATATCAGTTTCTGAGACAAATCACCAACACCGTTAAGCTTTAATCATTTTAAGTTTTAAACAATTCACTTAGATTGTCAGTATATTGATCCACTTAAATTTTCACACAAAGTTCAACTGTTTCGAGATACGAGATTAATGTCTTAGTGATTTAACTTATTCACGTGTCCCACCTAAGAATATAATCCCGTATCAAGATCCCAATATTCAGTCTTATAGGTGAGTATACCTAGATGATATCTGTAAGGGGTTAGGTGCGAAACCGTGAGAGCTCAGGTCAGAACTTCCGTTCAGCAGAGAGATGACGGCTCGACTTTTGGTGGGTCCCCTTTAGAGGATCTTTTTTACAACAGCACTGACTATCAATTTTATTGTTTCATCAAGTTGCTGAGGGCGGCACTGTATTTCAAGCATTTGCAGAAAGTATTATCCGGGGACTAGGTCAGTATTTCCATACAGCAGAAGTCCCGGGATAATACCCCAGATATCACTAAGCATAAAGACCTAGTATCTCAGAATAAGAGACCTTTCAAACAAGATTTCGGGGGTTACCCATATATCCGAGAGATGTTACCCATGAATTAAGCAAGTTCGAAATTTAGGTTTATATCTCGTCACAGTTTATTAAATGTGTAAAAACCTACTAACACATCATCAGTGAGACCGTTTAACACTATTTTAACTTTCCAATTCTTTAGCATGTCGTGATCGTCCACTGATGTACTATCATTTCCTCTTTTATACAACAAAACTCATTTTTGATTTTATCATGTTTTTGTCTTTTTCAAATTTTCTAATGTTTTTGGATTTTCTGAAAACTTTTTACTCCCCCTAAAATGCAAACACATTAACGAAAAATTTGAAAACTATCTAAACTCTTGACCCACTTGAAGAAACAATATAAAAAACAAAATGTACAAATAAAGTGACAACTGATATCAACTCACTTCAAATCGCCATCCACTTGGCATAAACAATCAGAACTCCCCCTCACAACAAACCATTTTCTCATTTAGATTTCAAAACACTTAAGTTTGTTTTAATCAAAATGATTTTTCCGGAAAATGAGTTTGTTTTTACCACTTGTGAATTTACCACTTGTTAAGTACGGGAATATGGTTCATCGTCTTCTTCATCTACTTATCATGTATAGTAAATCAAGTACAATTTAATGTCCCTGATTTACCATTTTCAATTAAGCAACCTCTGTATCATTTGAAGAAAACACTCTACCAATTGTAGGAATATCACATCTACACAACCATTTTACCAATCAGGATGCCGATTCCTGTTTCGCACTTGCCAACCTGGAAGCTCCGGCGTAGTCCTTCATCCTGTAAAATTTTAACACTATCAAAAACTTTCATACAACCTCTTTAATCATGAAAGATGCCGATTCCTTATCCACGATTACAATCTTGGGATCTCCGGCAAGTCAGGTGTTTAATCAAACATAACATCCACCCAAGCCTGACCAGCCTTGGGTGATTTTGGAACACATCTGTCCCACCAACACTTTGATTTATAAAACTCTTTAGCACCCTTAACCTTTCTATCAACCATCTTCCCGAAAATGTGCTTGACTTTTCCGTTGAAAGCTTTCTCAACATCAAATTCTCCCTTATCTGTGAAGAACTGATTTGAGATCTCAACTTTTCCCACTTTCTTCATCAAATTTTCCTTTGACAATGGAGGAAAATTTTCATCGTTCACCTCTGGAACGGAAATCACAACTCTCTTCTCAATCGATGACTCCTCTGATTTTATGGAATCAGATTCATTGTCAGAACTACTTTCTGTTTTAACAACCCACTTTTGTTTGTTCAAATCACCTCTTCTTTTGTAAAAACGTTTAGAACTTTCACCCTTCTTAGAACTTGAATTTTCAAACAAATTACCATTTTTCACCAATTGTTCTTTTTTATCAACACAGATCTTTTTCAAATTAGAGTTAGAATAAACTCCATGTTTTTGGTAATTGGTCTTGGGACAATTCCAAGCTATGTGACCAATTTCTTGACTTTTGAAGCAGGTTCTTCTGTCAACTCTTTCAGCAAACTTTCTCACATTCTTCTTTACTTCAGCAAGAAACTCTTGATTTCAATGGAGAGCGGAGAAAGCAACGCGACGGTGAATCAGCAATGATTTCTTCTGTTCATCCTCTGAGCTTCCTCCTGAAACAAATTTTGTTTTCGGTTCATAAGTTTTATGATTTTTATAATTTTCTGACGAACTAAAACTAAGACCTTTCTTTTTGAGATTACCATTATGGTTTGGTTTCTTTTAGAAATTATAATCACAACTGTAACCCATTTTCTTGTTTACTCTTTGTTAAATCCTTGAAGTTTAAGGTTTAGGTTTTGCCGAAAGATTTAAATCTTTTATTTCAGAAATATTAATTTCTGTTAATTTGAAAACCTTTTTGATCATTTCAGTTTTAACACTTCTTATAGGGAATTCCTCATTAGAAAATAATTTGTCCGAATTATTCAAGGTATAAGCAACCTTAAACATTTCGTCATTCAAATTATTCTTTGATAACAAGAATTCTTTATTATAAACCCTTTTAACCGGTGAACTCGGACTCTTCTCAGACGAACTCGAACTATCTGATTTAGACTCCGACTTTGACTCTTCATCCATATCCAACACCTGATCGACAACTCTCTTAACTAACTCAGACTCATGATCAGTGTCAGACGTTGTGAATGTAACATCAATATTGTCTAGTAATTCATCAGTGATTTTAGACTTTAATTTGATGTTTAGAGCCTTGTCTACTTGTTCCTCATTTGGTTTCCTGGGGGAATAACTCTCAAAGATACGAGGCGGACATCTGTTATACTTGACACTTTTCGGCTTACAAGTATCCTCTTCTTTTTCTTTCTTCTTGAAAGCTTCAAGACCTGCAACAGTAGGATAAACCCGATCAACCAGATAATCACATGTAGTATAACTCAAAAGTAATCGGTTAATCCTTTCACTCTCAATTTTCTCAAGTTCCAGTTCCTTTTTCAGCTTAGCACAATCTTCGATGTAATCATTAATGACACTTTGCTTTGTCATCAAAGTTGCACTCATCTTGTCATTCGCTTTTTCGATTTCTGCATTCGTTCTTTTCAAACTGTCAACTGTCCTGTTCAATACGTCGTATGACTCTTTCACGTACTTCACATCTGACAGTAAATCTTCCTTAATTTTCTCTAAATCAGCAATCTTTTTATCTTTTTCTTCACAAACTTTGCAAGCTTCTGAACATTTCTCACAAGGCTTTGTGACTTCAACTACCTTTTCAACTATCTTTTCAACTTCTACAGTCTTTTCAACTTCAACAATCTTCTCGACTTCAACAATCTTTTCTATTTCAACAATTTTCTCAACTTCCACAAGTTTTTCTACTTCGACGATTTTCTCAACCACTTTCTCCACTTCAATAATCTTTTCTATTGCAATCTCAGCAGTTGCTTCATCTTTTGTTTCAACAGCTTCAGTCTTCGCCTTTTCATCAGCGAGTAGCTTTGCTGCTTCTAGCTCTTTCTGCAATCGAGCAATCTTCTTCTGATTTAGCATCTCCACTTTATCTGCATAGAAAAAATTAAAACTGTAAGGATCAATGCTTTTTCGACATTTGTTAAGATATTCTTCCTCATCATCTGTATCAATATCACTTCCAAGATCTGGAAATATCGGAATTCTTTTCTGACAATCCTCATTTTGATCCAGAATTCTGGTAACAAGTGCCACATCAGGTTTAGTTCCACTAGGTATATACTTGTCCCAGCTAAACCCCTGTGCAACAACCTCATCACTTTGATCTATTATCCCAAAATAAGCTTTCCTATTGGCTTCTTCAATCATTTTCACATGAGCAGTTTGCGGTTCCTTTTGTTGGGGTTGTTGATCGATTTGATGAAAGATTGATTTCTGATAATAATTGCTCTATTCTTGACTTCCAGTTGACTCTTGGTTTTTACATTCCCGTTTAAAATGACCTTTTCCTTTACATCGAAAACAGGTAACCTTTGACTTGTCAAAACCAAGTGGAGAGGTAGCCATCCCTTGAAACTCATCTCTGCCCGTAATCTGTTGAAATTTTTCAGCTTTCCTGCAGGCACTAGCTAAGCACCACTTCACATCCATCAGCTCAAGCTCTTCTGCATCGATTTGGTCGTAATCTTCCTTTGTGAGCATCGGATTACCAATTCTTCCAGCAATCAAACTTTCATACGACTCTAACATGGCGACAAGAGATGCCATGTGTTTCTTTGCCACCTCAGGAGAAAGATATTGACCATTCTGAATGTTCAAGGTCACATTACACTGCAGATTTGTAGAATTTTGCTTCTGAGAGCTAGGTGTGTTACTGTTTGGATCAAAGCTTGAGAATGATGAAGTAGATCCACCACTTTGAGTTGTAGTACTTGCATTTGGACTTGCAGAACCATCAGCACTGAATGCAGTACTAATCTTTGGACTTTGACTGGGACTGGTAGTACAAACTGACATCTTGCTTGGCATTTGGATTTGTCATTATAGAAGTCTTCTGAATATCCAGCTCCTGTTCTTCAATCTTCTGGATAAACTGAGCCAAGTTCATACTCTCAGTCTTCCTCATGAGTTTCACAATCATTAGATAAGTTCCCCACTTCTGTTGGGGTAAAGCTTCTGCTAATTTATCAACCCACTCATCATCATCTTTCTGAATATCCAATCTTCCCATTTCTAGAACCAGATGACAGTATATATCTATTGTCTGTTTCATGGTTTCATGATCAAAAGTAGTAAACATGTCAAACGACTTCTTCAATAACGCCTTTTTGTTCTTAATCATGTCAGCACTCCCTCTGAATTTCTGAATTAATGCCTCCCAGATTGATCTAGCAGTTCCGTTATGTTGGAGTAAGACAAAGATGTCTTCTTTAACTGCTTGTTGTAAAATGCTGATCATCATCTTTTCACTAGTATATTTCAGCTTATCAGCTTCTGTAAAATCATTGAAACCCTTTTCCAACCCACGCTCATTCTTGGGTCTCTCATAGTCTTTCAGCAGTGAACACCAAGCATCGAATCTGTAGGCTTGAACCCAATTCTCAAACCGGTTTTTCCAACCCTGAAAATCCTCAATATACATCAACTTTGGTGGTTTCTGATGAGTACCAGTCTCATTCTCACAGTATACTGTCTCAGCAGCAGTGACAGGTGCCACCGGTGTCGCGAAAGCATTGTAAAACTCTTCGGCCATGATTTAATAACACATTTTTCAATAACAGTGACTTATGAGCAAAATCAGGGGTCCTGGATAGTCCTATGAGCGAAATCAGGGGTCTGGGTGGTCCTATGAGCGAAATCAGGGGTCTGGGTGGTCCTATGAGCGAAATTAGGGGTCTGGGTGGTCCTATAAGCGAAATTAGGGTTCTCTATGGACCTTATGAGTGAAATCAAGTGACCTTGGGGCGAAATTAAGTGACCTTGGAGCGAAATCAGGTACAATGTAACCCTTGGAGCGAAATTAAGACGTTCCAAAAAGCGAAATTAGATAATGTTCATATGAGCGAAATCAATTCGAAGGGCAATTTAGTTCATTTTTACTTTGAATTTCAGTCTCAAACTTTCAAGGGTTTGTCTATGATCAATTTCCTATGATCTGTGAAATTTTGGTCCGATTCTAACCATGAAATCTTCCTGAACAGATAAAAGAAGGTGTAGACGACAGAGAATGAAGCTGTAATGGCAAGAACTCCTCGACCTGAGCTCTGATACCACTTGTAGGATCGCGTGCTGACCGAACGAGTCAATCGGAGGTGTTCTAATTCATTTCAGGTGCGGAATAACAAGAAACGGACATGAAAAACAGCTTGTTCTACTAAATCTTGCCTTGTATATTGATTTCACACTGATTACAAGTCAAACGGCACTTCGGCAGCAATTCGGTACCGGAAACAAGATCTCTACTAATGATTTCGCTCATCATAGACCTATATATAAGCATGGGATTTCGCTCATAGAACACATGTTCACAAAAGCGAAATCACATATGTTCATAAAAGTGAAATCACCTGTAATATCCTGACTTCCCACATAGTGACATGTCCATAAAAGCGAAATCATACAATGTGATTTCCCACATAGTGACATGTCCATATATGTGAAATCAACTTTCTGATTTCCCACATAGTGACATGTTCATATATGTGAAATCAGCTTTCTGATTTCCCACATAGTGACATGTTCATATATGTGAAATCAACTTTCTGATTCCCCACATAGTGACATGTCCATATATGTGAAATCAACTTTCTTGGAAATCATCACTACTACTCTATATTCTCATACAATGTGCCCTGATCTAACATTCTAAAACTAAGACTCGATACAAGACGAAGTCGACAGATGTATGCACCAACAAAATCATTTATTGATTTAATTAAAAGGACCCTATGGTGGTCTTGTCACGCTCATCACAAGTTTGTTCATTTGGTTTTCCCCTACACATTATAAAATGCACTCTGCGAACTATGCAAGGAATTACGTAATTATGGACGTGTATATAATTATGAGATTCAGTGCACAGGAACCCCAGTAAGATTTATCATGTGTAAGAACCTATAGTGGCAACAATAACAAAACGTGAACAATGTAATGAAGGTACGATGGACGCATCAATAACGCTTTATATACTTATATATAAGTGTTCCTTATTACATTGTGAACGTAGCGTTATTTAAGTTACTAGAAGTCCTGGACCTTGACCAATGTCATTTTATCTTACACTCTCCGACTCTGATTTCGAGCACACACAAGTTTCCTCTGATAGTCTTCATAAGGAACATTCTTCTGTCCGTAGTTCGAAACTCCATGTTTTGTTACTACAAGGACTTCACTTTGACGGTTGACAATTTCACTAAGAATCCAAACATGGCCCAGAGTTTTACTTAGGGTTTGAGGAATTCATTCAAAAGCGAAACCATCACAGTTGTCTTCACAAGTTTCCTCTAAAATTAAATTTCGGGACGAAATTTCCTAAAGTAGGGGAGACTGTGACACCCGTGTCACTTCAACCATCATACGAATACCAAACCAATGAAATATTGTATTTCATACTTGTAATTTGTATAAATATGTGTATCGTTTACACATATCAATTCTTGTTCGATTTCGAGCTTTAAATCGCTTTCTGGAAGATTATATGCGATCTTTTGCGTAAATATAATCAGCTTAATGCAACAAACACTCCGGAATAGTGACATACGCTTAACATACCTTAAATAACCTTTACATAACTTAGAAATAAGTTTTGGATGGTTTGGTCTGTCGAAATCAAGTTTATTCGCATACAGGGACTAATTTCGACAAACTGTGAAAGTATGCTGATCCGTACTGTAACGAACATTCCGGAACTTGATCATAAGTTAAACATACCCTAAGTATCCTTTACATAGCATAGAAATAGGCTTTGAGGGGTTCGGTATGCAAAAATAAACTTATTTGATCAATAGAGACTAAAAGCGTCAAAAGTGCATAAGTTTGCATTTTCGCGCATATCTTACGTCCTGAATATATCCGGATATCCAAAAATTTATGTAATCATTAAAATATTTTATTTTAGTGATTTTCATGATAAAATTCCATTCGTCGCTTAATTTGGATCGTTTTTGCGTTCGTTACGATTTCCGTCGTAATTAACCGAACAACGCAACCGTACGACCAAACGAACCGACATCCGAGATGTTTTTGAGCATATTTTATGTTCCCTATACTTTAACTTTATTTTAGAGCCTTGAAATGGGGTTAACGGGGCTTAAAAGTGCAAAAAAATCAAGTTTTACAAGTGTAGGGACCATTTTTTAAATTTCTGACCAGATTCAATGAACCTAATCCAATTTTGAAGTGTTGATGGTTTTAACCCATGGTTTTTCAAAACCATGGACTGGTATTTAATGGTTTTTATGATACTATGGACTCATATTAGGGGCTCCCATGGTTTTAGAAAACAATGGGTGCAAGTGTACGGCCTAGATCAAAGCTCGGGTTTCAAGAAACGATCTTAACGGTTCTATGAAATCTATAAATACCCCCACCCACTTCACTCTCAAACTCACACCTTTGATCTGAATTTGTTCTCTGAGTTGATGTGTTATCACTTCATACCTGAGAATATTCGGATCAAAGCTTCCATTCTTGGACCCGTTGTAAGTCCTCTTTCGTTCTTTTACGCGTTTTAGCATGAAAGTCAAACTATGTTTGACTTTTTGCATTGACCAGTTTATGGTCAACATGAAGTTCGTTTGAACTTCATAACGTGAGCGTAATCACGATGATTTTAGTCTCTTGTGACTATACCTACTGATTACCACGTTATCTAGGCATAGTGGCGAGTCGTAGTTTCGGCCAAAATGCGTATTCTTACGTATTTTGTAACCAAACTACTTTTAGGTATCAAAACCGTTTGTTTTGATACCAAACCTGTTTTCAAACCTTGTTAAGCATGTTTTAACATGTTTCGCTCGTCACTTTAGGTTTAGTGCTTATGTAGGGTCGTAAGCTAAGCGGTCTAAACAACCGCTTATACTTTCGAACCCGACCCGTTTGGTCGATCATTAGGATCCGACCAAACACATTAGGTGACCATAGTTGTATAGGGAATAACCTTTCAAGGTTATACCTTATGGTCACTTCGTTTAGTTAGTTGTATGATAGGTAATTTATATGCCTTAGGAAAATGACCAAAATGCCCTTTTTGCGCATAAATTCATTTTAAGCAGATGTAACCTAAATTTTGACATCTAAACTGATTAAGCAACATTATTAAACATGTTAAGGCATATATTACTTATCATAGGACTAGTTAGGTGGTCTGAACGCATTTTACGCAAACGACACGTTAAAGTAGCATAAGCTACCTAAACGGGTCGTAATGGGTCATAAGAACTTAGGATAGGTTTCGTTTTAGAATGCAGGCTTTGTTAAACCATATAACATGGGTCCCTACACTCATTTGGTTTACGAAACCTCATTTTATCCAATCCTCCAATTTAGGTTCGTTTATTAACTTAGTTACCTATATTAGGTGCCGTTTGATTCCGTGATCCCTCTAGCTTTGCTTGGTTCTTGTTCGAGACTTCTAAGCACCCTCAAGTGAGCACATAGACCCCTCTTTTACTGTTTTTCAAACGTTTTGGGGTGAAACACATGTGCCTACTTGTTACTTTCATGCTTTCCATGTTTTGATGCCATATACTTGTTATGTTCATTAGTACACTATTAGTACATGATTTCATTATGTTTTTGTTATGTGTGTCCATTTAGTGCATACTTAGTACATCATTTTACATTACGTTTTATGCTATGTATGTCCATTTAGTGCATACTTAGTACATTGTTTTACATTTCATTTTATGCTGTGTATGTCCATTTAGTGCATACTATGTACATTATTTTACATTTCATTTTATGCTATGTATGTCCATTTAGTGGATACTTAGTACATTATTTTACATTTCATTTCATGCTATGTATGTCCATTTAGTGCATACTTAGTACATTATTTTACATTTCATTTCATGCTATGTATGTCTGTTGAATCGGTTCCGTGACCCTAAACAGTCAGTAAAGGCAGTTCATCATCATTTACTAAGGCGGAATCAAAGTAAACAACATCACAACAGCTCGTTCCTTTTAACTTTCTTTTCTATTACTTAATTCCGAGCCTTTACACGTATTTCTGACACAATTTTGGCAGCACCTCGACTCTAATCACAAGACCTGATTCCGCTCGAATGTTACAAATGAAATCATCACACACCTATTTATAGCTAGCCTGATTCCGCTTGAAACACTCTCAAGCAGAATACCTATATTACATTTGGAGTGGAATAGCAAGAATATCTTCGAGCGGAATCACTATGAAATAGATTTCGCTTGAAATGACAAATATGTCATTTCAAGCGGAATCACATGTAATAACCTTTTCTTGTTTTCCAACTCTAAACTCCTATCTAGACCTAAGACTCGATTAAGACGTAGTAAACAGACATTCAGTGCACCAACAGACTCCCCCTTGGATGTTGACGAAATCTTCGGCGTCGAGTCTTCAGTCTTTGTCTCTTTCCAACTTTGCCTTCACATTGTAAAAACTCTCTCTTCACAGGTTCAAGATCTCAACCTAGCTCCATCTTGAATCTCCCCTTTGACTGTTGATTCAGAATTCCGACTCCTGCTTTTACAGACTCTCCCTCTCGGAATGCTGGGACTTGAATTCTGGTTCAAGCTTTAACGTTTTGATACCGTGGGGATTTTGAAATCCACAACCTGTTTCTCAAACATATAACATTACAATCTATTGATTTTCAACAATAAATCACAATATCTGTCAGTTTTCGAAATCAACTCAAGTATTCAGGTCCAAGTTAATGACCCTGATTACTAAATTAATCTACCAAGTCCAACTTAATGACCTTGGTTGATTTCAGACAAATCAAACTAATTTAGTTCAAGAATTTTCAAACAATTTCTGAAAATAACAAGTTTCAAATTAATGAACTTGCTTTTGACTTTTCATCAATCAGATTTTATCAAGATAAGCTCTCCTCATCCTCCAGTCCAGAAACTTCCTGCATCTGCTTCAGCTTCGAGAATCAGACAATCAACTTTCTACTCTGGTTTGTCGAAAAATAAAGCAGAAATGAAAAATCTTTTTGGATTTTCAATAATGTTTCTAAACTAGAAATGAAATACAGAAACTTAAATGTAATGAAAGTAAACTATTTACAAACATATTTTTGGTGAGCGTGTTAGGGAATCATATCAGTTATCAGACAACTCACTAGTACCGTTAAGCTTTAATTCATACTCAGAATTAAACAATTCACGTAGATTGTCGATATACTAGTCCACTTAAATTCTCACACAATTTTCACTCTGTTCAGGATATGGATTAGACGAATTAAGAACTTAAACTCATTCATGTGTCCCTCCTCTTGAATATACTCCCGTATCCGTATCCGGATCCCATATTCAGTCTTACAGGTGAGTATACTACAGATGATATCTGTAAGGGGTTAGATGCGAAACCGTGAGAGCTCAGGTCAGAACTTCCGTTCAGCAAGGAGATGACAGTTCGACTTTCGGTTTGTCCCCTTTAGAGGATCTTTTTTACAACAGCAATGATTATCAATTTTATTGTTTCATCAATTTGTTGAGGGCGATGCTATGTTTCAAGCAATGCAGAAAGTATTATTCGGGGACTAGGTCAGAACTTCCATTCAGCAGAAGTCAAGGAATAATACCCCAGATATCACTGAGTATAAAGACCTAGTATTTCAGAAAGAGGGACCTTTCAAACGAGATTTCAGGGGTTACCTATATATCCAAGTAGTGTTCCCCACAAAATAAGTAAGTAAAGATTTTATGTTTATATCCCGAACAAACCTACTAAATGTGTAAAAACCTATCGACACATCATCAGTGAGACTGTTTAACGCTTTTTAAACATTACAAATCTTTAGCGTACAGTAACTGTCAAACTGATGTACTGTCATTTTCCCTTTTTCACACATGTTTTTTTTTAGTTTTCTATTGTTTTTTGGATTTTTGACATTTTCTCATGTTTTTGGATTTTTGAATTTTTTACTGTTTTTTGTATTTTCTAAAAAATATCTACTCCCCCTAAATACCAAAACAAGTAAAAAAAATCGACAAACCATTACAGATTGTTTCTCATCATCATCCACAATAGTACCTTCATCAACGCCAATAATGCCATCCGACACCGAGAAAAGCATCATACGATTCAGTTTTAAAGAAATTTAAAACGTGTTTTGTCAAAAGCTTTGGTATGTAAATCAGCTTTCTGATTGTTAGTGTGGATTTTCTCAATTCGTATCAACTTCTTCTCGAAGCAATCTCGAATGAAGTGATGACGAATTTCTATATGTTTAGTTTTAGCGTGATGTACTGGCCTCATTATCAACAAATATAGGGGTGTTTAGAAATTGCAAACTGTAGTCGCGCATCTGTTGCTGGATCCACAAGATCTGAGAGCAGCAACTGCTAGCAGATACATACTCCGCTTCACATGTGGATAGAGCCACAGAGGTTTGCTTTTTGCACTGCCAGGTGACCAAACGAGGTCCAAAGAACTGACAACCCGCTGTTGTTGATTTAGCATTGACTTTGCAGCATCCGAAATCGGAATCAGAATACCCTTCGAGCGTGAAATCGCCTTTTCTAGGATACCACAGAGGTTTGCTTTTTGCACTGCCAGGTGACCAAACGAGGTCCAAAGAACTGACAACCCGCTGTTGTTGATTTAGCATTGACTTTGCAGCATCCGAAATCGGAATCAGAATACCCTTCGAGCGTGAAATCGCCTTTTCTAGGATACCACAACCCCAATCGTAATATCCTTCTCACAATGATCATATGCGAAGTCTCGGGTTAGATTGAAATCTTGCTGTGAGGCACGTTGGGTACATGATATCGGGTCTTGAAGCAGTCAAGTACATCAACGAACCGATCATGGAACGATAAAGCGTCTCATCTACCCTGTCTCCGGTGAGATCTGGGTGTATCCCATGATTCGTCGCTAGTGGGGTTGACGCTGGAGTAGAACCTGACATCCAAAATTTCTCTAGAATATCATGAACGTACTTTGTCTGGTGAATGAAGATTCCCTCAGGTAGTTGATCAACTTGTAGTCCTAAGAAGAATTTCATCTCCCCCATCGATGACATTTCGAGGTTTTGCTTCATAACAGATTCAAAATCTTTGCACAGTTTCTCATTCGTTGACCCAAATATTATGTCGTCCACGTAAATCTGTACGATCAGAAGATGTCTGTCGACCTCTTTGGTGAAGAGAGTGGCATCCACTTTCCCTCGGATAAAGCTGTTGGCTAGTAGGTGTTGAGACAAAGTCTCGTACCAAGCTCTCGGGGCCTGGTGTAAACCATACAGCGCTTTGTCCAGCAAATAAACCTTGTTTTTGTGGATTGGATCGGTGAAGCCCGGCGGTTGTCCGACATAAACCTCCTCTTTAACCTTCCCGTAAAGAAACGCCGATTTTACATCTAGCTAATATACTTTGAAGTTTTTCCATGATGCAAATGCTAGGAAGATTCTGATCGCTTCTAGTCGAGCTACAGGAGCATACACTTCAGTAAAATCTATACCCTCCTGTTGACTGAAACCCTGGACTACGAGTCGAGCCTTGTTTCGCACAACAACTCCTCGATCATCTCTCTTACACTTAAACACCCATTTTGTGTTGATCTTCCTATGACCTTCAGGCAAATCTACCAACTTCCACACTCCCAACTTCTCAAACTGACTCAATTCTTCTTGCATAGCATTGACCCAAGAATCTTCAGTTAGCGCCTCTTTGTATGTTCGCGGTTCGATCTGTGAAATAAAACAACTCAATGAAAATTCAGTTTGTAAAGGTGCTACTGTAGAATAAAAACATGTAAGGCCTTAGTCAATTTGACGTCTAGTGCGAACGCCTGTTTGTAGTTCTCCAATGATCAGCTCCTCTGGATGGTATGAAAGAGTTCGTGGCATTCCTTCGCCTGGAACATCTACATCGCCCTCCAGATTAGTAACATTCTGATTTGCACCATGTTCACTGACTGGGTTTCTTTGAATTGAAAGCTGAATTTACTCCCCCTCAGAATCTGAATCACCATGATCAAATACGGGCATGTTCTCATATTCTTGATTATCATTTGCAACCGTCTGATTATCTTGAGCAACTTCATCTTGTTGAATATCGTCATGTTCACCAGCATTACTTGGACCTGCTTCATTGTCATTTGAAGTTTGTCGTGGTCGCATTGAATACTCAGCTGGGAACCTTTCCTGCGATGACTCATACTCTCGCAAAATATCCAACTCATCAAAGAAATCTTCTTCTTCTTCTTGTTCGTCCATCATGTCAAACGAATCCCACAACTTGTCGTAATTGTAACACCATGAATCTCCAGGATTCTGTGG
Source organism: Helianthus annuus (assembly GCF_002127325.2). Taxonomy (NCBI): domain Eukaryota; kingdom Viridiplantae; phylum Streptophyta; class Magnoliopsida; order Asterales; family Asteraceae; genus Helianthus; species Helianthus annuus. The sequence goes on from NC_035448.2 coordinate 72,620,247, forward strand.
CGGCATTGTATAACCTTGACATTCAACATTTGGAGCTTCAATAATCCGCTTCAAGCTTGGAACGAAGACACGTCGCAATGGACTTGCATAACCTATGAATATCCCTTCAATACTCTTCGGACCAAACTTTCCAAAAGGTTCAAGAACTGTACAAGGTGACCCAAACGGTTCAAGATACTTCAGATTTGGTTTGCGGTTATTGATCTAATCAAAACACGTTTTGTTGAATTTCTTGACAGTGAGAACTCTGTTGAGCGTATAGCATGCGGTGGAAACTGCTTCTGCCCAAAAATTTATGGGTAACTTTGAATCAGCAAGCATTGTTCTGGCCGTTTCGATTAGCGTCCTGTTTTTACGTTCTGCAACTCTATTATGCTGCGGTGTGTACGGAGCACTAAACTCATGCAATATACCTCTTTCATCACAAAATTCTTCCATCTTGTTGTTCTTGAATTCAGTACCATTATCACTTCTGATTCTTTTGATACGCCTTTGGTATAGATTTTCAATTTTCTTGAACAACGCCATCAAACTATCAAACGTCTCATCTTTCGATTTTAAGAATGATACCCACGAAAATCTGGAATAATCATCAGTAACCACAAGACAGTAGAGATCTCTTGTAATACTTTTAACATGCACAGGACCAAACAAATCCATGTGAAGTCTCTCCAGAGGTCTTGAAACTGAATTGACTTGCTTTTTAGGGTGTGACTTTTTCTTCTGCTTGCCTTTGATGCAGCTAATGCACTCCCCTTCCAGATGAAAACCTTTTACATGAACACCAGTAACCAAATCATTGTGCACTAAGTGATTCATTTTTCTAAGATGTATGTGACCCATCTTCCGGTGCCACAATCTTGATTCCTTCTCCGTTGCTCTGGACACAAAACAATGAGCCTGACCCGTGGTTGTAGTAGCTACGCTCATATCCAACACGTACAGATCATTAACTCTTGGTGCCCTCATGATAATCCATTCTTCAGGGATAACAAATCCTGGCTTCAAGATCAAACATTCTTTGTCAGTAAAGTGAGTGGTATACATCCTGTCACAGATCTGCAAGATACTCAGCAGATTGTTCTCCAGCTCAGCAATGTAGTTAACTCTTTCAAACGTAACAATCCCATTGGATAATGTTCCTTCACCAATAATCCTACCACCTTGATTACCCGCAAAACCTACATAACCTCCATTGAAATTTCTAACATCATACAGCAATGCAGTCTTCCCTGTCATCTGTCAAGACGCTCCACTATCCATAATCCATCGCGAAACAGATCTTAGAAGTTCCTGCATATATCACAAATTGATTTAAAAACACATTTCAATAAAGATGCCGATTCATGCTTCACGATTATTAACAAGGAAGCTCCGGCAAGTCAGGTTTTTCAAATGAAGAAAATATCCACCCAAGCCTGACTAGCCTTGGCTGATACCGTGTTATCTTCAACTTTCCCATTTTGTATTTTATAATTTTTAGCCTGAAGTGGTGGAAAATTTGCATAATCCCCAATTGGAACTGAATTCACCAGTTTTTTCACTTGTGGAGTTGAAGTTTGTTTCTCTGTTTTAGGCTTCCAAATTTGTTGAGACGATGCAACCCGTTTGTAAAACTTGTCATTTTTAGTTACCACATTATTTACGGGTTTAGTTTTGATTTTAATGTTTTCATTTTTCAAAACCTTTTTCTCAACAATCAATGGAGCTTTTCCCTTAGCATCATCTTTCTCTTTCTGAATCTTCACAACTTCAGTCTTAGGCTTCAAGTTGGTACACTTTCGTGCAATATGTCCAACTTGATTGCATTTAAAGCATGTTCGAGTGTCAGCTACCCGACTTGTACCTTCAGCCTGAGGCTGTGAGGCCTTCTTCTCAAAGAACTCTTTGTTTGATTTTGAAAAAATCTTTGATTCTTCATCAGAAAGTGAACTTGAACTGTTCACAAACACTTTCTTCTCAACAAACTTCTTGTTTTGAACATTTTTCTTTTGAAAACTCTTACCACCCTGATAACCACCCGACCAATTGTTTCGATTGTTGTTATAAAGACGTGGTGGAACAACAGGCTTCTTGTAGTAAGCTTTATCTTTCTCAAAATTCATTTACCTTTTTGTTTGTTTTAAACTTTTCACTTCAGACAAATCGATCTCAACCATTTTGAACACATTTGTCAACTTGGCAACATTTACATTCTCCAGAGGAAACTCAGAATCCGAATACAACTTATCCGATCCCGACATCTTGTACATGACAATAGTAGGTTCGTCATTTAAGTTGTTTTTGGACTTTTGTTTCGGAATGTATTTGTCCAAGAAACATTCATCTTCCTCAGTAGTGTCACTGTCCGATTTTAGAACATTCTCAATAACACTTTTTACCACTTCAGTTTGGACACTATCGTCATCGGAAGAAGAAGTAAATGTAACATCAATCGTATCAAGAAGTTTCACTTCATTTTCATCTTCAAGATTAACCAACTCAGATTTCTTTTTCGAATAATTTTCTAGAACTGGTGGTGGAACTTGATGATAACCCACCCCGGTTCCATCCGAAAAGACATCTTCGCCAGCTTTGTTTTTGCCTATGGGTTTTGGAAAAATGTGTTGCAAAACAAAGCTTGCGGAGTTGTCACTTTTTAGCTTTAACTGGATTCGCTCATTTTCAATTTCAGCTTCTTGAAATTTAAGCTTCAACTTTGCGTTTCATCCAGTTGTTGGTTGATTAATTCTTCCTTTACCCGAAGAACTCCCGACAGATGAATATTTTCCTTATATGTCTTACCATTTCTTTCATCATTATCTTTAACCGTGCGTTTAAGCTTCTCAAATTTTTCAATGATCTGACGATTTTCAAGAACTAACTTCTCATTTTCTTTCCTAACTTTTTCTTGATCAATTTTATCATTTTCAATTTTGTTAGTTAATTCTTTTAATCTGTCAGTTGAAGCTTTCAACATTTTATCATGGTCAAGGATCTGATCCTCAACATTTCTGACTCTTGCATTCAGATCATCAACCTTCTTACCATTGAGATAGGTGATTGTACTACAAACTTTGCATTCTTTGATGCAATTTTTGCAGTCAACATCACCATTGACTTTCTTACCTGACTCAGTCGTTGATGCATTTGTACTGACATGGCTTTTAGACTCAGATACAGACTTAGAGTCTACCTCAAGTGCCTTAGCAGCCAGCACCTTGTCAGCCATCTTTCCCATGTTTTCAGCATTCAACTCTTGAGTTGTGTCAATGATTCCATCATCAACCTTCTTTGTCTTTTCTTGTTTCTCTTTCTCTTTCTCTTCTTTCTCTTTCTCTTTTTTCTCTTCTCCGCTTCCCCACCATTTTCTTTGCCAATACTCATCTTCATCAGCAATTTCTTTAATTATGGTTTCAAGATCAAGAGTGTTATGGTCAATAACAATGTTTCCCATGGGGTCAAGATAACATTCTCTGTCTAGATCCCATCTAATTGCTCTTTTTGCTTCAAGATAGATACCAGATATTCTGATCATTCTGTTCTGAGCTATCATCTTTCTGTAACCATACTTCTGTTCTTCATTTCTGTTGTCTTTAAAAGGAACAGGTTCAGCAGATTTTGCCATGAAAGCATATCCAACCGCATCCTCCTCAGGTAACAACTCGCTCCAGTCGAAACCTTCATCGTCATGAATCACAGCAAGAGCTCTAGATTTCTCTTTGTTATCCTCAACCTGCTTCATTCTTGGCGGCTTCGATTTATTCTGATGATAAATCGCTTTCTTGTAGTAATCTTCTCTGAACGGGTTTTCAGACTCATCAGCATAAGCATTTCGGCATTCACGCTTAAAGTGACCTTTCTGATTACACTTAAAGCATGTCACTTTAGACTTGTCAAAGCCTAACTTGGTAGAAGGTCCACCAATAGACTTCCTTCCTGTGATCTCCATGAAATGCTGCACCCGACGAACTACACTGGCCATACACCACCTTATGTCAATCAGTTCCATCTCCTCAGGATCTATCTAATCGTAGTCTTCTTTTGTCAGATTGGTGTTGCCTATCTTGCCAGCCACAAGACTTTCATACGATTCTAGCACAGAAGCTAGGAAAACCATATGTTGCTTTGCCGACTCCTCGCTGAAGTTTTGAGCGTTTTTTAAGTCTACAGCGATGTTGCATTGAAATAGGTTCTTTACATCTGGTTGACTTGAATGTGATGAAGAACCACTGTGAAAACCACTGCTTTGACTCTCTTTGCATGAAGTGTTGGAATTTTCAGCACAAAAAGCTGTCTTAGGAGATGTATTCTTTGGCATCATGCTTTTTGGATAATACAAATCCAAGTTCTGCTGGTATGATGAGTGATTGACTTTATGTGTCTTCTTTATCTCCAGCTCGTGACTCTCTAGTCTCTCAATCAACAAATCAACTGTAAGAACTTCAGGCTTGATCGTGTTCTTCAACATCAAGGCATAATATTGCCAATCCATCTCATCTGGCAATGAATCAAACAATTTATCGATTAGCTCTTCTTGAGAATAAAAAAATTCATGTCTAGCCAGTTCCAGCTTCAGGTGCCCAAACCTCTCAATCATTTTACAAACTGATTCATTCTTTAAACAACCAAATAAATCAAATTCTTTTCTTAGCAGTTTCTTTTTATTTTTCACTATTTCTGCACTTCCCAAACATTTCACTTTTAGCTTTTCCCAGAGATCTTTAGAACTTTTGTACTCGATCAAGGATATTATATCTTCTCGAACAGACTGAAACAACAACGCGATGCATTTTTGCTCGGCAACAAACGCTTCTATTTCATCAGATGATGTCAAGCTTTCACCAGTTTTGCTTCCATCAATGTATCCATTCTTTAGACTTTTCCAGCTGGGATAAGCAAAGGCCTTCAACCATTCTTCAAACTTCTTGGACCACCGACTGTACTCTTCGATAGCCATCAACTTCGGGGGTTTGTTATAAGTTCCGTAAGCACTTTCCACACCTAAGGCATCCGATAAATTTTTCTTCGCATTCGGTGTGTTCTCATTGGTGTTGCTAGAAGAAGTATCGTCTCCATAATTTCCAGCAAAGGCATACATATCGCTAAACGGATTCATGAATAGATCATCCATCTTGCACGTACCTGAAAAATCAGTCAAACACTTAGAAAAAATTTAAATTTTGAAAAACAGTCATTTGAAGCGGAATCAGCTTCAAGCGAAATCAACAAGATACTTTTCAAGCGGGATCAGACAGTTCAAGCAAAAACTCTTATTTCGCTTAAACTTTCAAGTGGAATAAGGATTGAAGCGGGATAAGACAGACTTTTCAAGCGGAATCTGTATTTGATCTGATTTCGCTTGAAAATATAAAAGTATTTCAAGCGGAATCAATATTTCGAGCGAAATCACACACAATACTCAAGCGGAATAAACTTTTTAAAGGGGTTTCGCTTGAAATGTTTCAAGCGGGATCTGATGACGTCAGCTTTTTCGAACCGGTTTTCAAGCGAAATATCAAGTTTATGAATTCGATCGATTTTAAGTCCAATTTTCTCACGGATTAGTTATCACTGTGTTTCGCTTGTTATATGTCAAATTCAGGTCATTTTCACCGCTGAAATATGTTCAAATCAGAAAAGAAAGGGTAGAAGAGTGAGAATCCGATGATTTCAAGCTGTAATGGTATGAATTCCGACCCTAAACAGTCAGTAAAGGCAGTTCATCATCATTTACTAAGGCGGAATCAAAGTAAACAACGTCACAACAGCTTGTTCCTTTTAACTTTCTTTTCTATTACTGAATTCCGAGCCTTTACACGTATTTCTGACACAATTTTGGCAGCACCTCGACTCTAATCACAAGACCTGATTCCGCTCAAATGTTACAAATGAAATCATCACACACCTATTTATAGCTAGCCTGATTCCGCTTGAAACACTCTCAAGCGGAATACCTATATTACATTTGGAGCGGAATAGGAAGAGTATCTTCGAGCGGAATCACTATAAAATAGATTTCGCTTGAAATGACAAACATGTCATTTCAAGCGGAATAACATGTAATAACCTTTTCTTGTTTTCCAACTCTAAACTCCTATCTAGACCTAAGACACGATTAAGACGTAGTAAACAGACATTCAGTGCACCAACAATGTCCATTTAGTGCATACTTAGTACATTGTTTTACATCTCATTTCATGCTATGTATGTCCATTTGTTGCATACTTAGTACATTATATTCATAGAACATGTTTACATTTTGGTATGACATTTGGTTTGTTTAAATGGCTCAAAAATACATTCATTAACATTAGCTACGACGTTCGTTAGTAGATAGTGGTACCATAGGAATTGACAACTCCCGTTCCTGACATCCTAGGTATGTTTGGATGGAAGGAATGACCGAATTCGATAAACATAACTCAGATAAATCTTTAATTCGTTTAAGGGTTTATCGCCACAGTCTCAAGGCTTGAATGTATGCATTTTCACAATACCGCATAGATGTTTGTATCAGTAAAGCATGCATTATTTTACGAAACATAAATTTTGATTATAATTTATCAAATGCATTGTTTTGTACATTTCTTTCTTATAGGTTTGAGTAAATGCTTTTAATCAATAAAGGTTTTTTATTCACTCTACATCACACTTGTTTACACACTAACATTTCAACATTTGTTTAAAACATTACATTTAGTTATACATAAACATTTTTACATTGGTGGTTTGTTTGGTAAGTGATTTAAGTAACGAGGCGTGTGTAATATGATACAAGCATGGTGGATACGCCGCTGGTACGTCCTATATATAAGTGCTTGTATGATATTATCGTAGCGTTATTTAAATCATTTCAATTTTGACATATTACATTTTACACAAATTAACATATCTTTACAAAACATTGTTTTACAAACAACACATTTTATACAAATTCATTTTACTTGGTTATTTATTTAACCATACATATTTCCTTTATATCATATGTTTCCTTATCGATTTTTATATGATTTATAAAACAAAAACATTTTACAAGGATCATGACTGACTTTTGTTAAACAACTTTTTCTAAACTTATAAGTCATGAATCCTAAATCAATAAAACCTATGTATCTCACAGGCATTTTTATGCTGACGTACCTATTTTCACATGTGTTTCAGGAAATGATGCATAGGATTGATCAAGTTACACATAGGCAGACTCGGGCCTTAGTGACAATAAAAGATGCAAGACTAGTTAATTATGTTATACTTCTTTGTTGTTAAGACATTGTAACTTCTGTTAATCAATAAAACAACATTTAAATTTCCATGTGTTATGAAACAATGATCCTGTTACAACACTCCCCGACGATTCCGCCATGATTTGTTGTTTTACGTGGTTGGGGTGTGACACATGTGTCTAGTATGTGAGCTCGAATAAACCTTGAAATCATTATAAGTAAGTATGTATGTATGTTTGTAAATCCCGATATGAAAGCAACAAGGAAAACATATCATTAATGGTTTGCAAGGCCATTAATATGTGTGACGTGATGCAGGAAGGCTCAAACCTAGCAAATTTGTCTCCGGCAATAAGACACAGTCACCTCATGGGCCACCCTGGTCCACATGGGTGTGGGCTCGCTACACCCAAATAGATCTATCACTCATGTCCCTCGGTCCTACAACGAGGATTAATGGTCTTAATCGTTATACCCACCACTCACATGATCTAGCAGTACCTTTCCTTAGCTAACCATACTACATATAAACGTTTGTAAACAGTTTGTAACATGTACTTCACCCCCAAAGTTATAAACCGAAAACAATTAAAAGAAAAGGGGGACATGAACTCACAGTCTTGCGTTCTTCGTAATCAACGGTAACTCAAAGCTCCTTCGGGTGTACACGATTACCTACAACGTACTAAGGTTTATTAGACGAACGGGTCATGCCTTGACTTTGTATTAGTTAGTGTCTTTGAGTTACGTTTCTTTGTGTCTTCAATATTATTCCAAGTTATATAATTATTAAAATAATAAATATTTTAACTGAAATTATATTTATTAAATTTAGGAATAAATGTTAAAACAATATATTTTATCTTGATACTTTTCAAGTATTTATACATGTATTTCCTTCCCAAGGGTGGGTGTATTTGTATTCGTATCCCTATACTTGTATATTTTTGCCATGTATTGTGGTCGTATTCCGGAGTGTATTTATACGTACGAGAATACGTATTTTCTTGTAATTGTTTAGTATTCTTATACTTAATTTGTATTAATTTTCCCGGAATAATAACTTTAATAAAAATACATCAATATATATTTCCAAAATATATATTTTGAGAAATATTACTTAGAAAAATTATTTATAATTTTTCCCTTGGCTAAAATATTTATAGTTTCATACAAGTCTCAAAAGTAATATATTTCCAAGTCTAACTTAGAAAATATATGTAAATCTATTTTCCTACCAAAAATAATATATTTCAAGTTTATTTAAGAAAATACATTTCCTCTAAAAAATAATGTATTTCATGTTTGTTTGAGAAAATATATATTTCTTCCAAAAATAATATATCTTCTAATAATTCTAAGATAAATATATATTTCTACTTGCCAAAAATAGTATATTTTCTCCTTGTCAAAAATATGATATAATCTTGTAATAATTGTAAAAATCATATTTTTGTTCTCTTGGTGTCCAAAATATTATTTACCCAAAATATACTTGTGAATAAGATTTCCGGAATATTTTTGTGAGTTATATTCCTTTGTTCGGTTTCACCAATATTTTGTGTATTCTTTGTATATTTATTCCTTGGAATTTTGGTAATATTTTGGATTGTAATTTTTGGTATTTTGATGAGTTATATTATTTCAAGTCCTAAAATAATATAACTAATACACATAATATACAAATAATCACACACATGGTGACTTCTAAATATGTATTTCCTAAATACATATTTAGTCACTTTTATTTATAAAAACCAACCTCCAATATTTATAATTTTGTAACAAAATTTATGGCAAACTTTACATGAAAAACTTATGGTTTAAAATACACTTGTATATATTTGTTTAGAATTATTTTTCTAAGTGTTTAATTTTTAGAAAAATTTTGCCATAGTTTCCCCTAAAAATGGAGGTTTCCATGCCTTCAAGGCTTATCATTTTCTTTTGTAAATCAACACAATCAATCAACAATCAACAATAAACAATTTACACTTACCAATTTTACCAAAAACAAGCATAAACTACCACTTTATGAACTTGAAAATTTACAAAAATTTGTAGTAACTTACTAGTGTGTTTAGTAAGCCTTGTTACCCTTTAAAGTGTGGTTGATTCTTTAAAAACTTCATTTTTAAAGAAGATGGTTCTTTACAACTTGTGGTCACATTTTCTAAAAATGTTTCTTCTTGAATTTTTCTTGTCACATATGTGCTTCTACACCTTATTAACCACCAAAAATGAGATTTATTTATTTAAGAACCAAGATTAAGTAAAACTTATATTTTTAACTTGGTTTCTTGAAAAATCATCCTTGAAATCTTAGATCTACAAGACTTACATCCCATTTTAATCATCATTTCACAAGAAAACAATACATTCTTTCAAGTTCATGTCTTTCATGAGGATGATTTATTAAACTCTAACATGTTCATCCTCTCATCTTGCTAGATTATGTTTTTAATCATGATCTAGCAAGATCATATGACGATCTACATCATTTACATAAGTAATCAACAAGTAAATCAATGCATAAACAACATGATTTCTTCATGATTTAAGCTTATGTTCAAGTTCCATTCTCTTGATTCTTAGTGTTCTTCAAGTTTAACACCGTGTATCACTCTTTAACCACTTAGATAAGATGTAAAATGAAGTGATTAGTGTTCTTACCACTAGCTCAAGGATATGGATGATCAAGAGAATAAAAGAAGAGGATAAAAGCAAATGGTGAAGGTTCTTCAACTTCCGAAAGTTCCAAGCTTCCTTATGCACCTTCTACCACCCTTGAGTATATGTAGAATTGAATGATGGTGGTGTGTGGGTGGTTATGTTAGGCCGTAAACAAGAAGGAGAGAAAGAAGAAGATGAAGGTGTGAAGTGTGTGAAGGAATGATAGGCTTATGTCTTCAAGTTCAACTTATAATCCACCAAAAACTCATTTTCCATTGGTCTAAATATTTAGGAAAGTAGAAATAAGATCTAGTAGAAAATTTAAATAAAATCTTCATGTGGGCCATATGTTGGCCGTCCACTAGGTGGGGGGTATAGGCGTAGGTTGTAACTAGATGGTTAGTTATTAGTTAGATTTCAAGTGTATAGTTAGGGATTTAGTTATTAGATATTTATATGGTGTGTTATGATGTTCGGAGACCATAACTAGCTTAGAAATGTTAAAAGTGTGCTTCTAGTGAAAATTTGGTGTTCGGGTAGCGTCCGGTTGTTCGGTTGGTTACCGGTTCGTTAAGGTGCTAAACTATGCAGTTTAGTGTGCTTTATGTACCCTTTTATGACACTTTTGATTCCCGACACTTAGGAAAGCATTCAGGACCATTTAACCAAATTTCTGCATGATATAAGTGTGTTTAAATGCAGAATTTGCTGATTTTCTGCAGAATTCTACAGTTTATGTGTCACAGCCCCCCCCCCCCCCCCCCCGCGACCCCTCCCTGGAAGCGGGAGCCGTGAGCCAGTCTTAAGGTATCGGTGTTTATTAATTTGGTAGCGGAAAGTTTCATTAGGACCGTAGTTAGGAAATATTTTATCAGAGTTAAACACCAAAAATGTTTAGAATAGATAAAACCCAAGTTTTTCGAATAATACATTTGTAATAAACAAGTGGGACAAAACCCGATTTTTCATTTTGATACATTTATAGGGAATAACCCCAATTATTGAAAACAATTCTCCTTTTTAATTAAGTAACTTTTATTGCCACTTTTCTAAGCCTTCAGTGTTCTCCAGCTGGCTTTTATTGGCTTGACATTAAGTTACATGAAACACGTGTTTAAAACATTTTATCAGCAGGAAATACTGGTGAGTGGATCCCAGTTTAATCATAACAGGTTTTATCAGTCTACAGCATTGAGGGCGGTCGCGCAATTACATTTGTTTCCATCTACTTTAATTACCACCGACGGTACTGTCAACCCGACTTGTGGTCATGTTACTACTCACAATGTAGTAACAAGTTTTGTATACAAAACCCCAACATACCGACAATAATTGTAGAATACAAATACTCAATCACTGTTTAATATAATGTTAATTAATTGAGGTTTTGTAAAAACAGTTTACAAAAGGAGGAATTACTCACATTGCTATTTTAGGTCTTTCCTTTATGATTTACTGGTCATAATCTATTAATTAAATAATGCACACGTGTTAGTATAATAACCCAATTTACATTAGTTATACCCACCCCGAGATAGAACTCCAACGACTACGTCGGGCAGAAGCTCGACAGCCGTTACGAAGCACTAGATCAATCGGGCAGCGTATCTAATACGTAACCGGGGGTTAAAATACTTACAACGAGGCAGAGTTTTGCTATTTAGGGGGTATAATGCCCAGGTATTATTTCTACTATATAGAAATTGAGAGAGAAAAACAGAATTTGAACGAATTCAACTAAAGCTCGCCGATCTAATTTATAGGGTTGTTCAGTGAGTCCCTCGCGCCCCGCGAAGGACGAGGTGAGGTTTTACGCGCCCCGCGAGGACCCCTAAGGCGGCAACCGGTGAGCTGAGTCATCAGTGAGTTTGACGTGTGTCTTGCCACGTGGCGGGTTGTGGTGTTGTCGTCTGTTGTTCGGTCGCGGCCCGCGAAGACTCAAGAGTAGTCTGTCGCGCCCCCCGACTGTCTTGAATTATTGTTTTTATTTTGATTTCTAATTACGTAAAGGTATTTCGGGCCTATTTTACATATACCGGTGTATTTAGGACATTTGGGGGTGTCTAAAATATTTTAAGGAGGGTTGTTATATCTTGGGTATAATCTCCTGGACTGTTTAATAAAATATATAATGCACTCGCATTAAGTATAGTAACCCAATTTAATTTTATCCCTACGCCACGAGACAGAACCCTAACGTGCTTAGTCGGGCATAGCCTTGACATGCGTTGGTGGGTTCTAAATCAATCGGACAGGGTATTGACTCAGTGGTCACGGGTTACAACACTTAAAACGGGGCATGGCTTTATTATTTTTTTTATTATGGGGTGAATAAAATAAAAATATATGTATGAAAAAGAAGAAAGGGGCGACATATTGTGAAGGGTTTGAGTAACTTCTCAAAAGGGTGAATGATCTATTTATAGGAATTTCTCAAGATGCTTGGAGTCCATATGACTTACACGTACACCTTATCAGTACTTTCAAAGACACCTACCATTATTCATTAATGTTGAATTTGTTTATTTTATTTTATTTTTTTCTTTAGTGGCAATGTAAAAAAATGTGAATGTTTAATTATTATTATAATGTACACATATATATATAAATTCAATATTTAATTAATTTGTTATTTATATATTATAATTAATTTAACTGCTTCACTTATTTGGCGCGTATAACTTCTAAAATATGACGTTTTATAAAACAATGAGTACGTCATTAGAACAAGAATATATGTACCTACATTTTAAACCAAGTTTTATTAAAAACGGAGTAGGTTCAAATATAATGTATTTTTATAATTAAATTATTAAACGGTTCCTAGGCCCGTCTATGTACTTCATATTTCTAACATTCAATTTACCTATAATCTATTCGGGTAATAGCTTTATTTAAAATTTAAAATTTTGGGAATGTTACATCCTCCCCACCGTGTTTTAAATCTCGTCCTCGAGATTTGGACTACGATATCTTCTTGGGGTTGCGTCACGTCTTTTAGATGGTTATTAAGGTGTCTGGGATAGAATCAAAAGATGAATATAAGGATATCATAGGATAATTGGAATTCAATGGTCTCAAAACATAGTTCTAGAATTGATGTTAATTGGATGAGATAAAATGATACCATTATCAAGGTGACTAAGTTTCACAAATTAAAAGAGAGATTTGATAGGCACGAAATTCGAAATGCAATGACTTGTAGAAACAATAGGATTCAATGCCAGAAAAGAACTTACTTTGATCGTTTAAAAAGAACTCTGAATCAATAATTTCAATTGAAGATAGAAGTATGAAAAATGAATTGTCAATAATCAAACCAGAAATTAGTTTATTTAAATGGTAAGGATACACCGGACAATATAATAGAATTTAGTGTATCATGGTCTTAATACATAATTGTATCAAGAATACTTGAATGATGAGTCAAACGAATGATGTATGATTAGGGTTTACTATTAGCACAGGCTACAAATTTATACAGACACCGCAAGGTGTTGTAGTGACTGAAAGAATTCAATAATTACGGTGACTGAACGAATTCACCGTTTTCGAAATTAACTGAAAGTTTCAAGGAAGTGAATCTGGATATTTCAAAAGATAGGATGTTTCAATTGAAGAAAGAATTGAATAGTGTGGAATCAATTCAAAGATGAAAGAATTACCAGAGGTACATTGGAATAAGAATTTTAGGTACCTTTATCTTAACACAAAATTGTATTAAGACTGGTTTAGGATAATGAATCAATAAATAGATAAATTCGCACCTCAGTTGTAAAAATGAAATGAGTTCAAGTTTCAAAGAAATCGCCACCGCAAGGTGTTGTGTTTTAACAAATGATATATTGAAATTGAAGGCTTTAAACAAGTTTACTATGATTCAAACAATGAGATTACCTCGAATATGATGATCTCAATTCATCATATGGGATTTTGAATTGAATATATATTGTGAACAAGTTCAAACAATTAAGCTTGGTTTGGACATATAGTGACACCTGTGTCACTTCAATCATCAAACAAATACCAAACCAATGAAATATTGTATTTCATACTTGGGATTTGTATGAATATGTGTATCGTTTGCACATATCAATTCTTATTCGATTTCAAGCTTTAAATCGCTTTCTGGAAGGTTATACGCGCACTGATGCGTAAATATAGCCAGTTTAATGCAACGAACACTCCGGAATAATTAAACAGGCTTAGCATACCTTAAATAACCTTCACATAACTTAGAAATAAGTTTTGGATGGTTTGGTGTGTTGAAATCAAGTTTGTTTGATCGCAAGGACTAATTGTGTCAAACTGTGAAACTATACCGATTTGTATAGTAACGAACATTTTGGAACTTGATCATATGTTAAACATACCCTAAAGATCCTTTACATAGCTTAGAAATAGGCTTTGAGGGGTTCGGTATGCTAAAATAAACTTTATTGATTAATAGGGACTAAAAGCGTCAAAAAGTGCACAAGTTTGCACTTTCGCGCATATCTTACGTTCTGAATATATTCGGACATCCAAAAATTTATGTAAGCATTAAAATATTTCATTTTAGTGTTTGGCATGATAAAATTTCATTCGTCGCTTGATTTGGATCGTTTTTGCGTTCGTTACGACTTCCGTCGTAATTAACCGAACAACGCAACCGTATGGCCAAATGAACCGACATCCGAGATATTTTTGAGCATGTTTTGAGTTCCCTATACTTTAAAATCATTTTAGATCCTTGAAATGAGGTTAACGGGGCTTAAACGTGTCAAAAACACCTCAAAATGCATGATTCTTAAGTTCAGGGACCAAACTGCAATTCTGTGATAGATAGCCACGCGGGCCGCGTAGCCTAAATGCTATGCTTATGCGGGCCGCGTTAGAGGCCCAGTAACAGCAAACTGTTTTTCAGAAACAACAACTGGTATCCAGGCTTTTGGACATGGTTTTGGGCAATCTATGGGCTAATTTTGATGGTTTTTTAGTACCCATAGTATTACAAAACCATTTGACCACTTGTACGGTCCAGATTAAGGCACGATTCGCGAGGAATGATCCTAACAATGGTCCATTTCCTATGAATACCAACCATAGTTTCTTGCAATCCTCACAAAATCTGATCTAAGATGCTCTAAGTTGAGGCCTTTGCTTCATACCTGAGCTACTTGGATCAAGATTTGCCTGCTTGGACCCTTTGTAAGTCTTCTTTCGTTCTTTTAATTCGTTTTTATCGTAAAAGTCAAACTGCGTTTGACTTTCTGCATTAACCAGTTTATGGTCAATGCAAAGTTCGTTTGATTACCACGTTATCTAGGCGTAGTGACGAGTCGTAGTTTCGGCCAAAATACGCATTCTTGCGTATTTTGTAACCAAACTACTTTTAGGTATCAAAACCGTTTGTTTTGATATCAAACCTGTTTTCTAAATTCGTTAAACATGTTTTAACATGTTTAGCTCGTCACTTTAGGTTTAGTGCTTATATAGGGTCGTAAGGTAGGCAATCTAATCAATCGCTTATGCTTCGAACCCGACCGTTTGGTCGATCATTAAGACCCGACCAAACATGTTTAGTGACCATAGTTGTATAGG
Organism: Helianthus annuus; assembly: GCF_002127325.2. NCBI lineage: Eukaryota > Viridiplantae > Streptophyta > Magnoliopsida > Asterales > Asteraceae > Helianthus > Helianthus annuus. Next base: position 72,635,708 of record NC_035448.2, read on the forward strand.
GAATAACCTTCTGAGGTTATACCTTATGGTTACTTCATTTAGTTAGTCGTATGATAGGTAGTTTATATGCCTTCGGAAAATTACCAAAATACCCTTTTTATGCATAATTGATATTTAAGCATATGTAACCCAAACTTTTGTCATTTAACTGATTATGTAACATAATTAAGTATGTTAGGGCATATAATACTTATCATAGGACTAGTTAGGCAATCCGAATGTTTTACGCGAACGACGCGTTAAAGTAGCGTAAGCTACCTAAACGGGCCGTAACGGGTCGTAAGCACTTAGGTTAGGTTTCCTTTTAGTATGTAGGCCTTGTTAAACTATATCATATGAGTTCCCACACTCATTTGCTTTACAAGACCTCATCCTATCCGATCTTCCGATTTAGGTCCGGTTTTCTTACATAGTTACTTATATTAGGTGCCGGTTGATTTCCGTGACTCCTCTAGCTTGCTTGGTAGTTGTTCAAGACTTCTAAGCACTCTCAAGTGAGTACATAGTCCCCTCTTTTTCTGTTTTCAAATGTTTTGGGGTGAAGCATGTGTACCTATATGTTATTTTCATGATTTCAAAGTATAATTGATTATACATGTTAGTACTTATCTTTTGTTGGAATAGTACTTATTTTTGTTCACTAGACCGGTTGGTAGTATGATATAGCGCTATAGGATTTGACACCCCATTCCTATTGTCATGAATTGTCTGAAACCAATTTATTTTTCTTCAAATAGGGATTGCCTTTGTGGTATTTCTATAGTCTCAAAGGTGTATTTTGATGCACTAGGTCTGAATGAATTCTTAAATCACATTATTTTTGTATATTTAGTTATACTCCAAAAGTATAGTTTGATATGCTCTCATATATGATAATGTACAAAACCAACATATATTTTGTTAATCATTAAAACATAGTTTGATATGTTATTTATAAAACCAAAGCATAGTTTAATATGTTATTTGTGAAACCAAAACATATTTTAATATATTATTTATAAAACCAAAATATAGTTTAATATGTTATTTATAAATCCAAAGTATACTTTTGATATACTACTAAAAATTATTAATTTTAACAACTAAAGTATATTTAATATACTATTTATTTAACGACTGGTATTTGGTTAGTGTTTAGATAATGGGACGGGTGTAATGTGATGAAAACATGGTAGATACGCCACTGGTACTTCTTATATATAAGTGTTTTCATCACATTGCATACCGTGGCGTTATTTAGTACACTTGGGTTAACGATTTTGGAACTGAAATATATTTTAATATATTACTTATTCGACTTTCTTAAAACCAAAGTATATTCTTATATATACTATAAATCTTTTTATCAAAATATTGTTTTTCAAACGATATATATTGTTGGTGCATACGTCTGTCGACTTCGTCTTGTATCGAGTCTTGTATTGTATTTATTAAATCAGGGCACGGAAAAAGAGAAATGGTTTTATAGGAATTTCGCATGGAATCATAATTTCGCATGAGCATGATTTCGCTGGAGTTAATTTCGTGTGAGCTGTCTCAAACGAAATTACCTCACCTATAAATACCTGATGTGCTATTTCATTTGTAACGAAATTAGTTCCGACGGCGAAGCTCTGTCGAAGTGTCTACAACATTGTAATCGATCTAATATCAATCAAAAGACAGTTTAAAGTGATTTTTTTTGTGCAATTTAGCTGAAATAACACTGATACATCTGTTTCGGCCTTTTGTATTAGTGAAGACCTCTTCTGATCGACTCGTTTGGGTCCCAAAATGATCCTACAAGTGGTATCAGAGCTCAGGAAGAAGAGTTCTTATCATTTCAGCTGCAATTTCTGATTTCTACACCTTCTTTTCACAATTAAATTTGATTTCACGGTTAAAATGGCTTGATTTTCAAATATAATGTGCGTAACAGTGTTTTAACAAACCCTTGAGAGTTTCAGATATTAATTTGGCTTAAAACAGTTCGAAAGTTTAATTTCGCTTGAAAGTTGATATTATTTCGTTCGAACAATTGTTGTAGGAATTAGTTTTGATTTCGTTTGAATACGCTATTTCGTGTGAAAATCTCATACGAAATTAGATTTCGTTTCAAGATACTTGATTTCGTTTGAAACCAAGGTAATTCCGCATGAAATTATATTTCGTTTGAATCGTTCGAACGAAATCACTAATTTTGTTTGAAGCTTATTTCATTCCAAGGGATAATTTCGTTTGAGAGGGTAATTTCGCGTGGAAAGGTTTTTTTCGTTTGACTGGTATTTCGCTTGAAAGGAGATATTTCGTTTGAAACTTGATTTTGTTTGAAAAGTAATTTCGTGTGAAAAGAGATTTCGTTTGAATCTGACTGATTGTAAACCATTGAATACCGAATCACGGAGAACGAGTTTTATAATGCCTTTGCTAGTCCGATGACTATTACTCAAAGTACGATGCTTGAAAATGAAACGGGGACAACACAAAAACCGCCTAAGCTCATGAGTATCGAGGAGTATAGTGGATGGGCTGAACGTTTTGAAAACTGGGTTCAAGCATATCATTTAGATGCTTGGGAACATACAGAAGTTCAATATAGTAGACCAATTGGGGATAATAGAGTGAAACTTCCAATTAGAGAATTGAGTGCTGAGGAGAAAAAGAAATACAAAGATGAGAAAATGATGGTTAGTTTGTTGCAGCAAGCTATCACACCCTAGTGATCATAGTCTAGACTCGAGAGGGAATCCTAGTTCGCTATAAACCTGGCTCTGATACCAAGCTATCACACCCTGGCTTTGCGGAAGCGTGGGTTAATTTGGTGTGACTTCTTAATACCATAACTTAATCACAACAAAGCTATATGAAAGTAAAGCCATGAGGATCATCCATTGGTTCAAGTTTTAAAATAAAAATATCACAACATTGTTTTCAAACGTCGACACATGCAACGAAAATACAACACAACAAAGTAAAATCTTGTTTCAAAAGACACAACCACAATCATGAAACAAACGCAGTTTAAGACTTGTGACTCGTCCAGGTAAAAGCCACGACCCCTAAACTTGGATGACCTCATTTCTCCTACACAGCGTGAAAACGTAGCATACCTCGCCAGATCCTAAATTCCCTGAAATACATGTAAGTTGGAAAAATCAACAAAAAGTTGAGCGAATTCATGTAAAGTGAGTATGTAAAACTTTTTGTAAGTATAAAAAAAATTCCCTGGTATGTAGCAAATAAGGAAATAAAGAGATCACCAATGGTTTGCAAGGCCATTGATATGTGTGAAGTGCAGTAGGAAGACTCAAACCTAGCAAATTTTTGCGTCGGGTACAAAGTAATCCCGAGGTCCGTTCTGTTGGGCCTGGAGTTGGGCTCGCTACACCCAGATAGATCTACCGCTAATGACCCTCGATCCTACAATGAGGATTAATGGCCTCCAGTTTCAGCCTACTCACTCACATGATCTAAGTAGTAACCCTCCTTACGCGAACCATACCATGTAAAAAGTATTCGTAATCATAGTAACATGTATTTCACCCCCGAAGTATAAAAACTGAAAACAGTTAAGAGAAAAGGGGGACATGAACTCACAGAAGTGCGTCTCGAAATAGTAACTCCCAATCAACCTGCTGCGTGACGACCTACACGTACTAACCTCTATTAGACGGACGACCGTGCCTTGGCTTAAGGTTTAACGTCTTTGGGAAATAGTTAGGCAACTATTTCGTATTTACACTTCTTACTTATTTATTAATTATATTCCTTCCCAAGGATGGGGGTTTCAATACATGTGTGTTTTCTTATAGTTCCAATATATTATTAAGTCTCACTTAATAAAATATATTCTATTCATTTGTCAAAAATATTCTATCTCTAGAATATACATATTTTTCCCAAAAATATTATATTTTATTCCATACAATTCCAAAATAATAATACTTTATCAAAATACGCATTTAAGAGTATTTTTCCGAAAATACACAAGTTACATTTTAACGTTCGTGTGGTAATAATAATACCGGTGTAACTTAAATATTTATTTGTGAAGGCGTTGGTATTATTTTGGAGGTCGTAACTTCATGATATTTCAAGTTATATTATTTTTACTCTAAAAATAATATATATATACAGCTCACAAAATAATCATAAAATCACACATGTGTTTCATTATGAAATATATATTCTAAATATATATTTAACAAGTTTTATTTACGAAAATCCACCTCCGACACTTGGTAATTTCGTAATTAAAATCATGGCAAATTTTACTTGGAAAAACAGGTTAAAAATATATTTTTAACCACTTGTCACAAAATATCTCTAAGTCTTATTTTCTGGAAAAATTTCGCCAGAGTTTCCTCTGTAACTGGAGGTGGCCACGCTTACTAGCATATCATTTTCTTTTAAAAATTTCATCAATAAATTTCCAATCACCAATACACAGTATTTAAACATCAAACTAGTCAAAAATAAGCATAAATCGCAAACACATGAACCTGTAAGTTGTGTAAAAAGATGTAGTAACTTTCCAACACATTTAGTAGATCTTTCCCATCTTTAAAAAAAAATCAATTTCTTGAAAACTTTATTTTTAAAGAATATGTAACTTTACAACTTCTTAGTCAAAATCTTTGTTAAATCCTTTTGTCACACAAGTGTTTACACCCTTGTTTGTTCACAAAAATGCTTTCAGTTCATGAAAGATCCGGCTTTTGAACATGATTTGCATCTTACACTTGGTTCTTCAAAAATATCACTTGTAGATCTTTAGATCTACTAGTTTAGAACTTTATTTTACAAGAAAAATCATTTTTACACAAGTTCATGTTTATGTGTGGAAAGGTTCATCATCTTGTATCTTTTACACTATACATATTGCTAGTTGATGTTCCATGAACATGATCTAGCGTGGTTAGATGACGATCCGTTCCACTACTAGCCACTAACAACATAAAATAATCGTTTCTAAACAAGATTCACAAGATTTACACCAATAGTTACTCTTTATCCATCAAGCTTATCTTTCATTCAAGACTTTTTGTTTTGATCTTTAGTGTTCTTGATTTTTATCCATTAAATCTCTTATTAACCACTTTAAACAAGAACAAGGGAGTGTTTAGAAGCACTTACAACTAGCTCAAGGCTAGGGAAGAATCAAGGTGAAAACAAGGTGGATAAAAGCAACGTAGTGAGGTTCTTGAGATTCCGAAAGCACCGAGCCTCCTTGTGTGTGACCCTTCACCTTTGTGTGTATGTGAAATAGCAAGAACAAGACTTGATGATGGTGAGATGGTGGGTGTGGGTTTCGGCCAATCCAAAGGACAGGGAGAGAAGAAAGAAATTTTTGTTGAAGTGTTGAAGTAAATGGAGTGTGATCCTTAGGTTATATTTATAAACCATTTTAGGGCTTTAACCATTATGTAACATGCCATCTTGATACTAGACAAGAATGATTATTATATTCAACAAATGGTGGGGTGTGTCCCCTTGGGGAAACGGATCGGTAGGGGGGGGGGGTTAATAGTTTGATTTCAACCAATTAGTTAAGTGATAGTTAGTTTAGTTAGAGATTAAAATAGGTTATTAGTGTGTTATGTATTATAACGGGTGTTAGGGTGTTCGGGGACCCTAACTGGCTCAGAAAAGGATAAACAATGTCATTGACAATATTTTTATGTTCCGGGTAAAGTCCGGTTGTTCGGTTGGATATTGATCCGTTAAAGTGCTAAATAAGCATTTAAAATTTCTTTAATATTATTTCTAGGGACGCAATGAATTCCCGACACTTTGGAAAGTGTCTGGTATTATTTTCCCATGTTTTTGCACTTTACTAGTTAACTTAAATGCTGAATTTTGTAATAAAGTGCAGGATTTTGTAGTTAGAGCATGTTTTAGGCACATCCGGTCACTATAACTATCACCTAGTGACGCAGTTTAATGGTCCTCACTTTCCTACACTCCCTACCAGTGTAGTACTTTGTTCCCAGCTCATACTGGCCTCAATATAGTGTCTGACTAGATGCTGGCATTATCAGTATGTTTTCTGGGTTACCCGTTTAGTGTGCTAACTGTGCTTTGGTGCATCTAGGTTGTCACTAATGTTTGTGTGTAAATAATAGGGTGACCGTATAAAATGTGATGCATGAGTATGTATGTATCAGAAATCAGTAAGCAGTTTAATCACAATTGTAGTCAAGCACAGAAATTAAGCACTAATTAAATATTAATTTAGTGTACGAATACCTGTAAATGTGAGGGTTGTCACATTCTCCCCCCGTTAAAGAAATTTCATCATCGAAATTTGTACTACCTTAACTCCTTATGGTTAAGTCACACATGTATGTATATGAATAATATCGAAGTAAATAATCATCAAACCGAAACAAACATCACTCACATTAGGTGAGTCCCAAAACATGTAACAATACGAACCCTATGGTTAAAAGGTATGTGCTTTTAGCATTGGATGTCAAAGGTACAAGACGCATTTGACGTATAGTCTAGTGTAATCCAGCTAGCAGGGGTTTCACACAAAAGTGGTTTTTTGACTAATAAGATTTTTAAACGATCGGTTGCAATATGCAAACGAGTTTTCACAAACCATAGTATCCGCTATATGAATTCAAAATCAACAACTCAAACGTAATAGTAAAATGATCTGTCAACTCCCGAGTAGATGAATGGTAAGATTTAGTGTGTTGGAAATTTTGAATTTGCGAGAAAATGTCGAGTGAATACAAGCTAATCTGGTGTATCCTTGCCTTGATTTGTAGTTGCATCAGAAATGTTTTAGTGGCAAGTCAACAAAAGTATGTGTGGTTTTGCGTGTAATGGTTGATCATAGATAGCACAAGCTATAAGTTTGTAATGACACCACAAGGTGTCGTACTGACATAATTCGAATATAATGGTGACTAAACAAGTTCACCGTGTTGGAAATCAAATGAACCTGTACCAAAACAAGCGAGAAGGTTTGTTTTACATAATATCATAGAATTTTCAGTTGAGTATGGAACATTAAAGAGCCATTGTTTTTGGTCGAATGTGAGAACACAATAAGTACCGCAAGGCATTCGATTGATCATAAAAGGATCGTTAGGAGGTACATTGTGCTTACGAAATGAATATATGTACCATTGTTTTAACACACAACTGTGTAGAGACTACTTTGAATATGAAAATGGATTGTTAACAAATAAATAGGCAATTAAATCCGTGTATGAGAGGAGTAACTGTGACAACCCAAACTTTAAGGTTAGTGACGTTTCATATTATGATCTTAACGCCGTTAAATCTAGACGTTTGTGATAACTCGCTTAAATAACATGTGGCGGGCCGCAGGTGTGTGCATGAAATCACTTAGGATTGGGCCTAGAGCCCAACCGAATCTTAGAATTTAGCTCACTCCTCTTGGGTTTTGCATGTGTTTGTTAAGATCTTGTAGCCACCCTGGGCCCGGTCATACAAGTCCACTCAACTAAACCGAGCCCATCCTTTTAATATTGAGCCCATCTTCTAATGTCTAGTTTGCGTAGAATGATATAAGTGTAAGGAATAATTGCAAACACACACACCGCTTGTATGTGGGTCGCGGTCAGCCCATGAGTGCATCGTGCCAAATCATTTAAGCCCAACCCCCCACCTTATTAGTATGGATACGTAATTAGAGTAGATGTATCTCTATTCAACTTGTGGCAAACCCTAATCTCCCCCAAAGCCGTCATCGACAGTAGATCTTATCCGAGCAGCTTCTTCCCTAGCTGAACTTCTTGGTTAGTAGTCCTTATTTGTTGAAATTTGTATTTGTTTGATGTCGGTTATATGTGAGCATAATGATCTATGTACCGAATATATATAATACTATATTGGCTTGAATATAAACTAGATTTATGTATTACTCACACATGTGAAAGTACGATGAATTAAGCACTGTCCTTGGAAATTGTAAAATCAAATGGTTATATGCTAGTATGATAGTGGCCCCACATATTATAGGGGTCTCCATATAATTGACAATTGCATGCCAGAATTTGTTGGGTAGGGTAAATGTAATCAATTATGTATATAAAGATAACAAGCAATGTCTGATCACATGATCTCTTAGGGGGGGCGGCGCATAGGTAAGATTGAAGGGGTCCCATCATGCTTTCTTTTATACACAGTAACATGAATGTCAAAATGCCAATCCATTATATTTAAGTGTTAATTTATTATGTATGTATTAGTTGAAACACAACAACCAGAACCCCACCTTCAATTTTTATAATAAGATAATGGCGATGACATGGTCATGAGATGTTATATTGGGCCGGTTACTTCAGATGGGGGGTGGGTAATTCTGTGCTAGGTATAACGTTATTAGGATAATGAATTGTTATGTTAATTCTTACTTGATATTTTTGTATGTGATTTTGATTTAATAGGAGTATTATGATGTGATGGTAATCTTTTGATGATTGATCATGTCATGACATATATGTGGGGTCGGTTAATAGTGGCATGGTAATGATGGCCGATAATATTTTAGACAGATTGATAATATTCTTGATAGATTACATGAGCTAACATGATCTGAATTAGATGTAGACATTCATTATGAACGCATGACATAAATGTGTTGGTATATGCACACATATATATATATATATATATATATACACAAGGACAAACTGTTATCATAATCTCAAAGTGATCAAGGAAGTGGAATCCATGATCTCTGGTAACGTGTATACTAGATTCTGCTAAGTGACCATATGATATGCGATTATGGATTAGGGTTACTATTTTGATGATGATAATGATCAAACTGGCATCGTATCTGTGAATGTTAATCTGTGTCATAAACATGGGGTGTAGACTGGTTTGGGAACGAAACACTTGTTATGATTTTTATAAGCACGTGCGTCATACTTGTCTACTACTTGTACAACGTGTGCGTTAGATATGTGATACGTGTGAACACTATACTGATGTTGATTGGTAACCACGATAGGGTTTGGTTGACCAACTGGGAACGAGTAATGTAACGTAACATACCGAGCAAATCTAAGGTGAGTTCACTACATTCGAGCATGCGTCCCAGTGGTTGGGGACAGTCAGTGGGTATCCCGTGGAGGGATAAGTCTTTTGGGTAAAAAAACGGGTATATTGGTTAATATTCTCACCTATCATTCTTGTAAGTCCCTTATTATGTTACATGGAGGGTAACGGGTATTAGTTGGTAGCGCTACTTAGGTTTGGCACCCTCACACCGCTCCTAGATAGGACGGATGTGAACTAATGACCCAGTCGTGGCCCAGTACTAGATAGGAGTACGTGGGAAGGGCAGTCATGTGTTTCAGGAGCCGTCTTGTTCGGAATTGAGATATTAACAATATTACTTGCATTGGTTATTGAACTGTTTTACATACAACCGGTAACAAACGTTTTCTTAAACTGTGGACTCGCCAGCTTTGTCTGATACACTTGTTACATGCTCGCAAGTCGTTAGGTACTTGGAAACAGGAACTTGCTGGCTGGAGGGCGAGAGTGGTCATGGTTGCATTGATGGATTTATTTGTCAGACATTTATTTACTATGGACGTTTGGAAAGTATTTACATTATGATACATTAACGCTTCCGCTGAACTTGATGGTTTTGAATTACTTATGTTTGGATTTTATTACCATTAAATGATGAAACTTTATTTTAAACTTATGGATTCAATGTAATTGGTGGCTCATTACTAGTGGTCACACGCCTAACAGGGATACCCCCTAGGTGGTAATTTGAGGGTGTGACAGTTTGGTATCAGAGCCACTGGTTATAGTGAACTTGGTTTTAAAATGTTTTATAAAACCAGACTATAACTGAACTGATCCGACATTGACCATGACACTCAGCTCCAGACAGCAAGGTTCGTCTCTTATTTACTATTGCATAGCATATTTAGTACATACTCATGATTAGCATCACACTCAAACGCACACTTGACATTATAATACGAACTCTTATGCTATCGGTCTATGCTATGTGTTTTAAGAGTAGGACTCTTCTTGAACTTACATGCTCTATGATGTGATGTCATTGGTCGTGCTGCTTGAATTTGGGGAAACCTTTTAACACGAGTTGGGAGGAACTGAGATAAACATGCAAATTGGGTTATTATTATGGGTGCACACATAATAACAACGTGGGGTGCATGTGAGTTCCAGTAAATCTCGACTAGTGTGAAGAAGGAATTCCGCGTTGTTAGTCAATCTTGTAATAGAACGTTGAAAACTGTGAATACCATAGCAATACTTGACATCTACATGAACTTGTCTGTTAATTCGTTCTTTTTTCCCATATTTATAGAATCATGAACGGACGTGGTGGAGGCCGTCGTGGTGGACATGGTGGAGGCCGCGGTGGTGGACGTGGCCATATTGCTATGACTCAGGCTGAGTTAACCGATCTTATTAACACTCGCGTGGCTGAAGCCTTAGCGGCTTATCAGGCTGGTACGATGTGTACCAAACATTCTTTATCCTTGAGTCGCATGCTTGAGTCTTACCCGTTTGTTTTATGTTCTTCCTTTAATAGGTCAACAGGTGCAACAGAATCCGCACCATCCGCCTGTTTGCACGTTTAAAACCTTCATGGATTGTAAGCCGCAGACCTTCAGTGGGACTAAAGGGGTTGTAGGACTCTTGCGCTGGTTCGAGAAAGCGGAGTCCGTATTCGCGATGTGTAACTGTCCGGTTGGGGACAGAGTGAAGTATGCTGCGGGCACGCTCAAGGATGGTGCCCTGACATGGTGGAATGCCCAGGTTCAAATGTTGGGCATTGAGGCGGCGAACGCCACTACGTGGGACGACTTTAAAGAGTTGATGAGGGAGGAATATTGTCCTCGTGATGAAATACAGAAATTAGAAAATGAGTACTATGATCTGAAAATGGTGGGGTCTGAGATTGAAGCATACGTGAAGCGGTCGTATGAGTTGGCTGACTTGTGTCCGAATTTGTCTCGACCTATGCCTCGAAGGATTGAGTTGTTTATCAAGGGATTACCTCCACGGGTGAAGGGTTTGGTTACTGCGGCAAACCTTAATAACTTAACTCAGATTGTTCGTTTGGCTCACAAGATCGTTGATCAAGAGGTGGAGAGCAATTCATTGCCACCACGTATTTCTAGTACTGCTACAGCCGCTACTACTTCCACTGCGTCTGCTGCTGATAGCAAACGTAAGTGGAACGATATGGACAAGGGGTCCAACTCTGCACAGCCTCAGAAGAAGACGGATACTGGCAGCAACCTCAGTTTCAGTCAATCATCATCAGTGAATCAAAACCAGAGTAACAAGTCAGGGCAGGGATCATATGCGGGGAAGCTACCTTTGTGCAACAAGTGTAACTATCATCACAAGGGACAGTGTGCTCGGGTTTGTCATCGGTGTAACCGATCAAGGCACGTGGCTAGGGATTGTAGGGCTACACTTCCAGCTCAGCAGCAGCCATCACAGCAGTCGGGTAGACAATAGACTCAGCAGAACCAGGGTACTCAAAAAGGGTGTTATCAGTGTGGGGCCGAGGGACACTTCAAGCGAGACTGCCCTCAGCTGAAGCAGAACACAGGGGGTAACAACGGGAACAACAATGCTGGAAACAATGGGGGTAATGTTGCGCGTGGGCGCGGGTTTGTGTTAGGAGCTGGGGAAGCACGGAACGACGGCAATGTGGTTACTGGTACGTTTTCAATAAACGGTGTATTTGCTTCTATTTTGTTTGACTCTAGTGCCGATTGGAGTTACGTGTCTTTGGGGTTCAGTTCTCAGTTAGGGTTAAGTCCTACACCTCTCGTAATGAAACACATAGTAGAGATAGCAAATGGTAAAACAATCGAAGCTTCACATGTTCTAGTTGGGTGTAAACTCGATCTTCTGGGTCAAGTATTCGACATTTACCTACTTCCCATTACTCTTGGAAGCTTCGACGTGATTATCGGTATGGACTGGTTGTCCAAGTATCAGGCGGAGATTCTCTGTAAGGAGAAAATCGTACGTGTCCCCCTCCCTAGTGGAGAATCCTTATCGGTTCAGGGTCATCGCAGTGGGACCCCGGTTAGTATTGTTTCAGCAATGAAGGCTCAGAAGTACCTGCGTAAGGGCTATCCTGCTATTTTAACCCTTGTCACTGATTCACAATCTGATGAAAGGAAGATTGAGGATCTTCCAGTTGTTCGTGAATTTCCTGACGTATTCCCTGAGGAACTCCCTGGTTTACCTCCACATCGTCAGGTGGAATTCCAGATTGACCTCGCCCCAGCGGCAGCCCCGATTGCTCGTGCTCCTTATCGTCTTGCGCCAGGGGAACTGCAGGAATTGTCAAACCAACTCCAAGAGCTGTTGGATAGGGGGTTTCATCCGACCTAGCTCTTCCCCCTGGGGAGCCCCAGTCCTATTTGTGAAGAAGAAGGATGGGTCTTTTCGGATGTGTATAGATTATCGCGAGCTCAAGAAGATGACGGTCAAAAATCGATATCCTTTGCCACGTATTGACGACCTGTTTGACCAGCTGCAAGGGTCAAGTTTCTATTCAAAAATCGACTTAAGGTCGGGATATCATCAGGTGCGAGTCAGAGAGGAAGACGTTCCCAAAACAGCGTTTCGGACGCGATATGGTCACTATGAGTTCTTGGTTATGCCATTCGGGTTGACCAACGCACCAGCGGTCTTCATGGATCTCATGAACCGCGTGTGCAAGCCATACCTTGACGACTTCGTTATCGTTTTTATCGACGACATTCTAATTTATTCCAAGAACAAGGAAGATCATGAGCGGCATCTACGCCTTATCCTAGAACTCCTGAGGAGGGAGCAGTTGTACGCGAAATTTTCTAAGTGTGATTTTTGGATACGGGAGGTACATTTTCTGGGGCATATAGTTAATGAGATGGGCATACATGTGGATCCTGCCAAGATCGATGCCATTAGAAATTGGGCGGCACCAAAGAATCCTTCGGAGGTGCGGCAATTTCTCGGTCTAGCGGGGTATTATCGTCGTTTTATTCAGAACCTCTCGAAGATTGCTCAGCCACTCACCTCATTAACACAGAAGAAGGTAGTTTACTCTTGGGGAACGAAACAGGAGGATGCTTTCCAGCTTTTGAAACAAAAATTATGCAGCGCGCCAATTCTATCTCTACCAGATGGTAGCGAGGATTTTGTGGTTTATTGTGATGCTTCGATTCAGGGTCTCGGTTGCGTGTTGATGCAAAGCGAGAAGGTGATAGCTTATGCTTCTCGTCAGTTGAAGGTGCACGAGAAGAACTATACGACTCACGATTTGGAGTTAGGAGCTGTGGTTTTCGCGTTGAAGATCTGGAGGCATTATCTGTACGGTACCAAATGCACCATCTACACCGATCACAGAAGCCTTCAGCATATCTTCGACCAGAAAGAATTGAATGCGCGACAACGTCGTTGGATAGAGCTTCTGAACGATTACGAGTGTGCCATCAAGTATCACCCCGGGAAAGCTAATGTTGTGGCGGATGCACTTAGCCGAAAGGAGACGAAGCCTAAGCGCGTTCGTGCTCTACAGCTTACTATTCACTCAGGTTTACCAGCTCAGATTCGTTCTGCTCAGATCGAAGCCTTAAAGGAAGAGAACATCGAGGCCGAGTGCTTGCGGGGTATGGAAAAACGACTGGAGAAGAGATCTGACGGTATTTATTACTTTATGGAGCGGGTATGGGTTCCTCTGTATGGTAAACTTCGAGAACTTGTGATGGATGAGGCGCACAAGTCACGATATTCTATTCATCCGGGATCGGATAAGATGTATCAGGACCTTAAAGTTTTGTATTGGTGGCCGAATATGAAAGCTCTCATCGCCACATACGTGAGTAAATGCTTGACCTGTGCTAGAGTCAAAGCAGAGCATCAGAAGCCTTCGGGTCTACTTCAGCAACTCGAGATACCCATGTGGAAGTGGGAACAGATCGCCATGGATTTCGTTACAGGATTACCGAGAACTCAAGCTGGGAACGATACTATTTGGGTGATTGTTGACCGCCTCACAAAGTCAGCGCATTTTCTGGCAATCAAGGAAACAGACAAATTTTCTCAGCTTGCAGCAATTTATCTTAAAGAGGTGGTTTCTAGACATGGAGTACCAACTTCTATCATCTCAGATCGAGATCCGCGTTTCACTTCTGAGTTATGGCAGGCTATGCACAAATCGTTCGGTTCACGCCTCGACATGAGTACTGCTTATCACCCAAAGACGGATGGTCAAAGTGAGCGCACCATCCAGACACTTGAAGACATGTTGCGGGCATGTGTGATTGATTTTGGGAAAGGATGGGAAAAACATTTGCCGTTGATAGAGTTCTCCTACAATAACAGCTACCATACTAGTATCAAGGCAGCTCCGTTCGAAGCATTGTACGGGCGGAAATGCCGTTCTCCTCTCTGTTGGGCCGAAGTGGGAGACAGTCAGATTACGGGCCCTGAGCTTGTACTGGAAACTTCGGAGAAGATTGTTCAGATCAGGAACCGCATGGCAGCAGCGCGTGACCGCCAGAAGAGCTACGCTGACAAGCGTAGCAAACCGTTAGAGTTTGCAGTAGGTGATCGTGTCATGTTGAAAGTTTCACCGTGGAAGGGTGTCGTACGTTTCGGGAAGCGTGGCAAGCTTAATCCGCGATATGTTGGGCCATTCAAAATCTTGGAGCGGATCGGTAAAGTCGCTTACAGGCTCGAGTTACCTGCAGAGTTGGGTAATGTTCATGATGTTTTTCACGTTTCGCAATTGAAGAAGTGTCTGGCTGATGAGACACTGGTTGTGCCGTTTCAAGAGTTGAAGATCGACGACAAGTTGCAGTTTGTCGAAGAACCTATTGAGATCATGGACCGGGAGGTCAAGGTGCGTAAACATAGTCGTATCCCGATTGTTAGAGTTCGTTGGAACTCGCGGCGTGGACCGGAGTTCACATGGGAACGTGAGGATCAGATGAAGCTCAAGTATCCTCAACTCTTCCCTAAAGACAAGTCTAATTCTTGTGAAACTGAAGAATTTCGGGACGAAATTCCTCTTCAAGTTGGGGATGATGTCACACCTGAGCAAAATCCGCAACGATCTTGATTATCACGTCACGCCGTGTGCTTACTTGTCAAATTTCGGGACGAAATTTCTTTCAAGTTGGGGATGATGTGACAACCCGAACTTTAAGGTTAGTGACGTTTCATATTATGATCTTAACTCCGTTAAATCTAGACGTTTGTGATAACTCGCTTAAATAACATGTGGCGGGCCGCAGGTGTATGCATGAAATCACTTAGGATTGGGCCTAGAGCCCAACCGAATCTTAGAATTTAGCTCACTCCTCTTGGGTTTTGCATGTGTTTGTTAGGATCTTGTAGCCACCCTGGGCCCGGTCATACAAGTCCACTCAACTAAACCGAGCCCATCCTTTTAATATTGAGCCCATCTTCTAATGTCTAGTTTGCGTAGAATGATATAAGTGTAAGGAATAATTGCAAACACACACACCGCTTGTATGTGGGTCGCGGTCAGCCCATGAGTGCATCGTGCCAAATCATTTAAGCTCAACCCCCCCACCTTATTAGTATGGTTACGTAATTAGAGTAGATGTATCTCTTTTCAACTTGTGGCAAACCCTAATCTCCCCCAAAGCCGTCATCGACAGTAGATCTTATCCGAGCAGCTTCTTCCCTAGCTGAACTTCTTGGTTAGTAGTCCTTATTTGTTGAAATTTGTATTTGTTTGATGTCGGTTA
This sequence comes from Helianthus annuus, assembly GCF_002127325.2. Lineage (NCBI taxonomy): Eukaryota > Viridiplantae > Streptophyta > Magnoliopsida > Asterales > Asteraceae > Helianthus > Helianthus annuus. The sequence goes on from NC_035448.2 coordinate 72,651,457, forward strand.
TATGTGAGCATAATGATCTATGTACCGAATATATATAATACTATATTGGCTTGAATATAAACTAGATTTATGTATTACTCACACATGTGAAAGTATGATGAATTAAGCACTGTCCTTGGAAATTGTAAAATCAAATGGTTATATGCTAGTATGATAGTGGCCCCACATATTATAGGGGTCTCCATATAATTGACAATTGCATGCCAGAATTTGTTGGGTAGGGTAAATGTAATCAATTATGTATATAAAGATAACAAGCAATGTCTGATCACATGATCTCTTAGGGGGGGCGGCGCATAGGTAAGATTGAAGGGGTCCCATCATGCTTTCTTTTATACACAGTAACATGAATGTCAAAATGCCAATCCATTATATTTAAGTGTTAATTTATTATGTATGTATTAGTTGAAACACAACAACCAGAACCCCACCTTCAATTTTTATAATAAGATAATGGCGATGACATGGTCATGAGATGTTATATTGGGCCGGTTACTTCAGATGGGGGGTAGGTAATTCTGTGCTAGGTATAACGTTATTAGGATAATGAATTGTTATGTTAATTCTTACTTGATATTTTTGTATGTGATTTTGATTTAATAGGAGTATTATGATGTGATGGTAATCTTTTGATGATTGATCATGTCATGACATATATGTGGGGTCGGTTAATAGTGGCATGGTAATGATGGCCGATAATATTTTAGACAGATTGATAATATTCTTGATAGATTACATGAGCTAACATGACCTGAATTAGATGTAGACATTCATTATGAACGTATGACATAAATGTGTTGGTATATGCACATATATATATATATATATATATATATACACAAGGACAAACTGTTATCATAATCTCAAAGTGATCAAGGAAGTGGAATCTATGATCTCTGGTAACGTGTATACTAGATTCTGCTAAGTGACCATATGATATGCGATTATGTATTAGGGTTACTATTTTGATGATGATAATGATCAAACTGGCATCGTATCTGTGAATGTTAATATGTGTCATAAACATGGGGTGTAGACTGGTTTGGGAACGAAACACTTGTTATGATTTTTATAAGCACGTGCGTCATACTTGTCTACTACTTGTACAACGTGTGCGTTAGATATGTGATACGTGTGAACACTATACTGATGTTGATTGGTAACCACGATAGGGTTTGGTTGACCAACTGGGAACGAGTAATGTAACGTAACATACCGAGCAAATCTAAGGTGAGTTCACTACATTCGAGCATGCGTCCCAGTGGTTGGGGACAGTCAGTGGGTATCCCGTGGAGGGATAAGTCTTTTGGGTAAAAAAACGGGTATATTGGTTAATATTCTCACCTATCATTCTTGTAAGTCCCTTATTATGTTACCTGGAGGGTAATGGGTATTAGTTGGTAGCGCTACTTAGGTTTGGCACCCTCACACCGCTCCTAGATAGGACGGATGTGAACTAATGACCCAGTCGTGGCCCAGTACTAGATAGGAGTACGTGGGAAGGGCAGTCATGTATTTCAGGAGCCGTCTTGTTCGGAATTGAGATATTAACAATATTACTTGCATTGGTTATTGAACTGTTTTACATACAACCGGTAACAAACGTTTTCTTAAACTGTGGACTCCCCAGCTTTGTCTGATACACTTGTTACATGCTCGCAGGTCGTTAGGTACTTGGAAACAGGAACTTGCTGGCTGGAGGGCGAGAGTGGTCATGGTTGCATTGATGGATTTATTTGTCAGACATTTATTTACTATGGACGTTTGGAAAGTATTTACATTATGATACATTAACGCTTCCGCTGAACTTGATGGTTTTGAATTACTTATGTTTCGATTTTATTACCATTAAATGATGAAACTTTATTTTAAACTTATGGATTCAATGTAATTGGTGGCTCATTACTAGTGGTCACACGCCTAACAGGGATACCCCTTAGGTGGTAATTTGAGGGTGTGACAGTAACCAAATTAGCACAAGCTTCAATTCTATGAAAACATCACCGCAAGGTATTGAAACAATTCAAACGATTTAGTGGAGTCGTAGACCAACCGAAACTGCTTATGACTCGAAATGAAAGAATCTTTGCAAAAATATTTGAATATGATGCTCCCAATACATCATATGACGTTTGAAAGTGAATATGCGAAGTGGATAAGTTCAAGCATTCGAACTTAATTTCAGTATGGCCCGGCAATAAATGTATGTTTCGACAAAGGGAATATCGGCATGGTAACAAAATAAACCATGAGTGTAATTTGTTATAAGGGAAGTTTCAGGAGAGTGTGCTGACTTGATAGCAAAAGAGCCAACAATTTCAATAATGTAGGTCATTCGAAACACAATCCAGTATCTAGATTTAGCAACGTGATATATGAACTTAAATGAAACGTTTATTTGAAATGAAACCGCATGCGTAGCAAAAGGTGCATGGATTATATATAAGTTTTCAAGTAATGAAGCGGTGTGTAACTGCTACAATGGAGAAGTGACCAAGCATACGAAGCAAACGTGTGTTCGCTTTCAGCGAAGAGAATCAACGTGATGCAACTACTTTGAGAGAAGTAGAGATGCAAACATCTATTTGCTAGAAGCAAAAGTGAAGATTTCAACGAAGGAAAATGACATGTTTGTCAGGTTAATGATGGTTGATTGAGTTGACAGATATGGTTCCTAAGTAAAAACTCTTACGAGTTTGAACCTGGGTTCCCAAAGGTCCTAAATATATGTTTTCTAAATCCTCCAGATTTCGTATCCCGTGTAGACTGGTTTGTGCATTGTGTAGGAAGCACTATTTTTGTGTACGTCTAAGAACAAGTCATTCTCCCACAATTTCCCCCGGTATTTTTTTTTCTTCCCGAATTCCCTGCTAATGACGCTTGATCGTCGACCTGTCGTGTAAGAGTAGTTGTGTCCTCACAGTCAGTTATGTAGAAAGTTCGTTAATCCTTAGTAAGAGTTACTGACTCTCGTTGGTTAGCTCGTTCGGCTCCTGGTAGTTGATGCTCATTTGAAAAAAAAATCATCGTCCTTCTTCTTGACGAGCAGAATTTGGGGTTACCCAAAAGGGAATTTTGGTCTGTTATCTTCCTTCTCTATCAACTTCTAAACTACACTGTCAATTCTTGCATCCCCGAAGGTGTAAGTCGTTAAGGGGTATTGACTGCAGGTGCGACGCCTGGAATCGATCTGATGCGAAACTCGACTAGCCGTGGAGGAGAAAATTCTAGCAAATCCTCGAGGAAGACCTTAGGATATTTCCTTGTCATAGGAATATATTCGTGCTTTGGTTCTTCGGCTCCTCCTGTCCCCGACATGGGCCAAGAAACAACATATTCTTTACACAACATTCTTCGTGCCTTCAATCAATTTGCAGTTTATAGAGGCGTATCCTGCTTCATGAGTCACGATTGCTTCGTCGTTCGACATCGGGATGCGGATAACGATCTCCGCTTGGTTGCTCGACCGCGGGTCCATCCTAGTTACTACGTCGAGGACGTTTATTAACCAGTTTTACCAAGAGTGGGTCGTCTAACTTACCCTCTACTAAACTAAGTATATTCCTAAATTCATGAGATGCGAGGCTATGGTCGGCACTGGTATCAAATAAAATGGATGCAAAAATTTTGGGTTGATAAAGAACGTACCAGTAACCATATCTGGATCCTAGCATGCTTCACGAGCTCCGATGTTGGATGCTCCTTCATGGTCTCGGTTAATCTCCCTTGGGCAATCTATCCCAAGGTGCCCCATACCACCGTAGTTATAACATCCCTTACCTTCCTTTCCACTTTTCGTCTCCAGCCAACACGTTTCCCTGTTGTGTCCCACTTTGCCACAGTTGTCACACTTCCTATTATTGCATTGCCCGGTATGATGGCGCTGGCATTCTTCGCACTTAGGTAGTTTACCCATGTACTTCTTTTCCCTTTTGGCCTTGTTCTTGTTATTTGCCTGATCACCTCCTTGAAATTCACTGAGCTTTCTTTTGTTCTTCTCAAATGCCTCCACTGGAGTTTCCTTCTTCTCGTCCGGGATTGAAAGTTTTACCAATCTAAGTGCTTCCTTAGTGAGCTCCAGGCTTATCATATGAGCAATCATAGGTGCTGGTGGCGTTGATACCATCATCAAGCTCAAGGCTTGAGGTGTCAGTTCCCAAATTGACTGCTCCATTCTTTTCAACTCGGGTTCCACCAGGTACGGAACGACTCGTGACAAATCGTAAAGCCTTCGCACGTGCTCCACCACTTTTGGACCCTCCTTCTGTAGTTTCCAGAATTCTAATTCCAGCCTTTGGATATCTATCTGAGAACAATACTCCTTACGCATTATTTCCTTCAGCTCACTCCATGACATCGCATATGCTACAGCCTCGCCCAATTCTCGAACCTTGAGGTCCCACCATAACAGAGCCCCATCTTGTAGCAATCCGGAAACGTATGGGACTTGTTGCTCTGGCGTACAACCACTCGTTCGCACAACGGCGTCCACATTCTCAGCCCATTTTACAAAAGCTATGGCACCTCCTGTGCCACCAAAGTTTAGGGGTTTGCATTCTAGAAAATGCTGGTAGGTATAACCTGTACTCAAGAAATCGTCATCACAATAGGTATTAGCAAGGCACTTTGGGGATTTTCCAAACGTGTCATAATGTGTCTTGGATGACTTAAACATTACCGTTAGGTAGGTTTCTCCTTGAGGTACCTTCGCTGTGTTTGTAGCAAAGAACCTCGTGCCGAGCTCTGACTCGCGAGGCGTGCGCTAACCATTCTGCCTCGGTCAGTCGAGTGATCTCTTGATGCGACATCTTCTAGGAAGAAGTTCAGGTTAGTTAGGTCTCTTCTATTCACGGAATGTAAATAGTCGTTTGGAATCACATGCATTCGCACGTATTTAAATCATCATATTACACATCACGCAATACCACAAGCAAGTAATTGGAATCATGTTCACCGAAAGTATAACAAACAAACATGTATATCTCAATCATAGCACACTCCTGTTATATTGGTAGCACGTTTTATGATTAGGTTTTCATTAAACAGGTAAGCACATTGCATCATAATCATAGCATCAGCATGTAATTTGGGGATTATGTTTAATGAGAGTATAGCAAGTAAGCACGTAGTATTAAAATTTTAGTACGCACATAAGCGTCACTGATCGTACTTAACAAGGACATAGCGACTGAGCTTTCGTTGGTTATTGGCCACAAAGTATTGTCACATGTTTAATGATAATTGGCTCCAATCGTTTACCGGCCACAATTTCATTGTCTTACTAAATGTATCACATTATCAGGGTTACCGGGTCACCCTACCCTTGGCCAACAAGTATATCAGCATATCTAAATTACGTAGTCAGAGGTGGTTTTCAAAAGTCTTCACGATCTCGACTCATCATTAGTGTCTTTACCAAATGTAATGCAATCCGCATAGTCCAGAAATTGTAGGATCGCGTTCGGCCCTGTTTGAGTCGATCAGAGAAATTCCTATCCAAATCAAGAGGCGGAAACTAGTGATTTGGTGCTATTCTAGCTGGATTCACTTTAATCTTGCTGTTGTATTGATATTGAAAGCAATTACAATGTCTGACAGCACTTCGGCAGCATACCGGAACAAATACACCGTAACTATGTGTTCTAGGTTCGCTCATAAAGACCCCTATTTATAGATGAGTTGGGTTCGCTTATATGGTCAAGACCATATGAACGAACCTATTTTCAACCATATAAGCGAACCTGTTGAGTCTTATAAGCGAACTAGACATGACCAAACAAGCGAACCTGATCTAATCATGGACACAAGAGCGAACCTATCCTAGTACATATAGGCGAACCTATTACAATCTAGCATTTCTAGGTTTCCGTGTCATGTCTGATCTATCCCACTCTAAGACTCGATGAAAGACGTAGTCGACAGACGTAAGTGCACCAACAGACTCCCCCTCGGATGTTGACGGAGTCTTCAAGGAGTCTTCGAGTCTTCACAAAACGTCAATCTTCAATCTTTATTTGTCTTCGATCTTCCTTTGAAATATCTGTCATTTCAAGAATCCTCATTCTCTTTCTTCATCATCACTAAACCCCTCTCTCAACTGTTGACACGGTGTCTTCAGACTCCCCCTCTCAAACAGCTGGGATCGTAGTCTGGAATTCAATTTTCACAGGTTCTTAGATCGTAACCTGGAACTTCAGCACAGAATCATCACCTGGCTCAAGTCCTGCACAATCTCTACCCAATCATAAGTTTCTATTAAAAGATTAAACCTACAAACCTTTTAGAAACGAATACCAGAAACTATATTAATGATTTTTCATTCAAGATCTTTTACTGGCTTTTATCAAATAAATTTACCAGCTTCACATATACTCTCCCAAACCAGTTCTTCAAGTTTAGCATTTTGAATTTCGAAAGTCAGCATCTCAACACCAGTTGACGAAACTCTTTTTGACATTTTCAAAATTTATGCTAAAACACACCAAAAATCGTTTTGGATTTTCTGAATGAAAGAAAATGCAGAAAAACAAAATATTTACAGACAATATTTTTGTGAGTTTGTGCAAGAGGATCATATCAGTTTTTGAGACATATCACCAACACTGTTAAGCTTTAAACATTTTAAGCTCTAAACGATTTACCTAGATTGTCAGTATGTTTGTCCACTTAAAATTTCACACAAACTTCAATTTATTCGAGATACAATATTAATGTTTTAGAAACTAAAACTTAATTGTGTATCACTCTACTCGAATATACTCCTGTATCCAGATCCCAAATATTCAGTCTTACAGGTGAGTATACCACAGCTGATATCTGTAAAGGGGTAATGTGCGAGGGCCGTGAGAGCTCAGGTCGATACTTCCGTATACGCAGAGATATGACGGCTTCGACTTTTGGTGGGTCCCCTTTAGAGGATCTTTTATTACAACAGCAAAGATTATCAATTTTATTGTTTAATCAGATTGCTGAGGGCGAGCTTATGTTTCAAAGCTTTTTGCAGAAAGTATTATTCGGGGACTAGGTCAGTATTTCCATACAGCAGAAGTCCCGGAATAATACCACAGATATCACTGAGTATAAAGACCTAGTATCTCAGAATACGGGACCTTTTAAACAAGATTTCGGGGGTTACCCATATATCCAAGAATAGTTACCCACGAATTAAGCAAGTTCGAATTTAGGTTTATATCTCGTTTCAATTTACTTAATGTGCGAAAACCTACTGACACATCCGCAGTAAGATTGTTTATCACTTTTAGCTTTACAATTCTTTAGCGTGCTGTGATAGTCTACTGATGTACTATCATTTCCTCTTTTATGCAACAAAACTCATTTTTCAGTTTTATCATGTTTTTGTCTTTTTCAAATTTTCAGATGTTTTTGGATTTTCTAAAATTTCTTACTCTCCCTAAAATTCAAATACATCTAATGAAAATAGAAAACAAACTGTACAAAACATGACAACTGATATCGAAACACTTCAATTCTCCATCTATTTGGCTTAAACAATCAAAACTCCCCCTCACAACAAACTATTTTCCCATAATGATCTCAAAACACTTAAGTTTGTTTTAATCAAAATGGTTTTTCCGGAAAATAAGTTTAGTTGTTTTTACTACTTGAAAAATTGGTGTTCAAATCATCATATTGTTTTACCAATCTTTTGAATGATAGTTAATTCAAGTCCAATTCAATGACCTTGATTTAACCACTTGTAAGAGCAACTAGTTCACATTCTGAATCACTTGTAACAATCACAAACAAATAACTACTTGAAAGATGAACCATTAAGCATTTCAAACCAGATTTTCAACCAATTACCATCTGTTGATTGAATTCTCAAGGTGCCGATTCCTACTCCTCGCTTACAAACCTGGGAGTTCCGGCAAGTCCTGCAAAACCTCAAACACAGATTTAGAAGGATGCCGATTCATGATCCACGATACCAACTTGGGATCTCCGGCAAGTCAGGTTTTTTATTCTTTGAAAAAAATATCCACCCAAGCCTGACCTTCCTTGGGTGTAACAACATCTTCTTTATCTTTACTTTCAACAGGCTTGTAAATACGTCCTTTGGAAGCATAAAAATCTTTGATACTTTTGGCCTTACCATTGACCATTTGTCCAAAGATATGTTTCACATTTCCATTGAAAGTTTTCTCAACATCAAATTTCTTCTTGTCAGAATAAAATTGATTTGAAATTTCCACTTTTCCAACTTTCTTCATAAAATTTTCAGCACGTAAAGGTGGAAAATTTTCATCGTTCAAAGTTGGAACTTTCTTTTCAACCTTTTTCTCAACACGTGGCTCCTCTGATTTTATGGAATCAGATTCATCACCAGAACTATTACCTGAACCTTTCACAACCCATTTTTGATTTGACACATTATCTTTTCTTCTTGAAGCACTCTTTGAACATTCTCCTTTCTCAAAAATTGAATTTTCAAAGCCAGTAAACTTCCGGGTTGATAGTTCAGTCTTCTCAACAATCTTCTCTTTCATTTTACCAGAGATTTCCTGTTTTGGCTTGAATGTCTTCGGACAATCCTTCGCCACATGACCAGCAATCTTGCACTGAAAACAGGTTCTCTTTTCAATCTTCTTCGGACCTTCATTTTTCTTCAGTTCTTCTTGCTTCTTGGCAAGGAATTCCTGAATTGTCTGCTTTCTGAATGATTGTTCTTTTTCAGCCTCTGACTTTTTCCCTGAAACAAACATAGTTTTTGGTTTATACCTTTTTTCATTTTTATAGTTTTTCGGTGGGACAAAACCAAGACCTTTCTTTTTGAAATTACGATTATGGTTTGATTTCTTTTGGAAACTATAACCACAATTGTAACCCATTTTCTTGTTAATTCGTTGTTGATCTCTTGAAGTGTACTGTTTAGGTTTTCCACTAAGATTTAAATCTTTTATTTCAGAAATATTAATTTCTGTTATTTTGAAAACCTTTTGAATCATTTCAAGTCTGACACTTCTTATTGGAAAACTCTCATCAGAATATAATTTGTCAGAACCTTTCAAAGTATATGCCACTATGACCGATTCATCATTCAAATTAGATTTCGAAAGTAAAAATTCTTTATCATAAACCCGTTTGTCCTTTTTATTTGTCAGCTTTGACGTATTTGACCCAGACTTTGACTCAGGTTTGGACTCCCGTTTTAACTCCTCACTGTCATCTTTATCTAACACCTGATCGATCACACTTTTTATCAACTTTGACTCATGATCAGTGTCTGATGACGTATACATGACATCAATACTTTCTGGCAAGTTATCCGATGGCCCTGACTCCCATTGTAAATTGATTGCTTTATTGACTCTTTCGGAATTTGGATTTCGAGGTGAATATCCATTTTCGACCGGGGGCGGACATCTATTGTAGACCACACTTGATTTCTTACCAGAAGTTTTCACTTTTTCTTCATCTTTTGTCACATATTGCTCTTCTTCAGACGTCTTCACTTCTCCAAACGTCTTCAAATTCTCCACGACTGGATAAATCCTGTCAACAACAAAAGAAGAACATGAGTAGCTATCTAATAACTTTTTAACTTTCTCAGTTTCTATCTTTTGCGTTGCTAACTCCAACTCAAGATCAGCACATTTCTTGATATGAAAGTTTACATCATCAAGCTGTCTAAGATATGCTACTTTCAATGTATTCATAGCCACAGCTTGTTCACCACTTGAATCTGTATACTTGTTGATCTCTCTATTCATAGTATCATACGATTCTTTCAACTTGTGAATATTGTGCAACAACTCATTGTTTTGTTTGATTAACGAATCACAGTTCATGCACTTTTTTGGAACTTCAACTTGTTCTGCATCAATTTTCACTTCAAATTCAGGAACCTCTTTGACAATTCTGCTTGGTTGTAAAAATTCAGTTCTTCTCTGCTTTTCAGCTTTAGCTTCAGCTTTTAATCGCTCTTCCTCTCCTCCTCTTCTTCGAGCTTTCTTCGTCTTGCTTCAGCAGCTTCCATGACTTTTCTGCACCTTTCTGCACATTTCAAATCATAAGCATTAGCATAGAAAGCATGAGTATTGAAAAGATTGTTGGACATCTCTTTGGACATAAATTCTTGATCTGGGCAAAAATCATCCCAATTGAAACCTTCAGCCAACTTCTCATCATCTTGTTCAGCAAAGTACACCTTGCTGTCTTTTGGAAGATACTTTTCCCAGGTAAAATTATCATATTTGCCCTGACTAACTACACATGCTCTTTTTGAATTATCAATCACATCTCTCCCGTGAGCCGTTTGTGCCTGATTCTGTGCTGGTGGTGTGATTTTATGATAAATTGCCTTCTTGTGATAATCGTTGTTTCCGAAAGGGTTCTGGGCTCCGGTAGCTTCACGATTGTTGCACTCCCTCTTGAAATGCCCCTTCTCCCTGCAACGAAAACACGTAACTTTACATTTATCAAAACCCAAAGTTGAAACGTTTGCATCACGAAAATCATCTCGGCCTGTAATTTGTTTAAACTTTTTAGCACGTCTCATCACACTAGCCATGCACCACTTTATGTCTATTAATTCCATTTCTTCAGCATCAATTTGATCGTAATCCTCTTTCGTGAGCATTGGATTACCGATCTTTCCTGCCACAAAACAACTATATGACTCCAAAATCATCCCCAACAAAGACATTTGATTTTTAACAATCTCTTCAGTGTACTCTTGATCATTTTCAAGACTAAGAACAATGTTACACTGAAGCTTTTTCACATTCTTTGTTACAGAAACGTTTGGATCGAATGATGAAAATCTTGTGCTGCTTGATCCTTGGGATGGCTTCTTCTCAGGAGAATCTTTGACACTGTAAGCAGTTTTGATCTTTGGAGAATAATTTGTTGATCCAGTAGCACCACTCTTGTAGTACAAACTGATATCCTGTTCTCCATCATAATTCTTCATCCTGGTAATCTTTCTCTGCTCCATCTCTTGAGCTTCCAGATGCTTGATAAAATCTCCCAATGTCATAGCATTGTAGTCTTTTCTGTTAGATTTCAGCATCATCAAGAATCTTCCCCATGTTTCATGTGGAAGCGCATCTGCAAGTTTTTCAATCAATTCATCAGTATCTTTCTTAACTCCAAGTTTTGACATGTTTCTCACCAAGTTACAATATCTATCAATTATCTGCTTGGTACTTTCATTTTTCAATCCCCGGAATAAGTCAAATTCTTTCTTCATGAGAGACATCTTATTCTTGAGCATATCATCACTTCCCGTAAACTTTGCTTCCAATTCTGTCCAAATTGAATATGCAGTTCCATCATGTTGAAGCAGTATCAAGATATCTTCTTTTATCGCTTGCTGAAGCAAACTCACCATCAATTTCTCATCTCTATATTTCTTTTTATCTACAGTACTCATCTCTCTAAGTGTTAACGGAGTACCATTCACAACATTGTTCTTTGTGGGCTTAACATATGGCTCTTCAGTGTGTTCCCACACATCTAGATGATAAGCCTCGACCCAGTTAGCAGATCTCTCAGACCACACATTATAGTCATCAATATCCATGAGTTTGGGTGGTTTCTGAGATGTTCCGGTTTCATTTTCAATCATAGCACTTTGAGTCACTGAAATCGGGGTTGCAAAAGCGTTATAAAATTCAGTGTCCATTGTTCAATTTGTTCACAAAAATCTAAGCTTAGGCAAAAATGATCTGAAAAGCGAAACCTATAAAGTGTTCACACGAGCGAATCTTCAATGTCACTAAAGTGGATCTTCACTTGTTACAATAAGCGGACCAGATAAACTGACTAGATGAGCAGACCAATGAATTCACCAGATAAGCGAACTAATGAGTTCACCAGATAAGCGGACCAATGAGGTAACTTGGAGCGGACCTATAAGGTATCTTTGAGCGAACCTGTCTTTGGAGCGAACCAGTCTATGGAGCGAACCAGTGTGTTGATTTGGAGCGAACTTACCAAATTCTTTGGAGCGAATCTAATATGGAGCCGACCTATGTGATGATTTGGAGCGAACCAACCAAATTCTTTGGAACGAATCTGATTTGGAGCGGACCTCTGTGGTGATTTGGAGTGAACCTGTCCTGTAATCTCAAGCGGACCACTTGCTGATGTCACTTTTTAAACGAGTACGTATGAGCGAACCCTCTAAAAATCTACTTTCTAGGTTGATTTTAGATCTGAAAAGTTCAAGGGTTTACTAGTCCATGATTCCGAGTGCAGTGTGTGATTTTGAGCCAGTTTTACCGTGAAAAATTTTGAAAATGTGAAGAAGGTGTAGAAAAATAGATGAAATCAAGCTAAAATGGCAAGAACTCCTCCTCCTGAGCTCTGATACCACTTGTAGGATCGCGTTCGGCCCTGTTTGAGTCGATCAGAGAAATTCCTATCCAAATCAAGAGGCGAAAACTAGTGATTTGGTGCTATTCTAGCTGGATTCACTTTAATCTTGCTGTTGTATTGATATTGAAAGCAATTACAATGTTTGACAGCACTTCGGCAGCATACCAGAACAAATACACCGTAACTATGTGTTCTAGGTTCGCTCATAAAGACCCCTATTTATAGATGAGTTGGGTTCGCTTATATGGTCAAGACCATATGAGCGAACCTATGTTCAACCATATAAGCGAACCTGTTGAGTCTTATAAGCGAACCAGACATGACCAAACAAGCGAACCTGATCTAATCATGGACACAAGAGCGAACCTATCCTAGTACATATAGGCGAACCTATTACAATCTAGCATTTCTAGGTTTCTGTGTCATGTCTGATCTATCCCACTCTAAGACTCGATGAAAGACGTAGTCGACAGACGTAAGTGCACCAACAAAAATCAACCATACTGGTGACTGAGGTGGAGGAGGAAAGAAAAGTAAATTGTTATCCTGAGTGGAATCCTCCTCGAGCTTGTGTATGCATCGAAACAATTAGCTGATCTGCCGCTTGGCAGTAAAGGAATGAGCATCAAAATCCCGTGTATGGTGTAATAGCAACGGTCGAGAGCCCAAAAGGAACCTTGATGTATGTGCCGGATCGAAGTATGCTGGCAACAGACAGGGTGGAGGGCGGGGTGTCTTGCATAGACTTTTCAGACAATATGCTGTCTTGTGATGTAGGCACCTAAATCATGTTTTTGGTTATGTAATGTTTTGCATTTGAAGTCACCCATTGTGGTGTCAGTTCAAGCTTCAACATTCCGCGACTCATTTCCTTAAACTGCAGTTGATGTTACAGGAGCAACTCATCTTGTGTGTGGCCTCCATAATGTGAGGGATGGTAAGGGTCTAGAGTTAGCATAGTGTGCTTATAGGAACCATCAAATCGGCTTATCGAGCGTTGTAGAGGTGAATGTAGCAAGCGGTGCAGCCCGTAAAAAATGCTGCTGTAGCAAAAAGGATCGTTATGCGGGTGCCGACCTGGAGCATCTCTCCGGGGTGCGGGCATGTCAGGAAAGAAAGTGATAGGCATGATGGCGCAATGGGCGTCGGTCTTCACAGGGGAAAGGAGCGATGTCAGCGGTTGCAGGTGTGTAAAAACAAACATCTCGACAAATGAGGAGATTGCCCGATGCAGGTAGATATAAGGGGTGCAATGTCTGGCAGACCAAAAGAAACAGGATCGTGATCACGTAAAGGTGTAGGTTCAGCAGGCGCAACATCAAGCTGACCCAAATGGTGTAGAAGCTAGCTCAAGAGCAGGCTCTGGGTCGTGTAACGGTGTGGTGTCTAGAGTAGGTGATAGAGCAGCAGTCATGTCATCGTCGTCTTGTGTCAGTAGTAGAATGTCGTAATCCAGCTGTTTGTAAGGTTGCAGGTATCACAGACTCAAAGGAGTCTGAATGCATGCTAGAATTAGAGGATGGCTTGTTAACAGGGGTCCTAAGAAGTGAAGCTAGTAACAGTGTTCTCATCTAACTTTCTGTCGTTATGGGCGTCGGCAGGAGGACCATCGATAAGCATGTCAACGTAGTCATATATTGTTTGTCGAGTAGCCAGCCTTTAGTAGAAACGTCCGTAGGAGGCGCATCATCGTGGATCGGAGCCATGGTGTGTCCATCATCGGGATAACCAGTGATGGAGTGGTTACGGATTGAAACAAGAGTGACAGAAAGATTCTTGTCAGAGAAGCCATCAGCAAGGGTAAAGTATCACCAGAATCTGGTAGCGCGGACTGTTGGAAGTCGTCCTCGTCCTTGGTCAGCATATCAGGATCACTCTCAGTGTCTGTCGTAAATATCTCTGGTGCAGATGCTGTCCCCTTATCCGTGGCGGTGGCCATAGGGTTATCAATGCCTGATAACTCGCCTTCTAAATAGTGTGACATGTGTGTCGGTACATAATAGTCATAGCATGTATATCCATAGAAATTATTAATAATTAGTGTACGCAAATACTCACCTCATATGCACGTATATCAATAATCAGCAATTAAGAGTGTAAGTAATAACAATGTAAGCAAGTAATCATCCTAGTCTTCCCCTGACTATCCTCCCAGCCTCCCAGACTGAACCTCCTAGTCTCTCAGACTATCCTCCCAGCCTCTCAGACTGAACTCTCTAGTCCCACTAGACTAACCTCCCAGCCTCCCAGACTAAACTCTCTAGTCCCACTAGACTAACCTCTCAGACCAGAACCTTCCCAATCTCTCAGATTGGCCCCTCAGTCTATATGATTGAACCATAAATTTTAAAAAGCGTGCTCATACTTTTTGTTTGTAAAAATATTTTATGACCGGGATCTGGACGTAAGGTGTATGCAATGTAAAAATGTTTTCGTGAGAGCCCTAGTGATCATAGTCAAGACTCGAGAAGGAATCCTAGTTCGCTATGAACCTGGCTCTGATACCAAGCTATCACACCCTGGCTTTGCGGAAGCGTGGGTTAATTTGGTGTGACTTCTTAATACCATAGCTTAATCACAACAAATCTATATGAAAGTAAAACCATGAGGATCATCCATTGATTCAAGTTTTAAAATAAAAATATCACAACATTGGTTTCAAACGTCGACACATGCAACGAAAATACAACAGAACAAAGTAAAATCTTGTTTCCAAAGAAACAACCACAATCATGAAACAAACGCAGTTTAAGACTTGTGACTCGTCCAGGTAAAAGCCACGACCCCTAAACTTGGATGACCTCATTTCTCCTACGCAACGTGAAAACGTAGCATACCTCGCCAGATCCTTAATTCTCTGAAATACATGTAAGTTGGAAAAATCAACAAAAAGTTGAGCGAGCTCATGTAAATTGAGTATGTAAAACTTTTGTAAGTATAAAAAAAATTCCCTGGTATGTAGCAAATAAGGAAATAAAGAGATCACCAATGGTTTGCAAAGCCATTGATATGTGTGAGGTGCAGTAGGAAGACTCAAACCTAGCAGATTTTTGCGTCGGGTACAAAGTCACCCCGAGGTCCGTTCTGTTGGGCCTGGAGTTGGGCTCGCTACACCCAGATAGATCTACCGCTAATGACCCTCGGTCCTACAATGAGGATTAATGGCCTCCAGTTTCAGCCCACTCACTCACACGATCTAAGTAGTAACCCTCCTTACACGAACCATACCATGTAAAAAGTATTCGTAATCATAGTAACATGTATTTCACCCCCGAAGTATAAAAACTGAAAACAGTTAAGAGAAAAGGGGGACATGAACTCACAGAAGTGCGTCTCGAAATAGTAACTCCCAATCAACCTGCTACGTGACGACCTACACATACTAACCTTTATTAGACGGACGGCCGTGCCTTGGCTTAAGGTTTAATGTCTTTGGGAAATAGTTAGGCAACTATTTCGTATTTACACTTCTTAATTATTTATTAATTATATTCCTTCCCAAGGATGGGGGTTTCAATACATGTGCGTTTTCTTATAATTCCAACTATATTATTAAGTCTCACTTAATAAAATATATTCTATTCATTTGTCAAAAATATTCTATTTTATTCCATACAATTCCAAAATAATAATACTTTATCAAAATACGCATTTAAGAGTATTTTTCCGAAAATACACAAGTTACATTTTAACGTTCGTGTGGTAATAATAACACCAGTGTAACTTAAATATTTATTTGTGAAGGCGTTGGTATTATTTTGGAGGTCGTAACTTCATGATATTTCAAGTTATATTATTTTTACTCTAAAACTAATATATATATATATATATATATATATACAATTCACAAAATAATCATAAAATCACACATGTGTTTCATTATGAAATATATATTCTAAATATATATTTAACAAGTTTTATTTACGAAAATCCACCTCCGACACTTGGTAATTTCGTAATAAAAATCATGGCAAATTTTACTTGGAAAAACAAGTCAAAAATATATTTTTAACCACTTGTCACAAAATATCTGTAAGTCTTATTTTCTGGAAAAAATTCGCCAGAGTTTTCTCTGTAACTGGAGGTGGCCACGCTTACTAGCGTATCATTTTCTTTTAAAAATTTCATCAATCAATTTCCAATCACCAATACACAGTATTCAAACATCAAACTAGTAAAAAATAAGCATAAATTGCAAACACTTGAACTTGTAAGTTGTGTAAAAAGATGTAGTAACTTTCCAACATATTTAGTAGATCTTTCCCATCTTTAAAAATAAAATCAATTTCTTGAAAACTTTATTTTTAAAGATATGTAACTTTACAAATTCTTAGTCAAAAATTACAAAAATATTTCTTTGTTAAATCCTTTTGTCACACAAGTGTTTACACACTTGTTTGTTCACAAAAATGCTTTCAGTGTTCATGAAAGATCCGGCTTTTGAACATGATTTGCATCTTACACTTGGTTCCTCGAAAATATCACTTGTAGATCTTTAGATCTACTAGTTTAGAACTTTATTTTACAAGAAAAATCATTTTTACACAAGTTCATGTTTATGTGTGGAAAGGTTCATCATCTTGTATCTTTTACACTTTACATATTGCTAGTTCATGTTCCATGAACATGATCTAGTGTGGTTAGATGACGATCCGTTCCACTACTGGCCACTAACAACATACAATAATCGTTTCTAAACAAGATTCACAAGATTTACACCAATAGTTACCCTTTATCCATCAAGCTTATCTTTCATTCAAGACTTTATGTTTTGATCTTTAGTGTTCTTGATTTTTATCCATTAAATTTCTTATTAACCACTTTAAACAAGAACAAGGGAGTGTTTAGAAGCACTTACAACTAGCTCAAGGCTAGGGAAGAATCAAGGTGAAAACAAGGTGGATAAAAGCAACGTAGTGAGGTTCTTAAGATTCCGAAAGCACCGAGCCTCCTTGTGTGTGACCCTTCACCTTTGTGTGTATGTGAAATAGCAAGAACAAGACTTGATGATGGTGAGATGGTGGGTGTGGGTTTCGGCCGATCCAAAGGAGAGGGAGAGAAGAAAGAAATTTTTGTTGAAGTGTTGAAGTAAATGGAGTGTGATCCTTAGGTTATATTTATAAACCATTTTAGGGCTTTAACCATTATGTAACATGCCATCTCGATACTAGACAAGAATGATTATTATATTCAACAAATGGTGGGGTGTGTCCCCTTGGGGAAACCGATCGGTTAGGGGGGGGGGGTAATAGTTTGATTTCAACCAATTAGTTAAGTGATAGTTAGTTTAGTTGGAGATTAAAATAGGTTATTAGTGTGTTATGTAATATAACGGGTGTTAGGGTGTTCGGGGACCCTAACTGGCTCAGAAAAGGATAAACAATGTCATTGACAATATTTTTATGTTTCGTGTAAAGTCCAGTTGTTCTGTTAGATATTGATCCGTTAAAGTGCTAAATAAGCATTTAAAGTGTCTTTAATATTATTTCTAGCCTAGTTAACTTAAATGCTGAATTTTGAAATAAAGTGCAGGATTTTGTAGTTAGAGCATGTTTTAGGCACATCCGGTCACTATAACTATCACCTAGTGACGCAGTTTAATGGTCCTCACTTTCCTACACTCCCTACCAGTGTAGTACTTTGTTCCCGGCTCATACTGGCCTCAATATAGTGTCTGACTAGATGCTGGCATTGTCAGTATGTTTTCTGGGTTACCCGTTTAGTGTGCTAACTGTACTTTGGTGCATCAAGGTTGTCACTAATGTTTGTGTGTAAATAATAGAGTGACCGTATAAAATGTGATGCATGAGTATGTATGTATCAGAAATCAGTAAGCAGTTTAATCACAATTGTAGTCAAGCACATAAATTAAGCATTAATTAAATATTAATTTAGTGTACGGATACCTGTAAATGTGAGGGTTATCACATTTCAAAAAGAAAGGATTGGGTTTTATTCCACCGAAATATTATAAAAATGAGAAAACTTATAAACCAAAAACTGTTTTTGTTTCAGGAAAATTATCAGAAGCAGAAAAAGAGCAAATGTTCAGAAATCAAACTAACAAAGAATTCCTTGCAAAGAAGCAAGAGGAAATGAAGAAAAGCATTGCTCAGCAGAAGAAGGAGACAATAACCTGTTTTCAATGCAAAACAGTTGGTCACATTGCCAGGAATTGTTCAATGGCAATCAAATCAAAACAGGAAGTCTCTGAAAAACTTAAAAAGAAAGTTGTTGAGAAAAACGAACTTCCAACCAAAAGTTTCAAAATTTTTGAAAATTCAACTTTTGAGGTTGGTGAATGTTCGAAAAGTGTTTGCAAAAGAAAGGAAAAATTTATTAACCAAAAGTGGGTTTTTAAGAATTCAAGTGATAGTTCTGGCGATGAATCTGATTCCACAAAATCAGAGGAGCCACAAGTTGTTGTAAATGAAGAGAAATCAGTACCGCCTTTGGATGATGCAAATTTTCCACCATTGCGGGCTGAGAATTTAAAATAAAAAATTGGCAAAGTTGAAATTTCAAATCAATTCTTTCCTGAAAAGAAAGAATTTGATGTTGAAAAAGTCTTTAATCCTACTGTTCAAAACATGTTTGGAAAAATGATTGATGGGAAGGTGAAAGGGGTTAAAGAATTTTATGAGAAAAAATTGAAGAAACCAGATGGAGATGGTTCCTCCCGGGTTAGCATCTGGGATAGAACCTATCATGAATAAAACTCTGGCCTTGCCGGAGCTCCCAAGTTGGTAATCGTGGAGCAGGAATCGACATCATTCTTGAATATGTTTGTTTGAGTATACCTACAAGTGGCAGAAAAGTGGGTTGTCACCTACAAGTGGTTAATCAAGGTCATTAAGTTGAACTTGATTTAACTTTCATTCAAGTGTTTGAAAAACAAAGTGATGAATTGAACCCCAACTTTACAAGTGGTAAAATCAACAAAACTTATTTTCCGGAAAAACCATTTTGATTAAAATAAACTTAAGTGTTTTGAAATCATAATGGGAAAATAGTTTGTTGTAAGGGGGAGTTCTGATTGTTTAAGCCAAGTGGATGGCGAATTGAAGCAATTCACAAAAGTTGTCATTTTACTTGTGCAGTTTGTTTTTAATTTTCTTAAAATGTTTTCGAATTTTAGGGGGAGTAAGAATTTCAGAAAATCCAAAAACATTAGAAAATTTGAAAAATCCAAAAGCATCGAAAAATGAAAAAGAGTTTTTGTTGTAAAAAGAGGAAATGATAGTGCATCAGTGGACTATCACAGCATGCTAAAGAATTGGAAAGTTAAAAATGTGATAAATGATCTCACTGCGGATATGCCAGTAGGTTTTTATACATTTAGTAGAGTGTTTTCGAGATATAAACCTAAATTCAAATACTTACTTATCTCGTGGGGAACATCTCTCGGATATATGGGTAACCCCCGAAATCTTGTTTGAAAGACCCCTCTTTCTGAGATACTAGGTCTTTATGCTTAGTGATATCTGGGGTATTATCCCGGGACTTCTGATTTTGCGGAAGCAATGGCCTAGTCCTTGTATAATACTTTTCGCTTGCTTGAAATAAAAGCATCACCCTCAGCATAAAAATGATGAAACATTGCAAAATGCTAATCATGTGCTGTTGAAGAAAAGATTCTCTAAAGGGAACACACCTAAAGTCGAACCATCATCTCTCTGATTTTGCGGAAGCAATAGCCTAAGCTCTCATGGTTTCGCATCTAACCCTTTACAGATATCATCTAGGTATATTCACCTGTAAGAATGAATATTGGGATCTGGATACGGGAGTATATTCTGAGGTGGGACACGCAAATAAGTTCAAGTGCTTAAAGCATTAATCTCGTATCTCGAAACAGTTGAACTTTGTGTAGAAATTTAAGTGGATCAATATACTGACAATCTAAGTGAATCGTTTAGAACTTAAAATGTTTAAAGCTTAACGGTGTTAGTTTTTGTCTCATAAAACTGATATGATCCTCTTACACAAACTCACAAAAATATTGTCTGTAAATATTTCTTTACTGCATTCTATTAAATTCAAAAATCTAAAAAGATTTTAGTATGTTTTAGCATAAAATTTTGAAAAATACAAAAAGATTTTCGACAACTGATAGTGAAGAGCTGATTTTCAAAATTCCTAGTGCTAAACATGATGAAAAAAATTGGGAAAGAGTGAATGAAAAAAGGTTATTCTTATAAGTGGTCATAAAAGACCAAATCACTCTGAATGATTCCTGCAAGGGGTTTCAAAATTTGCAAAATTTTAAATTTGTGAAACTTATGTTTGTGGTAGAGAATGTGCAGGTTTGAAGGTTGAAAATAGCCAGGTTCCGATACCTTGAGGAGAGTTCAGGTCACAATCCTGAAGATCAAGAATTCCAGACTGCGATCCCAGTTTATCGAAAGGGGGAGTCTGAAGACTATCAAGAGATCTGATCAAAAGCCAGGTTGTGGTACAGATCCTGTGGAGATAAGAGAAGAAGAGAAAGAGATTGATTGAGGATATTTACAATGGTGAATCTTTGGAGAGAGCGAGCAGACTGATAAAGACTGAAGGTTTGACAACAGAAGACTCGACACTAAAGACTCGTCAACATCCGAGGGGGAGTCTGTTGGCGCATACGTCTGTCGACTTCGTCTTGTATTGTATTTGTTAAATCAGGGCACGGAAAAAGAGAAATGGTTTTATAGGAATTTCGCATGAAATGACACTTTGGTCATTTTATACGAAATTAGGTAATTTCGCATGAGCATGATTTCGCTTGAGTTAATTTCGTGCGAAATTAGATTTTGTGTGAGCTGTTTCAAACGAAATTACCTCACCTATAAATACCTGATGTGCCATTTCATTTGTAACAAAATTAGTTCCGACGTCGAAGCTCTGTCGAAGTGTCTACAGCATTGTAATCGATCTAATATCAATCAAAAGACAGTTTAAAGTGATTTTTCGTGCAATTCAGCTAAAATAACATTGATACATCTGTTTCCGCCTTTTGTATTAGTGAAGACCTCTTCTGATCGACTCGTTTGGGAACCAAAACGATCCTACATATATATATATATATATATATATATATATATATATATATATATATATATATATATATATATATATATAAACTCATTTTACCTACTTATTTATTTATTACATCTTTCTTTTATATTATCTGTTTTCTTATCGATTTTTATATGGTTTACAAAACAAAAAATTTTTTTACAAGGATCATGACTAACTTTTTTTAAACATTTTCTTTAATAAAACCTATGTATCTCACAGCATTTTTATGCTGACATACCTATTTTTACACATGTTTCAGGTGATGATTTGTGATAATTGTTGATACATGCTACACTTAGGATGGACTCGTGCCTTAGCGACTTTAAAACTTGAAAGATAATATTTGTATTTGTAACACCCCAAAAACGGGTTTGGTAATCAAGCCACGTTAACATTAATGAACGGATATGTCAAACCCTGGCTTTTGCGGAAGCGTGGGTTTATTTGGTGTGACTTCTTAATACCATAGCAACAATCACAACAATGCTATATGATAAAATATATGATGTTCATCCATTAAAATAGTTTGGAAAAATGCATAACATATTGTCTTGAAACATCAACCACAAAATGCATTACAAAACATTACTTGTTTAAAACGAGTTCGTAAGACTCAACGAAAGACTACCGACAAAACAAGGATAAGAGACATGCAACTCGTCCAGGAAGGAGTTGCACTTCCCAAACCCTACAACTCTGCATGACATCCTTATTAAGTACGCAGCTTGTCTAACATGCAACACTTGCCAGATCCAAATTAATTCCCTGAAATACATGTAGTTTAAAAAGTCAACAAAAAGTTGAGCGAGTTCATGTGTAAGTCTGTGTGTATAAACCGTTTAATATGTCTGTAAGTAAAAATAGTCCCTGGTATGTAGCAATAAGGAAAAACTGATCACCATTGGGTTGCAAAGCCAATAGTATATGTGAATGATGCAGGAAGACTCAAACCTAGCAAATTTGTCTCCGGTATGAAGACATAGTCACCACTATGGACCCCCGGCCTCATGGGTGTGGGCTCGCTACACCTAAATAGATCTATCACTCATGTCCCGTGGTCCTACGATGAGGATTAATGGCCTTAAGTGTCATGCCCACCACTCACTTGATCGCGTAATAAAATCCTCCTTAAGCTAACAATACCATGTATAAAAAGTCTGAAATAAAATGTAAACATATATTCCACCCCCAAAGTATAAACGGAAAACAGTAAAAGAAAAGGGGGTCATGAACTCACAGTAGTGCGTCTTAACTCGAATCTCAACTCTGTCTGCTACACGACAACCTACAACGTACTAATGTCTATTAGACGAACGGGCCGTGCCTTGGCTTAGAGTTTACTGTTTTGAGTTGTGTCACTTTGGTATTATTTTGTTAAAATAATAATAATTATTTTAACTTAACTACTGTTCTTAGAAAAATAGTTAGACAACTATTTCGTATCTATATTTCTCGAATATTTTACTAAGTGTTCGGATTTTCGGAAAATTTCGCCATAGTCTCCTTTGTAAACGAAGGTGTCCATGCTTAATTAGCATATCATTTTCTTTTACACATATCCCGTAATTCAATTTCAATAATCAAACCGACATATAAACGTACAAAGCATTACTTACTTTATTTCAGCTTTATAAATCAAAACTGGACTGTTTTCGAGGATTTTTATAAAATAGTTAACCTTTTCCAAAAATTCCCAAATTTTTACAGAATGACTCATATGATCCAAATTTTATTGTGTAAAAATATCAGAGTCCAGTACGTTACCAATATTTTATAGAAATTTATTTACCCGACTGCAATCAGATTTATTACTTTCTGATTGCAGTTTACGGAATAATTCACTAAAAATCAACCGTACGTACAATTGACGAAATTCCAGTTGGAGGATCATTCTGACAACAGTGACCATCTCCTGTAAAAATTCCATGAGTTGATTCTACTCAGGTTTCAAGTTATGACTCCGAAAACAACACACTTTTTCTGCAGTAAAAATGCAGCTTGAGCTGCTGTCCAAAAACAGTCTTTTAAAAATAGTAAACGACCTTGAAAAATTACGATTCCAGTGCCATTTGTTTGGTTATTCCAAAATGCATATTTTCGGCTTTAGAAAATCAGTTTTTTGATTTAAAACGGTCCAGTTACAGCCTGTTGAAGTTGGCTGGAAATACAAATCAGCTTGCTGTTTGCAACGTCAAAGTTACTAAAAACGCATCAACAAAGGTCCTAAACATGGTTTATCGATGATTTAATGTTCAAACTTCAATCATGCTTTAACCAACCCTAAACCAACCTGATTTCAACTTCATACAAACTTTTTACGTAGGGTTTTTATGTAGAGTTTCATGTTCATCTTTTTAGTGTTCTATTTCTTGTGTTACACGAATATTATCATCCTACTATGTATCATAACCAAGAACAAGATGAAACAATGGTGTGAAAGGACTTACTACTAGCACAAGGCTAGGGTGGAAATCTTAGTGCAAGGATGATGAAGAAATTTAACCAACCCTAAACCAACCTGATTTCAACTTCATACAAACTTTTTACGTAGGGTTTTTATGTAGAGTTTCATGTCCATCTTTTTAGTGTTCTATTTCTTGTGTTACACGAATATTATCATCCTACTATGTATCATAACCAAGAACAAGATGAAACAATGGTGTGAAAGGACTTACTACTAGCACAAGGCTAGGGTGGAAATCTTAGTGCAAGGATGATGAAGAAATGATAGTGCTAAAGACTTGAACAAAGCTTCCTTGAGAGTCCTTCAACTTGTAACTACTATGAATGATCTTTAAGCTTGGAAAGGGTACTTGTAGTGAAGAAGATGAGAGTATGAGCGATGGTGATGGTGATTTCGGTTATGGGGGCCGAATGGGAGGGGAGAGGGTGAGTGTGGGTTTTGTAGACATGATGAGGTTCCTTGGAAATCATGAGCACCCTACCTCCTAATTTCATTATTAGATAGATTTTTGGCCAATCAAGTAAAGATTACAATAACCAAAATCTAAACCAAAAATTTTACTAATCATGGCTGCAAATTCGGTTGGGGGGGGGGGTAAGATGAAAAATTTTGTTAACTAATAGGTATTTAATTAGAAGGTTAAGTGTATTATCAAGAATAGTGGGTGTATGCCATGTTTATATAGTGTATGGGGATTTTTGTGACCGTAATTAATTAAGAATGATAAAATAATATTTCTGACAATATTTTGGTGTCCCGGGTAATGTCTGGTTGTTTGGTTACGTATCGTTCCGTTAAAGCATTTTAATTGTACCGAATAGTGTCTTTTATGCATCTTTTTGTAACGAAATTAATTCCAACACTTAGGAAAGTGTTCAGGACCATTTAGTCAATACACTGAATAATACGAGTGTGTTAAAAGCTGAATTGTTACTAAAAATGCAGAATTTTGTACTAAAAATGAGTTTTAGGCACTTTCCGGCACACAAACTATCACCTAGTGACACAGTCTTATGGTCCTCACTTCCCTGCACTCCATACTGGTGTAGTGCTTTGTCTCTGGCCCACACTGGCCTAAAAATAGTGTCTGTCTATGCACTGGCATTGTCAGCATGTGTCTGAGTTATCCGCTCACTGTGCTAACTGTGCTTTGTGCATCAGGTTTGTCACTAAGAGTCTGTATGAAATAAATGGAGTGATTGTATGTAAAGGATGCACATGTATGTATGTAACATGAATCAGCAAGCAGTTTAAAGTGTCATATGTAATCAAGCACAGTCATTAAGCACATAATTAGGGTTAATTAATTTGTACAGTACCTGTAATTATGCGGGTTGTCACAGGATAAATACCGTTAGTGGTAAAAATTAACCCGGTAAATATTAGGATTTAAATAAATAAACCTAATATTAATAAAAAAAGATAATAAAAGCTTTTGAGGATATAAAGTTCGTAAGAGCCCCGGGTTAACGGGACTTAAAAATAAAATGGTTATGAATTCCCCGAACCCACTAGGTAACTAGGAATATCAACCTAGTTAGTTAAGTGATGTTAAAACATTAAAGGAAACATGATATGGCTAAACTTTTTATAACCTTGAAAAATGGAAGGACTAAAATGGACAACTTTGAAAGTAGATATTAATAAAGAAAATTTACACCAAAAACACACACAAGTGTGTGTTTCTGGTCGACATATTCACAGAGAAAAGGGGGTTCTCCTTCTTGAACCCTAACTCATAATTCCCATCAAATTCCATGGGGAAAAACGGATTAGGATCGAAACCAAGCTGAATTCGTAATCAACCAAGCTAGAGAAATCACAAGGTATGTTGAATTTTGATGTTTGGTGATATTTTGAGTTTGTGATCAACATGCATGAACGAAATTCTCGTGTGAATGTTGAATGTTTTAGTAAAATTGATGTGAGTATAAGTCTAGGAACAAACCCTCGTCAGCAGGAATGACAACTGTCTCTTGAGTTGGACTCTTTTTCAGGTTCGATACGTGGAATGTATCATGAACGCCATTAAGTCCAGCAGGCAAGTCCAATTTGTATGCTACAAGCCCAATCCTTTGCAGGATTCTGAAAGGACCAATGTAACGCGGATTCAACTTCCCACGCTTTCCAAAGCATGCCACACCCATCCAGGGTGAAACCTTTAACAAAACCATATCCCCAACTTGAAATTCCAAAGGTTTCCTTCTTTGGTTTGCATAGTCTTTCTGTCTGTTACGATCCGCCTTGATACGCTCTCGTATCTGTGCAATTTTGTCTGTCGTCTCTTGGATCATTTCGGGGCCAACCAGCTGTCTATCACCCGCATCAGCCCAGCATAGCGGTGATCGACACTTGCGTCCGTAAAGAGCCTCGAATGGTGCTGCTCCAATGCTTGTGTGGTAGCTGTTGTTGTATGAGAATTCAGCCAAGGGTAAGTGTTTGTACCAGCTACCACCCAGGTCCATTACACGTGCCCTCAGCATATCTTCCAATGTTTGAATTGTTCGTTCACTCTGGCCATCCGTTTGTGGGTGAAATGCTGTACTCAGATTTAATTGAGAACCAAATGCTTCTTGGAAGGACTGCCAAATCCTTGATACGAAGCGTCCATCTCTATCAGAGATAATCGAGAGAGGCACTCCATGACGTGCAACAATCTCCCTCATGTATATTTCAGCAAGTTTACTCGTGTTGTCCTTCTCCTTGATTGGCAGGAAGTGCGCAGACTTTGTTAGGCGGTCTACTATTACCCATATTGTATCATGGCCCTTTGGCGTCTTTGGCAATTTCGTTATGAAGTCCATGGAAATCTGTTCCCATTTCCATTGGGGTATTACAGGTTATTGCAGGAGACCTGAAGGTTTCTGGTACTCGGCTTTAACCTTGGCGCACGTTAAAAATTCGCCAACGTATACTACGACATCGCCTTTCATCCTAGGCCACCAATAGAAATCCTTAAGATCTTGGTCATTTTATCCACTCCTGGATGTATCGAGTATCGTGACTTGTGAGCCTCATCGAATATAACCTTTCTCAATCCTCCAAACAGAGGAACCCAAATTCATTTCATGAAGCACAATGTTCCTTCCTCGTTTGGCACTACCTGCTTCTCCATCTAACGAAGATACTCATCCTCAATATTCCTTTCTTTCAAGGCATCTCTCTACGCGACACGAATGCGCAACGAGAGGTCTGTCTGGACAATCATTTCTAAGGCCCTGACCCTTATGGGCTTAATCCTTTCTTTTCGACTTAGGGCGTCAGCAACCACATTCACCTTTCCTGGGTGATACTTGATTTCACAGTCGTAGTCGTTCAACAGCTCAACCCATCGTCTCTGTCTCATGTTAAGTTCCTTTTGATAAAAAATGTGCTATAAACTCTTGTGATCAGTGAAGATTGTGCATCTCGTTCCATACAAGTAGTGTCGCCAGATCTTCAATGCGAACACCACAGCGCCTAACTCCAAGTCATGCGTGGTGTAGTTCTTCTCATGTACTTTCAGCTGGCGTGAGGCATAGGCTATGACTTTCTTCCGTTGCATCAACACGCAGCCTAAACCCTGACGCGAGGCATCACAATACACCACGAAGTCGTCCGTGCCTTCGGGTAGAGCTAAAATCGGTGTGTCACAAAGCTTGTTTTTCAACAACTGAAACGCTTCTTCTTGCTTGTCGCTCCAATCAAACTTCCTGTCTTTCTGTGTGAGTGCGGTCAGAGGTTGAGCGATTTTAGAAAAATCCTCAATGAACCTTCGATAATACCCAACCAACCCTAAGAATTGTCGAATCTCGGTTGGCGTTTTCGGAGACTCCCAATTCTTGATCACCTCGATCTTTGTGGGATCCACATGGATTCCATTTCCATTAACCACATGTCCAAGAAACTGGACTTCGCGTAACCAAAAATCACATTTTGAGAACTTAGCGTACAACTTCTCCTTTTTAAGTAGCTCCAAAATAGCTCTTAAGTGTTGCTCGTGTTCTTCCTTCGTCTTCGAGTAGATCAAAATATCATCAATGAATACGATTACGAACTTGTTGAGGTATGTGACACCTGTGTCACTTCAGCCATCAAAAAAATACCAAACCAATGAAATATTGTATTTCATACTTGGGATTTGTATAAACATGTGTATCTTTTGCACATATCAATTCTTGTTCGATTTCGGGCCCTAAATCGCTTTCTTGAAGGTTATCTGCGCACTAATGCGTAAATATAACCAGTTTAATGAAACAAACACTCCGGAATAGTGACATAGACTTAACATACCTCAAATAACCTCCACATAACTTAGAAATAAGTTTTGGATGGTTTGATGTGCCGAAATCAAGTTTATTCGCTTACAGGGACTAAATTCGACAAACTGCGAAAGTATGTCAATTTGTACTGTAACAGACATTTCGGAACTTGATCATAGGTTACACATACCCTAAATATCCTTTACATATCTTAGAAATAGGCTTTGAGAGGTTCGGTATGCTAAAATAAACTTATTTGATCAATAGAGACTAAAAGCGTCAAAAGTGCATAAGTTTGCATTTTCGCGCATATCTTTCATCCTGAATATATCCGGACATCCAAAAATTTATGTAATCATTAAAATATTTTATTTTAGTTATTGGCATAATAAAATTCCATTCGTCGCGTAATTTGGATCGTTTTTGCGTTCATTACGATTTCCGTCGTAATTAACCGAACAACGCAACCGTACGACCAAACAAACCGACATCCAAGATGTTTTTGAGAATATTTTAAGTTCCCTATACTTTAACTTTATGTTAGAGCCTTGAAATGGGGTTAACGGGGCTTAAAAGTGCAAAACAATCAAGTTTTACAAGTGCAGGGACCATTTTTGAAATTTCTGGCAGATACATTGAACTTGGTCCACTTTTGAGATTTGATGGTTTCAAACCCATGGTTTTGCAATACCATGGGCTGATATTTAATGGTTATTACAATTCTATGGGCTCATATTAGGGGCTCCCATGGTTTTACAAAACCATGGGCACATGTGTACGGTTAAGATTAAATCACGTTTTACGACGAACGATCTTAACGGTTCCATGAAATCTATAAATACCCCACACCCATTTCATTCTTCCTCACATTTGAATCTGATTCTACACTCTCTAAGTGGAAGTATATGCTTCCTACCTGAGAGTGAATCGGGTTCGAATCTTGCGGGGACCTACTGTAAGTATTCTTTCGCGTTTATCGTTCGTTTTAGCGTTAAAGTCAAACTGCGTTTGACTTTTTGCATTGATCAGTTTATGGTCAACGCGAAGTTCGTTTGAACTTCATAACGTGAGCATAATCACGATGGTTATGGTCCCTAGTGACTATACCCACTGATTTCCACGTTATCTAGGCTCAGTGACGAGTCGTAGTTTTGGCCAAAATGCGTTTCCTCGCGTATTTTGTAACCAAACTACTCTAGGGTATTAAAAACGTTTGTTTTAATACCAAACCTGTTTTCTAACTTTACTAAACATGTTCTAGCATGTTTAGCTCGTCGCTTTTAGATTTGTGCTTGTCTAGGGTCGTAAAGGTAAGCGATCTAAACAATCGCTTATACTTTCGAACCCGACCCATTTGGTCGATCATTAGGATCCAACCAAACACATTAGGTGACCATAGTTGTATATAAAATAACATTTTAAGGTTATACCTTATGGTCACGTCGTTTAAGTAGTTGTATGATAAGTAATTCTTATGCCTTAGGAAAATTACCAAAATGCCCTTTTTACGCATAAATTCATTTTAAGCATATGTAACCTAAGTTTTGACATCTAAACTTATTAGACAATAATATTAGACATGTTAAGGCATACATTACTTGTCATAGGACTAGTTAGGCGTTCCGAACGCGTCTTACGTGAACGACGCGTTAAAGTAGCGTAAGCTACCTAAACGGGTCGTAATGGGTCGTAAGCACTTAGGTTAGGTTTCATTTTAGTATGAAGGCTTTGCTAGACCATATCATATGAGTTCCAATACTCATTTGGTTTACGAAACCTCATACTATCCGATCCCCCGATTTAGGTCTGGTTATTTATGTAGTTATCTATATAGGGTGCCGTTTGATTCCGTGATCCCTCTAGCTTTGCTTGGTTGTTGTTCAAGACTTCTAAGCACCCTCAAGTGAGTACATAGTCCCCTCTTTTACTATTTTTCAAACGTTTTGGGGTGAAACACATGTGCCTACTTGTTACTTTCATGTTTTCCATGTTTTTACATCATATACTTGCTATGTTCATTAGTACACTATTAGTACATGATTTCATTATGTTTTTGCTATGTATGCCCATTGTGTGCATAC